>NC_045435.1:137171054-137366431 GCF_002776525.5 Piliocolobus tephrosceles
TGCTGGGATTACAGGTGTGAGCCACCGCGCCCAGCTAGATTTGACTTATCTCAGAAAATTTTTCTTCTTAAGCATGATTTTGAGTTGTAAATATTTCCTCAAGATAGAGTATGACAAGAGTTCATCCATCTTAAGACTTCGGAAGACACCATATAGACTCACATTTGAAATATTCTGGAATTTGAAATTCTAACTGATAACAATGTAATAGACAAATAGTTCAAACTATGGTTCATATGGATGGTGAGTCCTAAACAATTTTTATTCTGTTATTTGAAAGCTTTGAAGTTTCTCTGGGTAAGTCATGCTCTGCCAGAAATGAAGGGATGAGAAGATTGTTAAACCGTAATGGAAACACAGCTGTTCTCTCTGCAGGGGTGGTTCCTTTCTGCTGGTGGGCTGGGTACAGAAGAGGATGAGCAATGGATGCTTGAGCAAATGTCATTACCTCCTCAACTCCCTTCTTTTAGGACTAATTTTTATATTTAGCATGGGTTCTTAAAAATGTCTTTCATCTCGTATCTCAGTTAACGTGTGTTGAATTTTTAGTTGAATGACTAGGTCAAGTGTTCAAAAACCCCTCTAAGGCCTCTAATTTGGATCTATAGGAGATAATTTTCTCATTCTGGGATGAATATCCCCAACTCAAGTGTTTACTGTCTGCTGTCTGGAGCCTGTGAATCAATTTTGGTATTTCTCACATCTTTGAGGGCAGAGCTATACAATCCAACCTGAATGACTTCTAAGGAGCTTTTACATTCATGTTATAGTGACTTGCTGGTTTACCAGTCAAGAATTCACATATTGCCCTAATCTGGTATGCAAATTGTGAGGAATTTAAAAAAATCTTTACTCTCTGCAAGCTCAGGATATCCATATGTAGTTGTAGCTGAGTAAGGTATAGGTGTGAATTTCTGCATCTCTTCTAATGTGAACAAACAAGAGTGAAGAACAGATCCTAGAGTTTGTGAATAAACTAATTGTGTGGCACCTAGGCCTGTTCCACCCCTGCTATAGCTAACTAAACCAGTGAAATAACAGTCACGTGACTAATCCTGCATATTTATGCTCTCATTGGAAGCATAGTGTCTTCCAATCTCTATTGGTCTGAGTTTTAATATTATGGAAACATCTTAATAGATACAGGTTTCACACAATAGCTCTACTCCTGGCCTATGGTGTGTGTATGTAGTTACAGGTTGGAGACTGGATTATAGGTTGAAGGTATGGTACTTTTAGGGATGAGGCTGACTTGGTCAGGATGTTGGCCAAGTGCTGGCAGCAGGTCTGGGTTCTCTAAAGCCAAAATGAAGTACAAGATTTTTAACTGAAATGCAGTGACCACCACTACACTTTACACCTTGGGAAAAGAGCAGATTGAATGCTGCATAGGCCAAGCCTAAACAATAAAATCCAATTTCCAAAAATGGCAAGTAAGGCAGAGTTAACAGAACCTGGTAGAGCTACAAATACCTAACTTCTAAAAGAGATCAAATTGGTACCAAGGTCATTGACCTGAACACTAGCCAATGTTTAAGCTTCCCCTTCACAAGTCAGCAGTTTAATATACACGATGTGTGTATCACACTATTCTAAAGGACCAATAGTAAGGGTGCACTATTATGAGTAAGGATATTTGTGGAAGATTGATGCAAATCTTTGATTATGGGTAAGTGGAAAAAATGATTGTCATTACCAGGGAAATTTGGGAGGAAGGTAGTTAAGTAGGCAAGTGGGTGAATGAATTTGGATGAGCAAGTAACTTCCAGAAAGAGATGTGATACAACTCAGAAAACAAACACATCAACAATCATAACTTACTACTGCACATGAAAACTGAAGAAAAACTGGATCACCAGCCACTGTGCCCACTGCCATCTTTAAAGAAGTGCTTGGTAATTAGAAGTCAATTGTTGGCATTTATGCTGCTGCTCTCAAATCCCATGGTTGCTGAATGTTTTGTGATGCTGCCTGCTGTAATAACTAAATGTCTTAAAGTCTTAGGCCTGATGCTATCTAAATGGGTTGCCTTTGGTTCTTATCTTCAAAATTAAAAATCCAATGAATATTCTTCAAAGAGTTTGCTGAATTAAGAGCACTAGCTGCATGTTTGGGTGACTTTGGACCCCACTGTGAGTTCGATTGCTTAAAGATGATGTTTTCTTAATTTGAAGAGTAATTGCCCATAAAATCCCTTTTCTCTCTTTTTCACCAAAATAGCCATTAAACCCTTAAAACGAGGAAAAAATACTCAGCAACAGTTACTCTGGATCACAGGAGTCAAGCATATTTCAGGTTTCACAAAGTAGTTATCAGTTTGCTTCCTGTTACAGAGTTGACCTGAGTGAGCTGCAGTGGTGAAGTAGAGCATCAAACTCAACCAGTTTAAGCTGCTGTGGGCTTCTTATGAACTTAAAAGGACAGACCTGAATCACTGGGAAAGAAATGGAAAACATGCATAGCATATTGGGAGAAAAAGAAGTAATAAATTGACCTCACAGAGTCCAGAGACAGATTACAGGGGGGAAGATTTAGTTGTGGGTAAAAAATATAAATATTTTTTAAACATATTAGAGTGCTTTATGTTTACCCAGATACTTTTTTAAATAATCCTGAAAAGTATTATTTTATTAATTCCATCACTTATGTATTCTGCATATACTTTTTGTGCTTCTGTAATTCACCTCTGCACTGGAAACAGCAGGTATTAGCAATGATTGTTGATATTTAGATAATATATATAAAATACTTTGATGTTTAGATGAATTAACCACAAGATTGACTTGAGAAAACTGTCATAAGGGAAATAAATGGACACAGATAAAATGATTGAGTGATAAAATAACAGATGTAAAAGCTAGAATTAAAGAACTTAAAGAGTGTTTCACTTCTACAAGGTGGAGTAGCAGGAACCAAATTTATTCTTTCACATGAAACAACAAAACAACATGACAAAACACATTTAGGTTTTTAAGACACTGGACATCAGGTAATGAAGGACAGTGATCCCTGAAATATAGGAAGCTAATGAGGTGAACCCAATGATTGCTCCAGCTTAATGAATGAGGTGTTTTTTGTTTGTTTTTTAAGTGTGGCACAGGAAGAGAAACTAAGGTGGATCTCAGAACTGAGTTAGAGACAGATTTGAAAGACTGGGGAAACCAGGTATTTAGAGAATATGGGACAGATTACTGAAGAGAAAAGAGCTGCATTGAGAGAAAATTCTGATCCACACAGTGTCTCCCTTGAGTCTTCAACAGAGTACTGATCAGCACATGTATGTAAGAAAACTACCTGAGGCTGAAGAAATAATTCCCTTAGAAGGTTTAAGGAAACAGTGTCCACATCCCATAAAGAGCCTGTAGTATTGCCTCCTTCTATTAGCCAGGCTGAAAAACCTCATGATTTACAAGACATTGGGTAAAATAGTTAGAAAAGCATTGGGTAGAACACTTTAAAAAGCCTTACCTCACTAGTAGGTGTCTGAAATGGGGGGTTCTTGTTCTCGCTGACTTCAAGAATAAAGCCGTGGACCCTCGCAATGTTACAGTTCTTAAAGGCGGCCTGTCTGGAGTTGTTCGTTCCTTCCGGTGGGTTCGTGGTCTCCCTGACTTCAAGAATGAAGATGCAGACCTTCACGGTGAGTGTTACAGCTCATAAAATAAGCCCGGACCCAGCGAGTGAGCAGCAGAAAGATTTATTGCAAAGAACGAAACAACAAGATCCCCACCACGTGGAAAGAGATACCCGGTTACGTTGCTGGCTCGGACAGCCTCCTTTTATTTCCTTATCTGACCCCACCCACATCCTGCTGATTGGTCCATTTTACGGAGAGCTGATTGGCTCATTTTACAGAAAGCTGATTGGTCCGTTTTGACAGAGTACTGATTGGTGCATTTACAAACCTTGAGCTAGACACAAAGTGCTAATTGGTGCATTTACAAACCTTTAGCTAGACGTAAAAGTTCTGCAAGTCCTCACCCACCTCAGGAGCCCAGCTGGCTTCGCCAAGTGGACCGCATGGTGGGGGCAGCCAGTCCCGCACAGCGTGCCTACACTCCTCAGCTCTTGGGCGTCCATGGGACCAGAGCTGCAGGAGCAGGGGGCTTCACCTGTCGAGGAGGCTCTGGCCGGGCAGGAACCCATGGCAGGAAAGGGGGTGCTCGGGCATGGCAGGCTGCAGGTCCTGAGCTCTGCCCCACGGGGAGGTGCCTGAGGCCCGGTGAGAATTCCAGCATGGCATGGGCAGGCTGGCAGTGCTGGGTGACCTGGTGCACCCTCTGTAGCTGCTGGCACAGGTGCTAAGCCCCTCACTGCCTAGGGTGCGGCACTAGCCGGCAGCTCTGAGTGTGGGGCCACAGAGCCCGTGCCCACCCGGAACTCCTGCTGGCCGGCGAGTGCCACGCATAGCCCCGACTCCCGCCCGGCCTCTCCCTCCACACCTCCCAGCAAGCAAAGGGAGCTGGCTGTGGTCTCGGCCAGCCCAGAGAGGGGCTCCCATAGTGCAACAGTGGCCTGAAGGGCTTCTCAAGCGTGGCCAGAGTGGACGCTGAGGCTGAGGAGGTGCCAAGAGCAAGCGAGGGCTGCTAGCACGTTGTCACCTCTCAGTAGGACAAAGTTATCCTTAGACTAAGATGTCTGGGTTGTGTCTAGTCTTATTACTGATGATGGTAACGTTGATCACTTGGTTAAGGTAGTACCTGATAGGTTTCTCCATTGTGAAGTTAGTTTTTCCCTTTTCATGCACTATTATTTATAAGTGAGTTACTTATGCAGGAGAATTAAGCTCCATTTTTGGAGTGAGGAGTATAAATGAATCTATAGACATAAAGTAAACCCACTAACAGTAATTAATACATATTTTAGGGGAGATTTTTAGGATATGCAAGTATCCTCTTTCTTCTTAAAGTGTTGCTCACTAATTTTTGCAGCCATCAGTGGATGTTGCCAGCTGCAATTATTCCTGTGGTGTTCTAATGCTGACTTTATTTATTTATTTATTTATTTATTTATTTATTTATTTATTTATTTGAGATGGAGTCTCGCTTTGCAGCCCAGGCTGGAGTGCAGTGGCATAATCTCGGTTCACTGCAACCTCCACCTCCTGGGTGCCAGAGGTGGGATCCAGCACTGTCAAAATGCCCTTTGCTGGGTCTCAGGAGCGTCAGCCTCCTGAGTAGCTGGGATTACAGACACGCACCAACATGCCCAGCTAATTTTTGTATTTTTAGTAGAGAGGGGGTTTCACCATGTTGACCAGGCTGGTCTTGAAGTCCTGACCTCATGATCCACCTGCTTCAGCCTCCCAAAGTGCTGAGATTACAGGCATGAGCCACTGCACCCAGCCTGACTTTATATTTCTGTCATGCTTTTTACATTTATTAATTGGAATTATTTTGTAAGAAAAACATGCATTTCCCCATAGTTATTTATGTATTTAATTTTGTGCTTATATCAATGTGGACACAAGGATATTCATTTTATGCTCAGGTGGTTCCAGATTTGATCACTGGGAGCTTTCACAGATTGACTTCTGTGTCCTTTTGACATGCCCTTATCTTTTACAAAAAGCACTTTCATACCTTTTGGTACTACAAGATGCTCCAGGCTCATGTTTTCATTGTCCTAACTCTAGATTCAGCCATTTCTTCAAGAAGTCATGGTTTCTTTTATTGGAGAATAGTAGAAACTACTATCTGGACCTTAAGTGTGCTCATTAGCCCTGGGTGCCACGGCATTTAGTTCATCTAAGAGGACAAAGCTAGGAAATACATGTGTATATCCTAATACAAGTACATACACATTCACAGACATGTAATTTATACATATTACAGACATATATGTGTACATGCATGTTTGTGTGTGTGTGTGTGTGTATATAAACATGAGTTTGTACTGATTTCTGTGATTTTTAAGGCAGCATCACAGAGTTATTTTAGCCTTCTCCGACTCCTCCATCTCTTGATTATTTGTAACTTTCTCTGGCAATAAGAAATCTGGCTGTCTTTATCTACAACATATTTACCTTATTGGTTCAAATTTATTATACATATAGATTAGTTCCAGAATTGCTAATCTGTGCTTTTGTGTGAAAAAAAATTTCCCAGCTAGAGGATGGTGTTTGTGAACAGTACTTTTGTTCTCTACAGCACCCACAAAAAAAATTGTTTTCCAGAGTTACCTAGGTCAGTTTCTTTTCTCTCTATCCCCTTCAGTGAAGTTATGTCATAAATTTTTAATACTGCTAGATTTATTTGTTACAATCTGCATTTCATTCTGGTTATGGATAGACTGTCTCCTTAACCAGTCTTTAAAGGCTCCTCTGAGCACGTTTCTCAACTAGGCCTTCATCTTGGACTTTCATGTCCATCCTTGTACAGTCTAGTTTTAGCAAGAATCCTGCTAAATCAGTTTAGGGAGAATCTTCTTTTCTTGATATCTGATCATCCTTGATATCTGATCAAGCTCTTCATCCCCCACCTTTGATGTCCATGACCTTGGCCGTTTGTAGCAAGAATCCTGTCATGTCAGTTAGGCAAAAAAAATCCCCCTAACCTTGAAGGTCTCCTGTTAATGATTTCCTTTTTTTTTTTTTTTTTTTTGCTTTTATTGAGACAAAAGTCTCACTCTGTCACCCAGGCTGGAGTGTAGTGACGCAATCTCGGCTCACTGCAACCTCTGCTTCCTGAGTTCAGGCAAGTCTCCTGCCCTGCCTCAGCCTCCTGAGTAGCTAGGACTGGAGGTGTGTGCAACCATGCCTGGCTAATATTTCTGTGGTTTTAATAGAGACGGGGTTTCACCATATTGGCCAGGCTGGTCTCGAACTCCTGACCTCAAGTCATCTGACCGCCTTGGCATCCCAAAGTGTTGAGATTACAGGCGTGAGCCACTGTGCCCAGCCTGCTGTTAATAGTTTTCTATACACTGACTCCGCTCAATGTGCTTGCTGGATGTAAATCCCCAGTCACCTTTGTTGTATTTGGAACTGAGCCTGTTCTCTCTTGATATTCTTATTGCAATAGAGGAGAGAGATCAGATGGAAGTTGATTTATTTAATAGTCCTGAATGAAATCTTCCTTACCATTTTACCAAATGCCAGAGTAACTTTTTCTTTAATATTACCCTGATATCCCAGTTGATTTGTTAACATTTGCATATAGTAGAATTCATTCATTGTGGTGTATACTTCCATGAGTTTTGAAAAATATTAAAGTCAGGTATCCACTACTGCAATAGAGAAAAGTTCCACCACCCTAACAATTTTCTTGTGTGATCTCTTTGTGGTCAACTCCTCTCTTCTCACCTTCAACACCTTGCAACTAATGGTTTGCTTTCTATCCTAATGTAATTGCCTTTTTTTTTATAATGTCATATAAATGGAATCATATAAAGGTAGCTTTGGGGGTGTAGCTGCTTTCATTTAGCAAGATATATTTAAATTTACTCATGTTGTGTTAACCAATAATTCATTCCTCTTATCACAGAGTAATATTCCATTGTATGGATATAACACAGTTTGTTTATCCGCTTATCTGTTGAAAGATATCAATATCTGAGTTCTTTCAAGCTTTGTATAATTATGAATAAAGCATCTATAATATTTATTTATAGGTTTTCATGTGAACATGTTTTCAATAAGCTTAGGAGGGGATTTCTGGGTCATATGATAAGTATATATTTATTAGAAACTGCTAAATTATTTTCTAAAGAGGGTGCACCATTTTGCATCTCTACCAGCAATATATTCTATTTCGGTTGCTCCATGTTCTCACTAGCACATAGTAATGCCATCTTTATTGGCCACTCTAATACCTGTATCTTCTTGCATTTTTTTTTCCATTTTTACTGTGATAAAATACACATCACATTTACCATCTAAACCATTTTTTAGTGTAAAATTCAGAGATATTAAGTACATTCACTTTGTTGTACAACCATCATTACCACCTATCTCCAGAACTCTTTTATTCTTGGAAAACAAACTCTAGATTCCCCCAAAAAACGATAGATCTCCATTCTTCCTTCACCCCAGTCCCTGGAAATTACCAATCTCTCTGTCTCTATGATTTTGACTACTCTAAGTACTTCATATAAGTGTAATCATGTAACATTTGTCTTTTTATGACTGGCTTATTTTACTTTGCATAATATTCTTCTTTTTCTCTTGTAACTTTTTGTTATTTCAAGTTTATTTTGCCTTGTATTAGTAGAGCCACCTGTGTTCTTTGATTAATATTGCATAGAATATCTCTTTGCATCCTTTCACTTTCAAGCTATTTGTATCTTTGGATCTAAAGTGAGTATCTTCTACACAGCATATAATTGAATCATATTTTTATATCCATTCTGCCAATCTCTGCCTTTTGACTGGGGAGTTTAACCTACTTACATTTAAAGTAATGACTGATAATGAGAGACTTACCTCCTTATGCCTTATAGCTTTTTGTCCCTTAATCCCTATTGTCTTGTGTTTAGTTGATTTTCCTTGTACTGAAATATTTAAATTCCTTTCTCATTCCCTTTTGTGGATATTCTATAGCTATTTTCTCTGTGTGGTTACCATGAGGATTACATTTAACATCCTAATTTTATAACATTCTAATTTGAATTTATAATAACTTCAATAACATACAAAAATTCTACTCCTTTACTACCCATAGCCATCCTTTCCAGTTGTTAATATAACAAAATTATATTTTTGTACATTGTTTGTCCAAAAACAAACTAATAATTCCTTTTAATACATTAGTCTCTTAAATTATGTAGAAAACAGAACATAAAATTAAAAATAAATGTTATAACATTAGCTTTTAAATTTATAATTTTTTAAAAAATGCATTAATCTCCTAATCATGTAGAAAACAAAAAGTGGAGTAACCAACCAAAGTTACAATAATACTAATTTTATAATTTCCCATGTGTTTATTGAGATCTTTATTTTCTCATACACATTTAAGTTACTGTCTACTGCCCTTTCATTTCAACCTGCAGAACTCCTTCCTGTTAGTATTGTCTGCAGGGCAGGGCTAGTGGTAATAAACTATCTCAGCTGTAGTTTCTCAGGGAATGTTTTCATTTCTCCCTCACTTTTGAAAGACAGTTTTGATGGATATAAGATTATTGATTGGTAGCTTTTTCCCCTCTCTTTTAGCCTTTTGAATATATCAGCCTACTCTCTTCTGGCCTCCAAAGTTTCTGATGAGAAATTTCCTAATAATCTTATTTATGATTTCTCATATGTAATGAGTTACTTCTCTGTTGTTTCTTTCCAGATTCTCTCTGCCTTTGGCTTTTAAAGGATTTATTACAACATGTCTTGGTTTGAGTCTTATTGAATTCATCATACTTGGAGTTTATTTATTGAGCTTCTTGGAGTTTTATATTTATATCATTGATCAAATTTAGAAAGCTTTAACTCATTATTTCTTTAAATAGTCTCTCTATTTTTCTCTCTCTTCTCCTTCTGGGACTTTCACAATGTGTACATTGATTCACTTGATGGTGCCCCAAAAGCTGTGTTCACTTTTCTTTAATCGTTTTTCCATGTCTTATCTTAATAATATCCATTGCCTTATCTTCAAGTTCACTGATTCTTTCTTCTGCCTGCTCAAACCTTTGAATATCTGTAGTGAATTTCTCATTTCAGTTACTGAAACTTTTGGCTCCAGGATTTTGGTTTTTGTTTGTTCGTTTCTTTTTAGGTTTTACATGTCTTTATTGGTATTTCCATTTTGTTCATAAAACATTTTGTTGACTTTCTCCACATCTTCCTTTAGTTCTTTGAATATCTTGAAGACAGTTGTTTTTAAGTCTTTGTCTAGTAGATCCATTTTCGGGTATGGTTTTTATCATGTTTTTTTTTTTTTTTTCTTTGAATGAGCCATTATTTCCTGTTTCTTTATTTGTCTTGTAATTTTTTGTTATTGTTGAAAACTGGCCATTTGTAAGTAATAACATGCTAAGTCTGGAAATCAGATTTTCTCCCTTCCCTGGGGTTTAAGTATTTTTGTTATTAAGACCTTTTTGGTTGTCGTTGTTGCTATAGACTATATCTTTGCCAAGAATCAACCTCAGATGTGAACTTAAGGTCTTCTCAGATCTTTTCTGAGCTTCTGTCTTTCCCTGGGCATATAGAGTGATTTTCTAATTTCTTTCACGTATGTGCATGCTTTTGAATGCCATAGTCTTTAATTTCTGGCTTCCAAAAAAGGAAAAAAAGAAAAATGAAGGGGAGGGGCACCAGCTTTATACATCCCCTGGAAATTACTTCAGCTGGAGAAGAAGCTTGCACGATTTGGGAAGGTACAACAACAATGCTATCACCTCAATGTCTGCACCCTCGTGATCAGAGTGGCAATTAACAACTAAGCACAGATGAACACTATTTAAAGAGTAGAATTAGTTTTGTCCACCCTGGGTCCTACAAGCTGTGTGCAAGTTGCTCCAGGAACATGTGCAAATAGTTTGCCATGTGGCTGAGGTATACAGCAGGGGTCTCCAACCATTTTGGCACCAGGGACCAGTTTTGTGAAAGACAATTTTTCCATGGACCTGGTATGGGGGATAGTTTCAGGATGAAACTCTTCCACCTCAGATCATCAGGCATGAGTTAGATTCTCAAGATCACTAACATGCACAGTTCACAATAGGGTTCATGCTCCTGTGAGAATCTAATGCCACCATTGACGTGACAGGAGGCGGGGCTCAGGTGGTAATTCTTGCTCACCTGCCACTCACCTCCTGCTGTACTGCTCAGTACCTAACAGGCCATGGACCTGTACAAGTCTGTGGCCCAGGGGTTAGGGACCCCTGGTGTACAGCATAGGTAGCTACTACTATTTTAAGAGCTGGAATTGATTAAAATAACAGCAGTTTGTCATCCAAGCTTTCCCCTAAAAGTTACAAGCCTTCAGTAGACTTCAGAGTTCCAAAATAGTTACATCAGACAAATTCTGCCAGTGCAATTGTTGACTTTGGATGAGTCAGATTTTGATGCTATATACTCCATCATCTTTGCAGAATCCTCTGCCTTCTTGTAGTTTTAATTTGCATTTCTGTAATGACTGATAATGTTGAGATGCTTTTAATATACTTACTTGCCATTGTGTATTTTATTTGATAAAGTTCTTGTTCAGTTTTTTGCCCATTTTTTTAAATATGAACTTTTTATTTTCTTCATATTAAGCTTTAGATGTCCTTTATATATTCTGGATAGAAGTCCTCTATTGATACATGATTTACAAATATTTCCTCCCAACCTGTGGTTTACCTTTCTGTTTTCTTAATAGTGTCTTTCACAAAACAAAAGTTTAAATTTTAATCAACTGAAATGTATTCATTTTTCTCTTTTTGTAAAATATCTAAAAAAAAAAAAAAAGCTCATTGCTAAACTCAAAGTCACATGGATTTTCTCCTGTATTTTCTTCTATAAGTTTTATAGTTTTACAGTTTTTCACTTTTTTATAAACCATTTGAGTTAATTTTTGTATAAGGTGTGTGGTATGTGTTGAGGTTCGTATATTTTGTATATGACACCCAGTTTTTCTATTTATTGAAAGGACTCTTCTTTATCCACTGAGCTGTCTTTGTATATTGTATAAAGTATAAATATAAATTCTAAAAATGTAATTTTCCCTCATGCCAAAAGAGAGAGAAAACATTTTCTCCCTTTCTTTCTGTTAGACAGTTCCTTTAGAAAATAGATTGCAAATGTTTTATCTGTCATGTTGAGTTGTATTTAAATCTCTTTAAAAGCTAAATTAGTCTCATGCTAGTTTTGCATTTCAGAGATTTGTATTTCTTGGGAATGTTTGGGCCTTCTTTTTGAAATGCAAACATCGAGGAAGATGAGCTCTGTCTTCCTGTTCCTGTGGAAGTTTTAGCCTACATGCTTGACTCCTAGTGTAACTTCCTGCTTTTCACAAAAATATAAGAAGTTGTATTATTCTTTTTGACAAAGACAATTCACATGTATGTGACGGATTGCAACTGCTTTGCTATACAAAATGGTGTGATTTCTTTCCATTTTTACAATCACCTTAGCCAGTTGCATGTGATGCTCCTTACATTATAGTTTAATGCTTATAGAATAATAAAATTGCTTTATTTTCCTTCTACCTTTGTTTTTTGTTTTGTTTTGTTTGAGATGGAGTCTCAGTCATTCTGTTGCCCAGGCTTGAGTGCAGTGGCACGATCTTAGCTCACTGCAGCCTCCGCCTCCTGGGTTCAAGTGATTCTCGTGCCTCAGCTTCCCAAGTTGCTGGGATTACAGGCATGCGCCAAGCCCAGTTAATATTTGTATTTTTAGTAGAGATGGGATTTAAACATGTTAGCCAGGCTGGTCTCAAATTCCTGCCTCAAGTGATCTGCCTGCATTGGCCTCCTAGTGTGTGGGATGACAGGTGTGAGCCACCACACCCAGCCTCTCGTCTACCTTTGTGAAGGGAGAGATTTTATGGATTTGTGAGAGATTTTTTTCCATTTCTTTTATTTAGATTTCTCTGAAAATTATTAAAAATAAATTACTATATTTCTGTAGTCTATTTCTGGGCTTCTTATTCTGATGACTGTAACTTTATAGGTATTTTAAAAAATCAGATAGTATGAAACGTCCAACTTGGTTCTTTTCTTCAGAATTGTTCAGGCTAGTCTATTTCCTTTGCATCTCTACATAAATTTTAGAATATTCTTGCTAGAGATTCATGATTAGAGTTTAGTATTTCATTTATGTTTTTCTTTCCTTTTTCATTAGTTTATTATAGCTTTTAGCATACAGATTCTAGACATATTTTGTTAGAGCTTAAACTGACAGATGTATCCTCCTTTTTGAGGTTGCAATTACACTGTGTTCTACTCTTTATCCTATCTGTTTCTTCACTGAGTATGTTCAATCTTTACTTTTCAGTGAATTTTTTAATCTAAATTGTTTTGTTTCTGTTAATTAACCTTGATATTTTCTCTTCTAATAAAATAGATCAAGCCTGTCTACTCAGCACTTTGTAATTATAAAAAGTGTTGGAAATAACCCAATGTCTTTGAGTAAGGCAAATAAATAAATTTTGTTATATTCATGTGATAACACTACATAGCAGTTAAAATGAATAAATTAGGTCGATATTCATCAACATACATAGCTTTCAAAAGTGTACTCTTAAATTTTAAAAAGGTTGTAGAGCAATATATACAAAATACCATTTACATAAATTAAACAGAACATGTACAGGAACTAACACTCTAGATTTTAGATACATATATCGATAGGAAAGATTCACATTTAAGCCATAAGAGAACTGGGCTCTTGGAGGATCAATAGAGACAGGACTAGGAAGTAAAGACAGTTACTTAGATGTTGATGTATTTGTAATATTTTGTTACTTTTCAAATGAAAGGCTAAGTTCTGAATCAAACATGACAAAATACCTTTATTAACTCTGAATACATGTTATAGGCCTGAGTATGTGCTGACTTTTTGATTTGTTTCTAATAAAATAATTTATGATTGAGACAAAAAAAGAAGCATAAGAAAACAAACACAAAAACATTAACAGCCGTAATTTTTTTTGTTGTTCTGGAATTAAAATATACAAACATTAATTAGAGTAATATTATCTACGATAGACTTGTATGAAATCTGAATTATGGAGCAAAATAATCCAGAAGGTTTCAATTGCAAGGACAAATGTACTGAATCCTTAAGAAAGTAGCACAAATTGACAACCAATGAAACTTTCTCGTTCTTACTCCACATTAAATGATGTTGGGGTCATCTGTTTAGCAATTAGAAAACATAAATAATCTTCCATCAAGCCCACACTACACACCTGAATAAATTCTGGAGAGAATAAGCAATTAATTCTTTTAAAATAATGCCATAGAAAATCTTTACGAAAATAAAGGTGGATGTTTACTAGATCTTTGGACAGACACTTCTCTTCTAAATATGAATGCAGCAGGAGAATTCATAAGAAAATAGAGTGAGTGATTATACTCCACAAATATTTTTTAGTTTAAATGTTTTAAGTACACATTAAGAAAATTAAAAGGCAAGTGAAAATTTGGTGATAGGGTTTAATACATGTTACTCTAAAAATATGTCACTTTGAGGCTTGAGAAAACGGTAGAACCAGGAAGGCCCCTCTCACCTTTCACTTGCCCTTCTCCCCTGAAGTGGGCCATAAGACCCTCAGAGAGGTACCCTTCCTATGCCCAGGGGAAGGAATATCCTTATCTCTGAAGACACAGGGAGAGAAAAGAATCTGAACAAACAGGTCTTGCTGTGTTCCTCCTGGTTTATTACCGTAAGATTATGTCTTATTTGTGCAGTCATACTTTTGCAGAACTGTCCACTCTTCATCAAACCTAAGCATGAAAATACATGGGTTTCCCTGTTTCTTTAGGTCCTCCTTTCTAAAGACTCCCATGTCACAAAAAATTTATAAGAGAATAAATTTGCATGCTTTGTTGTTGTCAATCTATCTGTTGCTACAGAGACTTCAGCAGTGAAGCTAGTGATGGGTAAAATAAATGTTTCCCCTATACACTGAGAAATTATTTCTGACAAATATTATAATTCATAAAATCACTTTAGCATCATAGACAAATATATAAAGGATTGTCAGGGCTCAGAACACAATAACCCTTGGCAATATGTCACCTTGGCATGATGAGTATTTTAAGCTGAAGGAAATTGACAACAAAGCTCCGCAGAAACAGGAAGGCCCTTGCTGATCTTCTTTTGCCTTTCTCCTCTGAAAGAGGCCATAAAAGAATTCCCTACACTACCTCCCTTGAAAGTAGGACATAAGACCTTTATTCCAGAGGGGCTCTGCCCTATACTGGGAGGCCAGTAAGACTCTGAACAAACAGATCTGGCTGAGTTCTCCCCTGTTTATTTCCATTAGATCACACCCCTTTGTCCTCCAGTCACAGTTCTGCACAACTTTCTACAAAAATACATAGATTTCTGTGGGTCTTTACATCTTCATTTGTGAAGGCTCTTGTGTCATGTAAAACTTATATTAAATAAAAATGTTATGCTTTTCTCTTGTTAATCTGTTTTTTTTCTTTTGCTATAGGGATCTTAGCCAGTAATCTTGCAATGGGTGACAATAAGATACTACCTGTTCTCTCCTATAGGAAATTACATATAATTCCCAGCCTAGAAATATAATTTCTAAACAAATACATGAAAAAATACAACCTTCTATGAATAAAAGAGATACAAATAATAGCATTAGTGAGGCAAAATTATGGAATATTAAAATTTAAAAATGCTAATATGTAAAGCAAGTGAATGTTCTATGAAATATATGTCTTACGTATTCTTGGTGGGAATCAAAATGGATACAACCCTTTTGAGAAATAATTTGGCCAGAGACCATAAGAATCATAAAAATATTCATAACCTCTTATAGTATATCTTAAATAATAAAACATAGCAAACTTACATGAAAATATTAATTGCAGCATTATTCATGATGGTGGAAAATAGGAAATGGGAAGCAATCTAGCACACAGAAATGCAGAAATGATAAAATAACAAGCATAGATGTGTAGGAACAGAAAGATGTGATGCATTTCCTGAGTATGATAAAATAGCCAACACTCCTATTACAAAAGACAAGTTAACAAGAGAAAAGCATAACAGATTTATTTAATCCAAGTTTTACATGACACAGGAGCCTCCAGGTTAAATGACTAAATGATATAGGGTATAACGGTTAATATTAAGTGTCAACTTGATTGGATTGAAGGAAGCAAAGTATTGTTTCTGTGTGTGTCTGTGAGGGTCTTGCCAGAAGAGATAAACATTTGAGTCAGCGGACTAGCAGAGGAAGACCCACCCTCTATGTAGGTGGGTACCATCTGACTGGCTGCCAGTGTAACTAGAAAAAGCAGGTGGAAGAAAGTGGAATAAGCTGGCTTGCTGAGTCTTCCAGCTTTCATCTTTCTCCTGTGCTGGATCCTCCCTACCCTAGAACATCAGTCTCCAGGTTCTTTGGCCTTTGGACTTACACCAGTAGTTTGCCAGGGACTCTCGGGCCTTTGGCCACACACTGAAGGTTGCACTGGCATGTCAACTTCCCTACTGTTTAGGCTTTGGGACTTGGACTAAGCCACTACTGGCTTTCTTGCTCCTCAGCTTGAAGATGACCTATTGTGGGACTTCACCTTGTGATGGTGTGAGTCAATTCTCATTAATAAACTCCCTTTCGTATGTATATATATCCTATTTGTTCTCTTCCTCTGGAGAATCCTGACTAATACACAGGGAAAACTATCTTATGTTATATTTAGGTTCAATGAAGCAGGGACAGTTGAGTAGAAATGTGATTGGGCAATAAAATGTATTATCTAATAGCAATAGACTGATTGGAGGAAATTCATTTCTTTCTGGCATAGGGCAGGATTCTGGAATGGGGCTGTTATGACTCATAATCAAACAAGGTAGATGAGATACCTTCATTCTGGCCATTTCCTACCTGGAAGTAAGTGGGTGGGAAGAGTTAGAGTAACAATTTTAAACTTCATAACTGACTTTGGGGAAAAGAGATTCTGGTTTCTATGGTTTGCCTTGGAAGAGAACGAGGCTGAGAGAGAGGAAGGCAGAAGGTCAGAGAGAAACTTTGATTCTGAGACTGCTTCTGATACTTTAATTTGGGGGATATCATTTTCTGAGCCCCAACGGATGCATACATAAGACATAAAATCTTTTTAAAACAAGGTAAAAATTGTAGGTTTTTCATGATTTTCAGTGTAACATTATATCATGCATAGCAGTCTACATGACTTGTCACCATGATTAGCCCTAACTGTAGTTTACTGAATCACTTCTATATTGTTGCCTTATAAAATTTTGAATGTTCAACATTTAAGTTGTAACTTCATATTAGCATTTTAAGAAACCACATTTAATATCAATTAGGGAAAGTATATAACACAAATAATTTAATTTCTTACCACAATACTTATATGTGAATGATTTAATTTTCTAACACAGTATCTGTATATTAACACAATTACTTGTCTCATAAAACAAAACCACAAGGTACGGCCACATTAACAGCTTTTTCTTGTATCACTGTGCCAACAACGGAGACATTTCTTGCAGAAAGCATGACTCAGTGTAGTCCATAGGGGAGCTATAGTGAAAAAACATTCCAACAAATCGAGCTCTGTCCCAAACGTAGGGTATGTTCCCTGAGCAGAAAGAATAGAAGATTATATACTTCTTTCCTGGTTTTGGAGGAGATTTTCATCTGATTGCATTCAGTTCCAAATAAGTTCAACTGTGAAGTTTGAGAAGTTGGGAGGATTTCACCTAAATACCATCACTATTATCCTTCTAGGTATCCAGTGCTCCACCCTCTAACTTGAAGGGCTTCTGAGTGCTCTGGGAAACTGAAAAGCAGGTTACCCACACAGGACCTCAGTTAATAAATTATAGTCTATAGCTTACTTTCAAATAGTATCACACAGGTATTTGATATGTGTGTGTGTGTATGATGGCTTTAATGCACATTACTAGGATGGATGGCTTCCCAATTTCAAAAAATACTCTAGGGATGGTGAGTTAGTATGTTAAAAGTCACACTTCAGAGACTGTTACTACAAGCATTTCACCTACCTTTATATATCAATGGTGGAGGTGTTGTTAATTATCATGATGGATGTACAAATAAGTGCTCATTGCTGAAATTACTGGTGATCAAGGTATATGTCTTAGTCCATGTTTGTGTTGTTATAAAGGAGTACCTGATAATGGGTAATTTATAAAGAAAAGAGGTTTATTTGTCTCACAGTTCTGCAGGCTGTACAAGAAGGATAGTGCCAGTATTTGCTTCTAGTGAAGCCTCAGGCTACTTCTACACATGGCAGAACGTGAAGGCAAGCTGGCATGCACAGAGATCACAAGGTAAGAGAGGAAGCAAGTGAGAGGGGCATTTCCATCCCTTAAAAAAAAAACTCCCTACAGGAACTAATAGAGTAATAAATCACTCATTACCATGAGGATGGCACCAAGCCATTAATGACAGGTCCGCCCGCATCATCCAAACACTTACATTAGGCCCCACCTCTGACATTGGAGATCAAATTTTATCATACTGTTTGGGGGACAAAAATCCAAACTATAGAAACATGTGGATGGACTAAATATGTTGGGAAGATCCCTTTCATCTTCAGGTGAATAGAATCCAGCTAGCTCAGACATCCATATCTTTTACAATGGTATTTGAATCTTGTTTCTGAAACAATGTCCAGGTACTAATTAACTAGATTCTGGTTGTTGGACACCAACTGTAAAGTCGCTGCCCCCAACTTTAGAATATTGTTGCTCCTGTCTCAAGTGTAAGGTCTGGTGATTGTACCTAAAGAGAGAGACTTGGAACTTCCTTCAGGTTGTGGTAAAGGTTGTATTATCAAATTTGCCGAGACCAGCTTGGTCAGGGAGACCCTAACCCAGCGGTGCTAGAGGAATTAAAGACACACACAGAAATTTAGAGTGTGGAGTGAGAAATCAGGGGTCTCACAGTCTTCAGACCTGACAGCCCTGAACAGAGATTTACCTACATATTTATTGACAGCCAGCCAGTCATAAGATTTATTAAAGGAATTCCTCACAGGAAATAAAGGGATGGGCCGAATAAAGGGATAGGCTCTGACTAGTTATCTGCAGCATGAACATGCCCTTAAGGCACAGACCGCTCATGCTATTGTTTGTGGGTTAAGAACGCCTTAAGCGGTTTTCCACCCTGGGTGGGCCAGGTGTTCCTTGCCTTCATTCTGTTACATCGAGAACCTTCCAGCAAGGGCGTCAAGGCCATTGCAAGCATGTCACAGTGCTGCAGAGATTTTGTTTATGGCCAGTTTTGGGGCCAATTTATGGCCAGATTTGGAAGTCTATTACCAACAAAACCAAACTGGAGTCTGCTAATCCAGTGCAGCAAAGCCAAACAGTGACACTGGGATGGAGATGAGAGAAAATGAGGTATTTATTGCAGGGTACTGAGCAAGAAGATTCAGGCAGCTCATGTTTAAGACCTGAACTCTCAGATGGTTTAAAGGTAGGGGTTTATAAAGATGGGGAGGCAAAGGTTACAGAAAAAGTCATAAATCAATACATTGAGGCTATACATTGGTTTCACGAGAAAAGTAGGACATCTTGAAGCAGGGCCTTAGGTCGTAGGTAGATTCAAAGACTTTCTGAATTGTAATTGGTTAAAAAGCAAAGCTTTGTCTAAAATTTGGGATCAGTAGAAAAGAATGTTAGCTTTAGCTCATGGGTTTAACTGCCTCCCTCAGGAAGAAATTTAGAATGAAGAATGGTGATCAGAGTTCAGTCCTCAGTTCCCTCTTATCTGAGGTCTATATGCCAGTGGATCCATTTGGTGGGAGTCTGGATTTCTGTAAACCAACTCAGGAAGAGAGGTTAAAATGTTATCTTTAATTTCTATAGGGAACAAAACATCTCCTGATGCTAACTTCTTTAGCTATTGTTTTAAGCTACTTTTGCCTTCTTGCTTATCAAATCGCTCATTTACTTCTCAGGGCTAACTAGGTGCTTGGAATTTCCTTTAAAGGAACTCAAGATATTCCCTTATTATCAAGCTTTGGTGATAGGGGGTGGGCTGCAGGCCTTTAAGAGGGTTCCCTGCTCCATCTCAGTTGTGTGACTGCTTTTTTTGCAATCTGAGATGGTTTTCAGCGAAGCCTGCTGGGGAGGTTTTTGGGAGGAGTCTTGTATCCTTAGTCTGCTTCTAAGCGTTTGAAACTACTGATAACCAAAAGAATCCGATAATTTTGACTGGCAAAATTGAGTTAGGTTAATTCACAACAGTCAAGGCCTGAGAAAATTATCTTAGGCCACTAGAGCCAGTACTGATTAACATTAAGTAGGCAGTATGCTGCTATGGATGGGAGCTTCTTACCAGTTGCTAGTATGAAAGACTATTGATGTCAATCTTTGGCACAAGAGACATGATTCTTACTTGAATGGATCCAGAAGTTTTAGAGTGTCTGACTTAGTATTCATGCTGTTCCCATGGGCTGACAGTATAAAGTGCTATTCCAGTGGGGGCTGGCTTTTCCCTGGATTATGACTTACCTTCATTCTGCATGATTCCTCCAAGTCTGCAGCACATTGTCCCTCAGCCCCATGAACATCTTATCTCATCTTAGTTCCTTTGTCTCCCTTCAACTGGAAAATTTTAACTAGACTTGGTGGCGGGGAAATAAGAAGCTTTGTTCTTATGCTTCCTGTCTTCTTTCTTGCTTTGAATCTCTTCACAGATTGCCTCTTGATATTTAGAAGCACAAGCATTTGAAATTTTAAAAAGCCTTTCCTGGTATTCATCTTTAACTGAAAATCATGCTGCCCCATGATTTAGTGTGAATGATGTAGGAGACCAGAATATGCCACCCCAAAATTTGCCTCTTTAGCATAAGAATTATTTTGAGAAACAGCAGACACAGGAGAAACTCTGAAAACAAGGGAGAAGTAAACCCTTTTCTATGGGAAATTTGCATTTATAAAATAAATCTCCGTTTTTTAAGTGTGTCTCCCTCTTTTTATAAGAAAGAGAAAGATGGGTAAATCACTAGCGACTCTTATCCATGAAGAAGGTACTGACTTAAATCTGCATTACAAAACTTACTCTTTACTGTACTTTTCCTAGATACCTCCTCCTCCCTGACACCCTTCTCTGTTTTGTCTTTAGCTGAATATAGTATTTATGCTTGAATTCTAAGCTATGTCTTTGAGAGTTCCTCATTTTTGCCTGGGTGTCTGTCATGTATACATTTATTGCAGGGTACCAAGCGAGAAGATTCAGGCAGCTCGTGTTTAAAACCTGAAATCCCAGATGGTTTAAATGTCAGGGTTTATAAAGATGAGGTGGGGAGGCAGAGGTTACAGAAAAAGTCATTGTATACATGTTAATAAACTTGTTTGTTTTTCTTTTGTTAATCTGTCTTTTTATATTGGGGCCCCAGCTGAGAATTTACAAGGGTAGAGGAAAAATTATTTTTTCTGTCCCTGTAATGACACATGAAGAAATACCATGAAAAAGAAACTTACCAATTCATATATATATATATACACACACATACACATATATATAAAATATATACATAAAAGATAATATGGTACATATTATGTGTGCAGGGAAGCTTAAACTTCTCCTCTGAAGGTATGATAATTGAGTCTGCTGAAATAAACTGATAATAGATTAACAGGAGAAAAGGCATACAAATGTATTAACATGCAAGTGCACAAGAGTCACAAAAAGTATGAAAACTCAAAGACAGTTCAGATGGTTGAAGCTTAAATCCGCTCGTATAAACCAAAAATAAAATCCTAATCCCCTCAGCTAAATAAACATGTAATCACCTGGTGGGTTCTTCCTGCTCGTTACATGGACAAAATTAATTCACCAAGATTGTGGGACTGCAGTAAAGAAATAGCTTAATTAACACGAGGCAGACCACACAGGAGAACTGCGGTTGCCACTCATATCAGCCTCCCTAAAGGCTCAGAGGTTAGAGTTTTTCAAAGATAGTTTGGTGGGCAGGGGACTAATGAATGGGTACTGCTGATTAGCTGGGGATACAATCATGGGGACATGGAAAATAGTCCTTGTGTGCTGGAGGGGCACTCTGGGTACAGGGCCACAGGACCAGTTGAGTCCTGAGTCTGGGTGGGGTCAGTGGTTGCAGAATGCAAAAGTCTAGAAAATATCTCAAAAAGGCCAATCTTCTACAATAGTGACGCTATGTAAAGCAGCAATAAGTCACAAATCTTGTGACCTCCAGCCATGTGACTCCTGAGCAGTAATGGACTATAGAAAGTAGATCTTAGCAGAATTCAGTCCCCTTTCATGGTTAGCTTGGCCTATACCCAAGAATGGGTAAAAACAGCCAGCATGTGAGACTAGAAGCAAGTTGGAATCAGCCATGCTAGATTTATCTCACTGTCATATTCTTTGCAAATGCAGCTTTAATCAGACCCTCTCTAGTTCAGGGAGGACCCAGAGAAACCTGAAAAACTGAATTCCCAGCTATGATGGGAATGGAGGTGTGATATGCCTCATCATACTCCCACCCTTTGTGGTTTAGGCACAACTGACCAGCACTAACATTAAAATAGAGATCATAAGACTGAATAAACAGACTATGGCAATAAGACACCAAATTCCAACCTGACTGCTATAGCATGTCATGGCACATGACAGTTAGCAGACCCTGAAGGAAATAAACAGATTTTACTTTAAATTATATTTCTTTAACATATTTTGAAATGGTGTGGCAAAGCCATCTTTTGTGGGGGAAATTTGCATCTGTAGAGAATCTCCATTAATGGGGTCAAGCCTTCTCTTTCTAGGCTTTTCTTGGATCTAGGAGAGATTAACTGAGAGTCTGATACCTTTAAAGTCTGAAAAGAGACATTTACCTTCTATTCTCTCTGAAGACTGCTATCTATGAAGCTTCATCTACATACCAAAAATTTGGCCCTCACAACCCCCCTTATCCTTACTCAAGCATTTTTTTCTACTGACTTCAAGTCTTTAGACAAAACTTAATTCTTTCAACCAACTATGAATCAGAAAATCTTTGAATTTACCTATGATCTGTAAGCATCCCCCTCAGCCCTGCCTTCAAGATATCTCACCACTTTAGGCTGAACCAATGTATACATTATATATATAGATTTATGATTTTACCTATAATTCCTGTCTCCCTAGAATGTATAAAACCAAATTGTAACCTAACAAGCTCAGTCACACTTTTGAAGGAGCTCTTGAGATGGTTCTCAGGCCATGGTCACTCATATTGGCTCAGAATAAGCCTCAACACTTTTTCACGGGGGAAAGGGAAGTGGAAGATAATAGACAATTTTTGAGGAAGAATACATGATTTTTGGGGGAAGTGAATGGGCCTGAAGAACAGACAATAGCTTGGGAAAAAGTTTGTATGGGCTCCAAGAGTGGAGTCAGGTCCCATCGTCTTTCCTATGAGTTAATCTCCTCTGTTTGAGGAAATTATGGGGGTGAAGGATGGGGTGGGGCAAGACAATTGAATGCCTTCTGAAGGAAATTATCTTAGTCAAATAAGGAATTCAGCATTTGCTGCTCCTCAGGTCCTCTCAGTTGGAAGTTCAAAGCAGCATATTTCAGGGTATCATTTTCTGAGCCCCAACATGTGATACTCTGCAGCAGAAAGGAGGTAACACTCCCATAATCAATCATACTAATATTTCTGGTATATAACATAAAAATATCAACCCTAAGTGTGGTAAACAAAGACTTAAAAGTAGCCTCACATTAGTTCGGGTCAGGTTTAGAAGCCAAATGAGTGAGAAGTTATTTCGATTTTTCTGAGCTTTTGAATGTGAAACAGCACATAGGGATTACGAACCTGTAGTATCTCATCCCAACAATAAACACTAAGTCTGCCATTTTGCTCTTTCTTTGGCATTTCTTCAGTGTCATCAGCCATAAAAGAGGCTGTTCTCCCATTAGACCCAGGAGATTTAGGAAGCAGTTGAACACAGACTCAAAAAACTCTCTGATGGAAGTGTGATTCCCTTTATATATTGGAGAATATGTAATGCATATAAATTAGCCTGATGTATTCTTTTGTAGTAGGATGTGAACATTCACTCTTATTGTGGAAAAAGTCATTTGGTTCTTCTTTTCTCTGAAGCAGTAGAAAGATGGAACACAAATATTTCCTTCTCCAGGGAAAGTTTCAGGATGAAAGTGAAGCAGTTGTTTGGTTGCTAATGATTTTGATAGGCTATCAAAAACTATTGAGAAAGGAGCAGGAGTAGAGCCTGGGTAAGGCAAAAGAAGAGGATATGGAATCTGTAGGACCTGAGGGAGAAAGAGTCATGGTAATCTCTGGAGCAGAGGGCACCTGCCTACTGTTCCAAGGCAGAACCCTGAGGACATGGAGGATATAAGGAAATTGCTTATGGTGCACCAGAAAGCAAATCTAGACCTGAGATACTCTGTTTCCTGGAGAATAACAAACTCCTTGCAAGGCAAGGAGCCATAAGAGAGACAGACTTGAACAAGTCCAGTAAACAAGGATAATGGGCATTTTAGGGTGAATTCGGTTTCATGGATAGTTGAGAACAACCCTTCAGCCCCCTCCCCTTTGTTCCAAATGTGTGAGACCTGGATGAATGATATAACCTCAGGAATTAGTGGGGAAGGTTGTCTCAAAAATGAAGGACTATATTTCCCACCAGCTCAGCAGGACAGGGGTTCAGAATCAAAATTAAAACAAATTTATAGTAAAATAAGATATTTCTGGCCCACCTGAGTTTGTAATCTGAGGTCAACGACCACTACAATTTAATTGGGATATTAAATGTTACTGTTTCATAGTATGTTTAGTTGTAATGGCAACTGATGGTCTTTAAAAACCAACTTTCAGGCTGGGCGCGGTGGCTCACGCCTGTAATTCCAGCACTTTGGGAGGCCCAGGCGGGCGGATCATGAGGTCAGGAGATTGCCTGTAATCCCAGCTACTCGGGAGGCTGAGGCAGGAGAATGGTGTGAACCTGGGAAGCGGAGCTTGCAGTGAGCCAAGACTGCACCCCTGCATTCCAGCCTGGGTGACAGAATGAGACTCCATCTCAAAAAAAAAAAAAAAAAAACAAAAAACAAAAAAAAGATCTTTCAGAATGTCTTTCTGGCTTGTTTAATTCTGAGAAAAGATGCCAAAATGATGTACTGGTAGGTTCACCACACTCACACACACAGACAGAGACACACAAGGCACCAGAAACAAAGAAAGACACAGAAAATAACTCTAAATATGTAAATATATAAAGATTTGAAACTGAGCCTTTTTTTCTATTTTTAAAAATTCTATGTACTATGGTTATTTTATGATAGAAAAGAATTGGCATACAAATACGAATGTAAGTATCTATAAATTAAGATTATTAAAGGAAAGTGCTCCATAGACTTTAAGCCCTAGAGGAGTCTTAGAGACAATGTAGCCCCATTTTATAGAGAAGAGCTAGACTCACGTAGTATAAAGTACCTGTGGTGGTTTTAAAATATTGCTCCCAAATTCTATGTCCCACTGCTTTGAAATTGGGTGACTTGCAACTGCTTGTTTCAATTGAGTATGAGAGAAGTGATCTTATATGATTTCCAAGGCTATGTCATAAATATCCATGTAGTTTCCACAGGTTCTACACTCACCCTAGAGGAAGCCAGATGTCATATTAGAACTATTGTCTTAACACTGCCACTTGAAAAAGCCATGTGCAGGTGTTCCAGACGACAGCCCCAAATGATCTCCCAGTTAACTACTAGCACTAACCACCAGAGTGAGGCATGTTGGGTATCTAGCCTAGCTAAGTTAGCAGATGATTTCAGTCCCAGTTGACATATGACTGCAATGGTAGAAGAAACTCCAAGTGAAAACTATCCAGCCTAATCCTTTCTCAAATTTCTGACCCACAAAATTTGAGCTAAATGAAGATTGCTTTAAGCCACTAAGTTTTGTAGTAATAACTCCTCAAATATCCAAGGGTCATGGAGCTAAGAGATTTAGTAACAGGAGCTGGGCTAGAACCCAACTTTCCCTTCTCACCTAGGGTATTCCTGTAGCCCAAGGTAATCAGATGAGACAATGGATCAAAACAAATATATATACTTGTTGTTAAATTCCATAACATGCTTTGAGCACCATGGATTGCTCCTACATTCTGTCAGGGGCTGTTAAACACAGGGTGGCGTTAAAAGAGGATACAATGTGTAGGGGAAACGTTGTCAGTTTCACCTTATTCCCATATTCCTGGGAAGAAAAAATCATAACTGCCAGAAAAGTGATAGATGTTCAAAAAGTATGTGCTAACATTTAGATAAAGAGTAATCTTTACAAGATGTTTTAACTATCGTACAGTATAAACATTATCCTTTTTTTTATTAAGATAGGAAATGAAACCAAATGAAATCTGTGAAGTTGTCAGTCATCTTTGGGAAGGCTTCAAATGAACAAGAGAGAGTCTTGAGCTTGGTATACTTTCATCTTGGAAGAATTCATAGCTGGGAATTGGCTAAAGCTTTGCAGTGGGTTGAATGATGGCTTCCAATGAGATCTGTCCATGCCTTAGTCTTCAGAACCTGTTAATGTGACCTTATTTGGAAAGATGGATTTTACAGGTCTCATTAAGTTAGGAATCTTAAGATGATATCATCCTGGATTACCCAGATGGACCCTAAATCAAATGAAAAGTGTTCTCATAAAAATATTCAGAGACGGTGAAGTCTGCAGACACGTTGATTTCAGGCTTCTAGCCCCCAGAACTATGAGATAATAAATGTCTGTTGGTTTAAGTCACCAAGATTGGGACAAATATGTTACAGCAGCTCTAGGGATCTAATACAAGTTCTTTAAAAGGGAGTTGTAAGAGACCTGGAGGAATAAGGCTGTCCTCTTAGGGTAACAACAGTTGCTACAGCACCATGGCCACAACGGTAGATGTGGGACAGCAGTTAAATACTAGGAGTTTCTCTGCAAAAGTCAGACATTTTTTTGTGGCCGGCTGTTTTATTCCAGAGACATTACCAATTAGAACATGCTGATCATATGCTGTTGGTTAGTAAGTCTGTCTCTTCAGCTGATTTTTGAATTTCTAAAGACCAAGAGCCTTCATTTATTTCTTCAACAAAACTTAATTGAAAGACTGTTATATTCTCCACTCTTTGCTAGGTGCTAAGGTGCTGAGTAACACATAGTTTTCAAGATGCCAGCTGACCTTGCGTGATATACTACGTTGTGTTCAACTAATGTTTGATGGAGGAAATAAATATGGATAGATAAAACAGTTTGGAAGAGTAGACAGTTTTGTATTGACAGAGACCTGGGATCCAGTTGCGTAAACTTGGATAATTTCCTTAATGGTAAAATGGAAAAAAGTAACACCTACCTTGTAGGGCTTCTAGGATGACTAGCATATATGTAAAACATAGGTCCCACATAAAGTACATATTTTCAAATGCCCGTAATGTTACTAATAAATGAGGAGCTAATGTTCCAGCAAAGCTTATACCTTGCATCCTTGCATAAATATTTTAGTACATTTTCCATGTGTTTTTACTTACTTCATTTTTCTCCAGCTTTCTAATGTACGCAGGATAGGGATGATTCTCACATGGAACAAAAGAACAAGACACTGAATCCATAAAAGAAGAGGATGGTAATGGAGCTACACAACGCCCTAGATTTCCTGTCTCACAGGACCCTGTGTTTCCCACCACAGCCATGCCATTCACCTGGTTGAAAAAGCCCCTCGAGGAGAAAGGGTGGTCTGCTCACAATTACAGTTTAAACATGACTCATCTTCCTTAAGAGTCAATTGTACCCAAAGATTTTGGGAACAAGATATCTTTAAAATACTGCAATAACACAGCTTCATTTGAAAGCACGCAAAACTAAATCGTAATAACGAATACTTAACGTGCATCGGTCTCTGTTCTAAGCATTTAAAACTACCACCATTTCATTTAACTCTTACAACTTTCCAAAGTAGATCTCATCATTATCCTCATTCTACACATTAAGAAACCAATAAATAAAAACAGTTAAAAGACTTACGCAAAGTTACAGTTAGTGGCAGCGCTGGGATTTGAACTAAGGAGATTTGGCTCTAGAGGTTTCAATTTTAACCACTTTGTTAGGAACGTTTAGATAATTTATTTTAATGGACCTAGGGTACCAGGGCTACAGTTATTTTATTCTATTGTCTATCATTGTGGGCACAGGTCAGAGGAAGACTGAGGAGAATTTCAGAAGCACTGTGCACACAGGCTGTTTACAGAAATGATTTTTAAGGATCAATTGTGTGTGTGTGCACGCACGCGTGTAGAGAGAGAGCACAAGAGAGCAAGACAGCAAGTATTTCACAGTGTATGCAATTTTAGCTTAATTAGAATAGGAAGACTATTAACAAGTTATTTTTAAATGCACCAAAGATCAGGAGGTATATTAGAGTTAAATTACACCGTGTGAGGCTGATTGGCAGCCCGTGTAATGTGGGCAAATTCACCATCTTGTGTTTATCAGCACAGTGTGCAAAGTGGGCCTGAAGGGCATGGCCCCAAACCCATAGAGTGTGGAGCTATAATCATTCAAGTAAAAAAAAAGAAACTAATTGGAAATGTGATAAGCAATGATTAGCTAGTCTATTTCAGCAGGAAAATGAACAAAATGAGCAGACGCCAACTGCAGTGGCTTTAGTGAAAAAGGATAGATACACTTATTTAAATGAAAAGTTCTCTGTCACCTGAAGACAGAATTTCCCTAAGGACTAGACCATTAGCGTGTCATTTGCATAGACAGCTTAAAACAAAAACAGCCACCACAAATAGAAACTCCTGGGCACAAATATAGACTGAATTCAAAGGATACTGATTGGTGCAAAGGACTGAGGCCGTGCTGAGGGCACTTGGAGACTAATTGCCAGTTGGGAATGTTCCTGACCTTGCAGTAGCAAGAACTAAAATAACCCCAGCAAAACAGAGCGTGGAAGAAGGGAGAGGGGTTAGAAGACCTTGGCTCCTGTTTTGGCTGAAGCTCTTGGGCTGGAGCCCAGAGCCCATGTGCATTTGAGGAATAACTTTTCCTCCCTGGGTTGCCTCGTGAGTAACTCCCTCCTCTCCAGTGCTAACTGCATCTGCCTCCTCCTGATTTTGGACTGTTGAATCAAACCCTTGGGCTCTCCAGAGGCTCCCCGTTGTTATCCCCTAACTCCAGCTTTATCTTGTGTTCAAGGTGGGGGTTTGAGCTCTGGAGTCCAACTGCTTCAGTTCAAATTCTCATGCTAATGATTGCGACCCTTAGCTAGACCTTGCTCTCTGCCTCAGTTTCCTCCTCTATAAAATGGAGGAAAGATACTTCACAGGGTTGTTGAGAGGATTCAAGCAGATAAAGAAGGTAAAACAGAGAATAGTGCTTGACACTTACCAAGTACTCAGTAAATGTTAGGAATTAATATGAATTTGCCTCCTTGGGTGGAGCTCCCTAACTTCAATTATTCATATTCACACCTCCTGGAGTTGTCATGAATAAGTATCATCTACTGAATGTACTTTAAAAATCCATTCAAGTTTTTAAACTCAGCCATATTTCAAGCAATATGATTTGTGAAAGTCCAGGCTGTGTTAATGATTTTTTTCCAATACATGTTAATGATCCACTAAAATAAAGGTGGATCTATTTTTATAAATGTGGCACAATCTTAAATCATCTATCAGTACACATTTTACACATGAGGAAACACAGTCTACACACATTCACTCATCTTCCAGTTGTTCTCTCAGCAAGCATCTAGACAAAACTTACCATGTGACTGGAGAGGAAGTCAGACAACAGAAGTGGAAAGGCATCTTTTCTGTCTCCACTGAGCAGAGACCCAGAGAGACATGAGAACGATCCAGTAGCGGGGCTTTTCTTCATGGGGTAGCCTTTTGGTCCTGCTTGGGCAGGTGAGTTCCCTCAGGAAACAGCAGGCAGAACCAAGCATGTCAGGTGGTCCAAATTCCAGTTCCAAGACAAGGTGGCCTTGCATCCAGATTCTACATGGTGAGACCCTGGGCTTCTTATCTGAGCTCTCTGACCATCTGTTTCCTCATCTGCTAAATGGGCATAGTATGTACCTCACCGAGCTAGTGGAGGATTCAATCCGATGACACAGCGAGTATTCAGTGAATGAGCGTTCTCTTCAAATCATTAGTGCTCACACAGGACGCACATTTCCTGTCCTGCAGACCTGGGGAATATGCCCATTCTCCTCTGTTGTAAATGCTCTCTAGGTTTTTCCCTAAAAATCTGCTTCTTTGCCTAAGCAGCCCTTGGCATACTAAACCAATTTAACATTGGCCAGCATGTAGTGAAGGCTTTCCAAAACATTCAAGACCCATCTTCAAAGGCCTAATGTGTCTTCTTACCACAATTTTATCTTGTATAGGATGAGGCTTGTAAAATCTCATTTTACACATGATGAAACTGAGGCACGGAGAGGTTAAGTAATTTGCCCAGATCACAAAGCTGGCAAATGGAGGAGCAGGTAACCTCTACAATTAGTAACCACTAAAATTGCTACTACTAAAGACAAGACTATAAGGCCCACAGTAGGACCTCATCATCTAGTTTGGTGATTCTCCACTGAGAGGGACTTTGTCTTTCAGGGGACATTTGGCAATGTCTGGAGAAATCTGTGGTTGTCACAGCTGTGGGGTGTGTGCTACTGGCATCTAGTGGGTGGAGGTCAGGGATGCTGCTAAACATCCCACAGTGCGCAGGACGGCTTCCCTCCCTCCCAATTATCCGAGGCAAAAATAAGTCAGCAGTGCTAAGGCTGAAATACCCTTGTGCAGGCACTATGACGTTAACTATTTAGAACCCAGCTGATAACTAAGAAGAAGCTACAGAATCTCTCAGATTCCAAAACAGGTAGCATGAAGTTCAGGCAGAAAATTTTGTGCACTTTGTCACAAGAAATGACCAGGAGCCAATTTCCTAAGGCATATTCATCTTACCATTCATTAAGTCGATTAAAAGCACCAAATGGATGTGGTATCTGGGTAGAAAAGGGAAGCATGGAATATGCCAAGAGCCAAGAAGACAGCCAACAGCTTGCTAGTCTGAGGAATGGAGAACATAGAAGCAGCACTGGCTGTGAAAATCCCCGCAAGAAACAGCCATGTGGACAGAGGTGGCTCCTGAGACCGTGGGAAGAGGTCTTTTGGGCATTCAGAGGGACATCATGCCAGGACACCAGCATAGCGGGCAGGCCATGAGCAGCATCTGCTTCATCTCATATTACTGAGCTTCTGTGACTTTTTTTTTTTTTTAAGGGGTGTGAGACTGTCAGTTGAGGAAGACAGTATGAAAACGTTGGAGATGATTTATCTGGTGACATTTTCTGCATAAATTGCAAAATAACCAAATGAGGCAAATGGACTTAGTTACTAGAAATGGGAACAGGAGGCAGGATGCTCACCTGAGTATTTTGCTTTATTCAATCTAATAAACATTTTACTTATATAAAAGACAAACAATGCATAGAATGAAAATAAGTGCTTGAGACTTTTGATATAAAAAGAGTATATAGCATTCACATTCCTATTTTAATAAATGAGTACAGCTGAAGTGTTCCATAAAAGAATAAAACTTTCCCTTTATGTATAGTAGTGAAAAAAGTCAGTATTTTTAGGAACTACAGAATGTTATTCCTTGGTCTTTTTTCTTGAATAGGAAAAAAAAAAAAAAAAAACATAAACAAAACAAGCTACAGTATCGTCTGACACTACATTCCAGTTTATACTGATAACCCAGAAGTGAGAATACTCTTGAATCTTGAATATCTCATGAATGGACCAGTATTCTAGAAACTCACCACTAGAGGTCAATGAGCAACAGCGATTGGGATGGTATCAGCATGCCCTACGGTGCAAGTGGAATTTCTCGGCGCCTCTATGCTACTGCAGCCACACTGTCTGTAACTCTCAGCCCACCCACACTGAGCAGGGTGCCCAGAGGTTCTGCCTGATTCCAAACTTTTGCATGTATCCTAAAAATCTCAATAAAATGAGACTTTCCAACATCCAAACAGAGCTGATATTCTCACTGCCAGTCCCTCTCTAATATTCCTATTTGGCTGAAAATAAGTAGCTTCAAAAACAGTTTTAAAAAAAGAGATTACTTGCAGCATTAACACTTCTTTGCTGATTAACACGTTTCCTATGGAGTTTCAAAGCTCATACTTTGTTCTTGTCCTTGTGGACACAAATTTCCTAACTGCAAATGGGATTTCTGTGTCCCACATTCAAGTCCTCTCTAGTAATTTCTGCAAAGGTTGGGAAGGCTGGCATGATGGAGACAACGGTAACCATGAGGAAAGCTTCTTGGAGTAAAGTGCTCTTCTCTCCAATGCAGAGTGTAGAACTATTCACATATAAGCAAAAGGAACTTGGGCTAACAGACCCTTAAAGGAGTTCCACTTCAGTCCAATAAAAGGCCAACTTCAAATCTTAACACCAGATAAGGTCAAAATCATACTACATACCCCGAGAATGACTGCTTGCATGGACATTTCTTACAAGGGACCTTGGTTAGGTGGAGATTTAATTCCTAGACTGGGGTCCAGGCAGGCAGTGGAAAGAGCTAATGTTTACAGTGAGAAGTGAGGCAGCTTTTAGATGTCTCCACACCTTCCCATTTTGTGAACATGGACTGGAGATAACTGAAAGCCGTCTGCTCTCCTTACCTGGGGATCCAGATTTTCCTGTAAAATCTCCACATATTGATAAAGTGGCTTCACTTTTTGAAACGCTGTGCTGACCAAACGAAACATATGTTTACAGTGCCCAAGGTCGTAGTCCTGACAGTGATAGTATTGTGTAGTTGAAATCCCCTTCATTAGGCCAAACTGTGCTTGAGCAATCAGGAGCCCAGAAAGATGGAACCCATTGGTGTTTGCACAGAAAACTAGAGAATCAAGTCAAGTGTAATGAAAAAGTAAACATGATAAAGCGTAGAGTGGGGATTTGCTCCTTTTTAGAAAAGGATGAAGGCTGGGAGCAGAGAATAGTAACGTAAGTGCAGGGGAAAGATGAAAAAAAGAACAATTTTTCATTAGTAGATGGTGGGGCAATCGCACGGATGGGGAAATCTGTTCTGATTTTTCTGCAACTCATGAAGGTAAAAAGTGGGGCTCAAAACATTCAAGGTAGTAAAGATGGGGTAGAGTTTCTAAACTAGGTTGAGGGAAAATTTCTAAACTAGCCCCTGCAGATGTGCTGCTTGGAGCTTAAATGAAAAGTCCAGGAGAAGCAAGGGCACACAGGAACCCCGGGAACACTGGTCCCCAAACAGTGCCACTGTACTTACTTCCATGGCCAGAAGAGAGCTGCTAGGCAGGGAATGATTATTTTGCAAAAGCAAGTGCAATGTGGTCATAGCTGGCTGTGAGACATGCAGCCTCTTTCCTCATGCAAAGTTCCCTTTTACACAGTCGGAGAACCACTGCATGTGTGATTGTCAAATGCTAATGCTGTCATGGGTCCCTTCCTTCTCTACTTGGTTCTGGAGCTCTCCAATAAAACCAATTTCCTGGGAATATTTGATCTTTTGCCCTGTCTCTTTTCAAGGTATGGCTATATATAGAGAGATATAGACATATATAGATATATAGATATATATATATATATAACATAGCTATTCATATTTATATACAGGCATTAATAAAGTGCAAATGTTATTGGCTATTGTAAAAATCAATCTCATTTCCTGAGGAAGTGCTAACACAGCTTATCCTATGACAATGTCAAAGGCATAGAATGCTCGATGTCACCTGCTCCCTGCTGCTGTTGTTTCTGCTTATTCCCACAGCTTATAGGGAGGGGAGTGACCCCCTTGGTTTTCCAGGAAGCATCAGTTCAGGGGCAGCTTCCTGCTGCCTCTGTTCTTTGGTGAGAGGGGCAGCCTCTTTGGACATGGCCCAGCCTGCCCCAGAAGAGCTATTTGGTAGTGTTTAGGGAGCCGTCTTCAGGAATCTTCTCCTCTGAGCAGCTCCTCCCCGAGAGCCTGTCCAGGTGCTCCAGCTCACTGAAGCGTTCCGCCACACACTGGGCTGTGAGACGGGCCTCTGGGTCGTGGTCCCAGCACTCAGTCAACGTCTCACACACCATCTGGATGCCCTGTAGTGGGAAAGAGATCCAAAGGGCACCATTAGTTGGTGGGCTCCGCAGAAGGCAAAGTGGCCTGCTGACCTGTTGCTATAGTGAGTGCAAGCAGGGTTCTAAAGTACCTGTGCATTTAACACGTGCTGACTGAGTGCCTGCTGCTGGAGGCCAGCCGGTTCCATGTGGAAAGGGGGGACTGTGCTGGGGGCGGCTGTGCTCGAAACCTACCATACGTTTTTGGCTCTGGTCCTATCTGATCACAATAGGTCCTGACAGCACAATGATCCTCTGCTGGGCTTCTGGGGCACACTAACACTCCCAGCACCTGAAAATTCCCCATGCAGTGGCCCCTAATATCATTTTAACGCCTTTCTATTTAGAGAAGTTCTTGGTTCACAGCAAAGTTGAGTGGAAAGTACAGAGAGTTTTCACAAAACCCCTTCTCCATACAGGCACAGCTTCTCCACCTCAATATCATCCATCTGTGTGGTACATTTGTTATAACTGATGAACTAACACTGACACATCATTACCAATCAAATTCACAGTTTACAGTAGGGTTCACTCTCAGTGTTGTATATTCTATGGGTTTTGACAAATGTATAAAGACATGTATCTACCATTACAGTATCATGCAGAATAGTTTCTCTGCCCCTCAAATCCCCTGCATTCCACTTATTCGTCCCTCCCTCCATTCCCCTAAATTTCTGGCAGCCACTGATCTTTTACTGTCTCTGTAGTTTTTGCCTTTTCCAGAGTGTCATATAGCTGGGTCATATATACACTGTTCTATTTTAACAGGGCTGATTACCCCAGTCAGAGCTGTATGCAGGCATTAGCGTGGTTTCATTTTCCATAGGCCATACATTTTGTAGCGTGATTCAGTAGCAGCTTCTATGAGCTGCCCAGGATGACCTCTGGGATGCTCCATTCCTCTCCAACATTTGGTTGGACCCTGTGAAACCGCTGCCTTTGAGGGCGAGGCATGCTTAACTCTATGCCATTTCATAGGGTTCACCGTAACTGAATCAAGGCCCCATCCAAGGAGCCCATCCAGAAGATCCTGCCCAGGAAAGTGGCAAGAGTTTTTCTCTCACTGGCTTCATTTTTATTTTGCATTGCAAATATTTTTGTTATCATTTCAAATCCTTTTTGGAAATAAAGCAGGCAGGAGTTAAGCAAATGGTCTGCTAGGTGGAAATAGAGTGTGCTCCTCCCAATTATAAGATCAACATTGCTAATGGGGATCCGTCACACAGGTGGCTGGGAGTGGGATGGATACATCTCAAACGTACCTGGGAGAGCTGGCACTCTCTCTACTTGCTTTCTAATACGAACAACGTTCCAAACACACCTAGGAACCTATCTTTCCCTCCCGACACCATGAGTTCATGATGGTAAATTAATTGCATAATTCACCTAATTGACAGTATTGACAGATGGCCCTGTTAAGAGTAGAGTACTATTGTTGGTACACAAGTAACATTTATTTTATTCTGGCACTGTAATTACAGGCAGTAAATTAAATTAAATATCAAGCATTAACTTGAAATCAATAGGGCAACAAATCTCATTATGAGAAAAAATGTATTATGCAAATTCTTTTCAGAATTTTATCATCATGAATAATGGCTTCATTACGAGAACTATACAGCAGAGGAGGTAACAGAGTCTGGAAGAAACATAACGCTCCAGTACATTCTGATTTCAGAATTTATGCAAAACGTTCTTACAGTTTTAGTGTCAAAGAGGATTTGCCCAAAACTCCAGAGAAGCCCGTGACCCACCACAGCCTGGTTCACCCCCGCCCCCTCCTTTATTAAGGACTTTATTAAGGTCTGTCTGCTGAAGTGGCTCTGGGCCAGGACTGGCACAGACCAGGCTTCCTGCTCCATTTGTCTTCCCGATTGTGCCTGATTTGTTGTTTCTGTTTCTTATCTGAATTTGCCTTGCCCTTAGGGAAACCTACAACTTAGCCTCAGCCTTCATGGTTGAGGGAATTCATCCAAAAGAGGCAATAAAAGGTTTTAGTCAGTAGAAAGAACAGTTTTCTCAGTGAGATAGGGTCACACAGTTCTCTCCCATTCTTCACTAAGGGCTCCTTCCTGGGTATGTCAGACATATGGCTGGTTCTGACTCACTCACAACCTACTGTTTTCTTTTTTTTCTGACCATTGCCCTCATCAAAGTGCCCCCAAACAAACAATCTGGATCAGCCTCTTTGTAAGTCCAGAAGGACTGCCCTGCTAGGGCCAGCCTTAGCTACCATTTCTTAACGAGAAAAAATAAGAGGCCATCAGGATGTTCCCAACAGACAGATTTCTCGTTCCTTCCTGGGCATACTCCTCTTCTTTGCTTTCCTTAATTCCAGAGTGAGGAGTCAGTCTCCTCTTTCCCATGCGTGCTCACTCAGACCTCTCCCAAGTCTGTGAGCACAGTCTGCAAACACCTGTACACAGCCCTCTGCATGCCACAGTCACTTCTCAGTACAGTTGCCTGACAAATCCTGCTTGTTTGGCATGTGCTAAGTATTTCCTTATGGAACTGAAGATTCCCAGAAGAAAACATTTGGAATCCAGAGGGAATGAAATGTAAACTCCTGACGTGAAGGCCCAGGAGTGTAAGTAGCAAAGGCTGCAAACAAAATGTTTTAACCTAGGACCAAGGGGGCTTGGAAAATGTGACAAATGCCCTCCAAACATCTACTCGTGAGCTCTCAGAGTATGTATCAGCTGGCTGGATCTGATAATTGGGTCATCCACTTTACTGAAATTTTCTTTACAAACAAAATTTAACAGGGCCATAGAACACAATGGGACCTTCCCTCAGATTTAAGCTCAATATTCCAGAATTTTCTGCCACCTAAGAGGCAACTTTGGTTGAATCTTACTGACCTTTGAAAACACTCACTCCTTACCTGGTGGTTGAGCCAGAAGCTGGGAATTTCTGGTCGTCCTCGATCTCTCAACACGTTGTCCTTCATGCTTTCGACACAGGGGTGCTCCCGCACCTTGGAACCAAATGGAGGCTCATAATCTTTTACTTCTGTGAAGAAAGCCAGCAAACACAGGGTCACTGAGAATGGCGTGTGCAGCCAAAGGAAATGAGCATGGTGAGATGCCTGGCTGGGGAGCATGAAGCACTAAGTAACAAATACATCTGTGATTACTCTAAGAGCAAATTTTAATAATAATGGATTAAGATAAGAAGGAAGGAGTGGTCAGGGGAAGGGCTAGAGAATTATTCAATAAATGATTACTGATAACTTAAAATGTGCTAGGTGTTATGCTGGGGGACAGAGTGGACAACCACATAGAGAGGGTCACAGAGCTTACGTTTTAACACAGGCATTCTCTACAGGGTGACATTGCACCAAAAGGGTGAAATTGGTTCTTGGGAAGTGGAAAAATCTTATGTATTACAATGGTTTGTGAGCATCCAAAGGCCCAGAGTATACAAAGAGATTTAAAATGTGGTATTAAATTTCATGCGGGTACTGAGGCATAAAAAGGAATGAAACTCTGGCACATGCTACAACATGGATGAACCTTGAAGACATTATGCTAAGTGAAATAAGCCAGACACAAAAGGATAAATATTGTATGATTCCACTTATATGAAGTACCTTGAACAGGTATATTCAGAGACAGTATAATGGTGGTTGTCCAGGGGGCAACCTGGGAAGAAGGGGGTATGAGAAGTTATCCTCTAAGGGGTAAAGAATTTCAGGTGAGCAAATGAAAAAGTTACAGAAAAATGAATAATGGTGATGGTTGTAGAGCACTGTGAATGTACTTAATGCTAGTAAACTGAACACTTAAAAGTGGTTAAGATGGTAAATTTTATATTATGTCTATTTTGCTACAGAAAAACATCATGGAGAGTAGTGATTAGAAAAAAGTTGTCTATAGGCCAGGTGCTGTGGCTCGTGTCTGTAATCCCAGTACTTTAGGAGGCTGAAGGAGGATTTCTTGAGTCCAGGAGTTTGAGACCAACCTGGAAAACATAGTGAGATCCTCTATCTATACGAAATAAAATAAAAAACAAAACAAGCAAACAAAAATGTTGTTTAAAAAGGCTCCTTATGATATCACTGATTTTAAAAAAGGTTGAGAAATGCTGTTTTAGTGGGAAGACGGGACAGATTAACAACATCAACAACATTTTTAAAAGATTTAAAAAATTTTAAAATTTAAAAATTTTCCTCAGATGGTATATTCAACAAAGAAAATGATAAAGGAGGAGGTAACCCTTCACCAGGGCTTCAGGCTTCAACTAAGGTCAAATTCTTTATATAAACTTCCTCGAACATCCTTAGAGTCAATCTTGGTTAAATATCCTGGGCAGGTCTCTATTCTTGCATGTACCATATTTTATTTAATATATTCACTTGCTTATTTTTCTCACCTAACTGGACTGTGAGCATTTGGGTACAAGTTGAGTCCCTTTCTCATTCTTGTATTCTTGGTGCCAATTGAAAGGTTATCCCATGCCAAAAGGCTGTCAACAAATGCTTTGTTGAGTGAGTGAATGAATGAATGAATGAATGAATCTTAGATTCTCTCCAAAGTGGCAGTGCATAAACTCTGGCCGAATATTAAAACAAAACACCAATTTAAATGAGCAGATTAATAGAGTGTAAACAGAGCACAGGACAGTTAAAACGACAGAAAACATCCCAGTACTAAAACATGTCTGGGCTGAAAGGAGAGACTGGGCTGAATTCAACACTTTTCTCCAAAGTAAGTAGGATCTTTGGCCTTTAGCTTCAAAATAATCTTATTTAATGAGTAAATAAGTTTCAATTTACTCATTGAAGAGTAAATGAGTAAAAGTTTCAATAAATTTGCACTTCTAGGTAACGAAGAAGCTTTCATGGCAAGATGACATTTTGAAAAGGGATGGCTTGTTTTTGTTCTTTGTTCATTTTCTTTTTTCCCCTTTTCCAGAACTCTACTTGAATATTTATCTTTTTCACCTTCACCCAAATAGTAGAGCTGCCAGGATATTTTCTTTTTTATAGTTTTAAATACAGGGGAATGTGGGATGAAGGCCTCCCATCACATTAAGACAAACCACAAACTATCCTCCTGTGTGTCATGCTTTCGCCTTCAAGTGCCCAAGCACTTAATCCACACTGCTCTTGGATGAGATCGGAATTGTGATTTGCATAGTATTTACACTCTTTTTTCTTTCATTCCCTATCTTCAACCAGACTGTAAATGCCTAAGGCACAAGGCAGTGGCTGAATTTGATGTCTTTCAGTGCCTAAAACTGTGTCTTATACGTAGTAAGAATTTAATAAATATGAGGTGGGTTGAATTCAAGCAAAAGAGAAAACTGAGACTCAGATCTAGTTCCCAGTAAGTGTTTACTCTCACGTACTTCTTCTCTTCTATAAAATGAATAGACTGAACTGAGCTACCTCCTCTTCAGATTTATCTTGTAATCCAACCTAATCAAATATGATGCCTTCTTGATACCATACCTTGAGATATATGTACTACCATATAATAGTAAAGGATAGGATTTGTACATGATATAAATTGTTCTTTAGATAAGGTACAGTCCATAGACCTTCCATCTTCAATTGTTTTGGCTTCTGTAGCAGTTGTAGTTGGTGCCTGCCGAGGTCCCCTTCACCAAGCTAGGGCCAGCAGCCTACAGTTGCCACAGGTGTTGGCTCATAAGGGCTCACACCTTCACCCTTTTCTGGGGGATTGCCCTTGGCCAATTGGAGTTGCCTATCCTGGAGATTCCTGGACATGACCTTACTCTCAGAGGCCTTACTCTCAGAGGCAGCATACAGTCAATGACAAATTAATGTTGAAGTGTAACAGTCCAATTCTCTTGGCTCTTGGTGGGTAACTATGGTGCAATTCACACTTTCCGGAGCTTTTCTGTGAGATCAAGCTGAGGTTAGACCTCTCTTGAACTACAAGTTCACTTAACTCCTTCCATGCCTCTTCCTGCTTCTCTTACTTCCGTCTCGTGAGAGCTTATCCTCAATAAATCATTGCACAAAAGTGTGTCAGACTCCACTTCTCGTAAAGCTGGTCTGATACAGCCTTCTCCTCTCTCCCTAGGCCTTTGTCTCAGTGAATCTGCACAACCTGACTGTAGTTGCAAAGCCACCCTGGGGAAGACTTGATGTAGCCCCTTCTTGTGAAGGTGAAATTACTAAACCAGGAAGAACATTCTGAATCTCACATTGTATTACTGCTACTCTGATGAAACTCCTTTGCCTTTCCAGGAAGCTTTCATGCTTTTTCCTTTCTACCAAGCATTTCAGAGAGTTCTTTCTCCTCTATCAACAATCCCTACACTCATGGTCAGAAGTGACAGAGGAGGACATGATGAACATCAGAGGAGGAAAATGTTGGGCTCAGAATAGACCCCAGCTGTCAATCTCATGGCTGACAGTCCTTGAGAACAAAGAAAAAGTCTTTGTCCTTGAGACTAGAAACCCAGAGCCAATTCCTTTCAAGTCCTAATCTTCCCAGTTACATAAACTATAGAATTTATTGTAATTTTTTTATAGGTACTCTGTGGACCAAAGCAAGTTTCCATGGGGAATGAGAGAAGACGGCACTAAGCGTATTTTTACTTAAAGAGAAATTAATGAATGCTATTTTAGAAAGGAAGACAAAGGCAATAATCCCTTCCCAGAATGAAGAGACTTATAAATAGGTTACTTCCTACTTTTCCTAAAATCTTGGAAAATTGTGAGAGTCCCTAATATTCCCAAGGGATACAAGGCCTGCTTCCCATCTTTGACTTATGGGTAATTTCACAAGGAAGGGAGGTCACGGGTAGTCTGAGAGGTGCTGGCAAAGGGACTGGCTCCTTGTGCCTCACTGAGAGAATTTATGGCTCTTCTGATTCCTCCTAAGCTTAAAATAGACAAGTCTGGGGAGGGACGATCATCATTTGACCCAAACTGTCATACTCTAATCCTTTAATATTAGTTTTTCAGATTAGGAGTGGGGATGGGGATATGCAGTGTATGCATGATTTAGGCTGACCTTTCTTTAACTTCTGAAAAATGTCCTATTTATGTAATATAGATTTACCAAAACAGCTAAATGCATGTTTGCTTTTTTCTTTCTAATTATGGATTTTTGCAATTCTTCTTTCTTTACCCTTCTCTCTCATTTTGGACATCCTACTCCTAACCCCCATTTTTTTTTCTCATGCCCTGCAATGTGTAGGAAGATGGTTTAATGTTTAGCAGTGTGTATACTTGTGGCTGTCAGTTAACATCTTTGATATTCAATTGCAGTGATCAGGCAACACTGATCGTTTTTCCTTCTATGGCCATTAAGGCAGTGCCATTCTCAGGGCCTCCATTAGGACTTGTAGGATGACCATGTAACATGGAGGCCATTCCCTCCTGGAGGGCATTTCTTAATTGCTCCTCAGTTCTAAGTGTCCCTTAGAATGCCTCGGATATTTGCTTTGACTCAGCAGAAGAAGGGGAAGAGGGTGGCCAGAGACAGCCTGAACCCTGTGAGAGGAGGTAGAAAGCAGAAAGTCCTCTGCCAGTCAGGTGGGTACCAGTGGTCCTTCCTAGGATGAGACCTCCTGTAACAGAACCCAGGCAGTCCTGGGGAACTGGACAGAGCTGGTGATTGGCAACGAGTTGATGGCCTGAGACCTTTGACACTCCAACTTTTCCCCCAGGGTTTCAGGCAGCTGGGACTGGGATGTTTAATCCACTCTGGCAAATGAGCACTTCTCAATCTATTTTTTATAAAAGCCCAGATGTTTTGCCCTCACTTCATTGGGAATAAAGGCTTTGGTGAAATACAGTAGAAATGAATTACAAGAAAAATGAATCCCACTTGAGTGCTGTGGCAACATCAAACTGCTATTAAAGGTACTAAACACATCTTGGTTTCTGTCCTTATATTGCAAATCTGAAACAGAGAGTTTGAGGACCAGCACCTTCCAAAGACCACATGTGGGGCAACATTGCTTTAAATGCTTCCTAAGAAATGTAAGATGCATTTTGACACAGGAGAAATGAACACAAGTTATTAAATGTATTTTAAGGGTTTCAAATGAGTTAGACAAAGAATATTGAAAAAGTCTTCAGAGACGGGATCCAACATCCTCATTTTACAGTTGAGAAAACTGAGGCCCAAAGAGTACACTGGATTCCAGGAAGGGCATTTAGAATTGTGCACTGTATTACTGTTACTCTGAAGAAATTTGCCTTTGCCTTTTTAGGAAGCTGTCATGTTTGCTCATCTCTGCCAAGCATTTCAGAGATTTCTCCCCTAACCAGAGCAAGTACAGCTGGGGCAGTCCCTGGTATGAACACGCCCTTCCCAAATGTGACAAGGGTGCCCCTCCCTGCCTTGATGGGGCCTCTTTAGCATATAACCTTGAGAAGGGGAACCTTATGGGGTCTGCTGGATGGTTCTTTGTAATTTTTAAACAAGCTATGCAAAAAAACAATGACAAAGAGCAGCCCTCTCCTTAGCTGGTATTATGTACCCACATTAAACCCAAACGCTTGTCCTTTCTGGGTTTAGGGAAGTAGATGTGACTGGTGGTGGAGGTGAGGTAAGGATGAGAATCTCATTTTAACCACAGGCATCAGATCAGGGCATAGTTGGCAATAGAATTAATGCAGTTCCTCTTTGCACATTTGATCAAATGATGTTTGACCTTGGGCCTCTCTCTTGTGAAGAACTGCATAGACAGCAAGTTCAGGAGCATGTGAGATGAGTCCAGAGAAAATGTTACACCTGGCTAACCTATAATAACAACCACCTTTTTAAAAAAATTGGAATTGCCTCTAAGAAAAAAGTGAAGGGCTTAGAGAGTAATGACTGAGTTTAGCACTTAAAAAGTGGAAGAGCTAACAATATGCATTGCAAGTATTATTTTGTTGTTTTTGCCCTGACCCCTTTAAAAAGTAGGTATGAGGACTTAGAAAAGAGATGTCAAGAGTTTATGCCTCACTTCCTATATCCACAAAATAAGAATAGTCACATGTGTCCCCCACCATTATTCAGTGTGATGCTGCAAGGCCAGCTGCACGGCCACCTCCCAACCCCATTGCAATGGCCCTTCCGGTTAGGCTGGCCCAACTCCAGGAAGAACAGGCGAGGAGGGCTGGGGAGTGAACCCTCCCAGCTCGGCCTGGAGCAGCCCTCCAGCAAAGACTGATGGGAGTTGGAAAGATAAACACCCAGCTTCCTTTAAGTCAGGTGGTATGACACTGAGGTGTGTGTTCTATACTGCCCGTCGTTATACTCCAGTTGCCCACAGTGGTAACTCACTTGATAAGATATCCTTTACTGGTTTCCTTCCCTCTCCTGACTCATTTCCTCATTCTCTTACTGGCATTTCCTGCAATCTCTTCCCAAATAAACTACTTACACTCAAATTCTTGTTCCAGGGTCGGAGGCACTCCACCCAAGACATATGCCTACACAGCACAATTAGTTCATCAAACCAAGTCTTTGTCTCACCCTCAGACTGTTTCTGAAGCCAGACGGACAGGGCTGAACACCTCAGAATTTCCTTGAGTGCCTCAAACAGCATCTTTTCTAAAAAAATCTCTTTATTTCACCGCTTGAGAACAACTTTCTCTTCCTTCCATCTCCCTCCTGCCACCTCTCCCTGCAGTCTTTTCGCTGACGGAAGACACCCACAACTGCCTGGCCCTCGCAGCTTCTTTTAATTTGTCTCAAAAGGCTCTTAAGAGAAAACTATGCTTGCCTGTCTCTTCCCAGTTCTGCAACACTCAGAGGGCAGGTCTCTGGGACAGCAATGATCTTCCTCAGAAAGTCAGCATCTGGTGCACAGCTGTTGTTTTGACTGTAGTCCCAACGTAACAGGGCGGCAAAGTTGTTGATGCTTTTCCCCAAAGCGGTACCCCCGAGTTTTCATATCTGCTTTCCAAACTGTGCTCCCTTGGAAATCCAGGAAAATGAAGTGTTTCAATCCTGGTCTCTCCTCAGCCCTCTTTCCAACGCCTCCTTTTTTTCTCTGTCTTTCTTGCCCCACCCCCTTCCCTTTCTTTTTGGTTCATTTGCCCTTTTTTTTTTTTTTTTCCATCTCACAAGACTCAGCAACTTGACAATACGCTAAGGAGCCCTTCTTGGAGTTGTGTTACTCCTCGTTAAAATACTTGCTTAGCTGGCTGCTATGTGTCAGCTTCTATTCGAAGGCCTAAATGCTAGGGATGTGGAAGTCAGTGTGCTTGTAGGCCAGTCTGGCTGGGGATGACGAGCGTATTGTGCCTGCTGTGTTCACCAAAGGGGTCCTGAACGGGACCACCTTCACCCGCCTTCCACACAGCACACAAACACTTGTATGAACACCAAACACACTGAAAGCCTGGGACAGAGATTTCTTTGTAAGAGAACCCGTCTCCAGTTCTGTTCTTGCTGAACGGCGATTTCATGAAGACGCTTTTTCTCCTTCTTCATAAAACAGTAACACACCAGTCACCTCCTCCTGTCTTGTTCTTACTTCAAACAATTCTGAAAGATTTCTTTTCTTTTCTTTCTTTTGTATTCTTTCAGAGGAATAAAATGTCTGAAATGACAGCCTCTTTCATTATCTATCCCCCAAGTCTATTTTTCTTTCTAAAATCATGCCAGCCACCCTACCCGACTCCAACATTCTATTATGTATCTCTTTGTTCATTACCTGTCACTAAAATACTGGCTCTTCACTAGGCTTCCTGTCTCTCAAAGAAAGACACTGCTTTTTAAACTACAGTATCCCTGGCATTTTAAATAATGCCTGCGACACAATAGGTACTCAATAAATAATTTTTGAGTGAATGAATGAATAAATGTATCTTTAGGGAAATAAAGACAAAGCAGTTATCTCACATTTTAAGGCATCAATATTGTGACATGCTACACAAATTAACAGCCTTGGGTTCTGTTAACAGGGATTCACCCAGGGAAGTGAGGCTATCACTAACTGTTCCTCAAACATGTGATTGTCTCCTCAGCTTCTGCTGGAAAGACTTCATATCACCTGCCAGGATGCACAGAGTAGCTCTGACTATCCTATCCACACTGGTCATAGGAATCATAGCTACTATTTTTAGGGGCAGTGCTGGGGAAGGAGTCTCGCTCTGTCGCTAGAGTGCAGTGGCATGATCTAGGTTCAAGCAATTCTCTGCCTCAGCCTCTTGAGTAGCTGCGATTATAGGCGTCTGCCACCACGCCCGGCTAATATTTGTATTTTTAGTAGAGATGGCGTTTCACCATCTTGGCCAGTCTGGTCTTAAACTCCTGACCTCATGATCCGCCCGCCTTGGCCTCCCTAAGTACTGCGATTACAGGCATGAGCCACTGCACCCAGCCATAGCTACTATTTTTAAAACACGTTCTGCATTGGCCAGGTTAGCAGTATACCTGGAATACTACGGCCAGTGAGCTACAGAGTCAGACAACAAGGCTTTGACTCCTGGCTCCACAACTTTCGCACTTCCTGAGCCCTCAGTTTTCTTGTTGTAAAATGGGATTAGTAACAGTACACACCTAAAAGAGTTTTGGTAGATTAAATGAGTTGATGTCTGCAGCTAGTGCTCAAGAAGTGGCAGCTATTCCTTTATGGCTTTATCTGGACCAAATGTACTTTCAACATGAAGCCTTTCTCTCTGACCACCCTCTTTACCTAACTGCAACACATCTCCCGAGCTCCCTGGTGGAATTCTGTGCTAAATGAAGCTGTACCACCTGGCTTTTGAAGAGCTCTATTATCATCTGTTTATGTTTTCTCATCTGATAAAAGTGAGGCTTCTCCAGTGTGGTGCTGTTCTTTCTGTTTTCCCTGTGCTCCCTTGCAGTGAGGAGAGACTGGCTGATAAAGAAGTAACCCAGAAGGACATTCCAGAGTCTTCCTCTTCCTTCAGGAGCTGACCTAACTCCCATTCCCTGACCCTAACACTGCACTCCCTGTAGCCAACCTAGGTGTTCAGTCCCTTGAGCTCACTGCTTTCCCTTCCTAAGCATTTATCACAACTGAATTGCACTTGCCTGTTAAAAACAGTCTAGTTAAGTGTTCCAGTGCCAGTAAATAGCATGAGACAAAGCCTGGAGGTGAGACCTAAAAGACTTTCATCACGATGAACTGATGAACACAGAATGAGAATGTGGCGTGGAGGTGAGCTTGGAGCCTTAATATCCGTGTTTATGAGTCACTTAAAGGCAGGAGACATGGGACTTCACAGTTTTCTGTGAAATCTTCTGTCCCTAATCCTTGTATCCTACTTCATTCAGTTAGATCTTCTGCTCCTTAGAACATTTTTCTTCAAGTAGTGAATAGTGTAATGTCAACATCCAAGAAAGTAAAACAAATAGTCACTTCTGCAACAGCTCATTAACAATTGGTAACGGAGACGTTAATGTTCCATAGCTTAAAAAAGTATCAATACAACTGGTGACTCTCTCAGTATAGGATGGGGTGCTATATCCATATTACCAATGGCAGTCATCCTAAGAAATCCAAGGAGGCTCATTTACCCTCCTTCAGCAGGTAGATCCACTACACTTGTCATGTAGATTAGCTGTTTTCACTGGAGACTTGGATCCCACCATCCTTCTGCACACAGTTGAGGTGGATTATACCATCTCGAGTAGGCTTCTCTGTAGGTGCTTGGTAGCTGGCTCGATGGGCCAGATCATAAGCCTTTCATGTCACAGAAGTGGCCTCGATCCATGATCCCACAAGCGCACAGACTCAGAGCCTACAGAGAAGATGACCCTGGAGATCTGGTTCCCTTTACTGTCTATCTATGATTCATTAGACACAGGTAAGCATATTCCACATTTCCTTTTTTGAAATAAGACTGCTGATTTTTAAAAAAGTGGTAATTACATATGTTGTACTGCAAACTGCAGAAGTTCAAGCTTAAGGAAAGACCTTTTACATCCTTCCCTCTTCCTTATATCTTAAAATTAAAGTCTAACATCAAACAGGGGGAGTCATTATTTATTTAATTTGTAAGGTAAGAAACTTACCTGCATGTGTAAGTTTTTGAAAAAGAAGGGAGAAGAAACAAACAACTCTTTCCTGTAGACTATAAGCCTTTTGAGGTCAAAACCTGTCCTTCCATCTATGTTTGTACAAAAGCTACAGTTGGGAACACATCAAGATGCATGCAGTCGGAGGGAATCCACCTGTCTTCAGGCTTCGTGTACTTTCCAGAGGACTTTTCGAATGTAAAAGAAAAGCCTCTGAAACTAAGACTAGACTGAAAATCTGTCTTTAAGGTTTTTGAGACATGCCAAAAAGAAAGAAAGAAACAAACAAAAACCACTAATGCTTTTAAAAGAAGAAGTCAAGGTTGGAGAAGGAGCTTACTACGTGAGTTCACATACTTAATCAAGCGAAGGGCTTTGTGTCAGGACGAACGTGAGGATGGATAAATAACCCTGGTGTCTGCAGCCTGAGCGAAGATGGGAGAAACAGGACTGTGGGCTTAAGATCAAAGGAAATGAGAACTGGGATGGCCTCTTTCCGGTTCCCCAGGGCTGTCTGTTCTTATCCTAAGGTTATAAAAGGCTTTTTGAGACTAGCTGAATAAACCAGATCCTGTTCCTTCCTTGGGAAAACTTGTTTATACTGTAACTGTTTTTAGACCTCGTAAAAGTTGGTGAACTTCTTCCTCATTAGATTAAATTTTTCCACAGTCAGCAAATATCAACAGGCAAGGGTTTTAGTCAGTGATAACAGTGAAAGCTGGGAGCTCACCTAGGGCCTTAATAAGCTGGCTGCACTGACAGAGGGAAAGACAGAGACACAATCTCCCGCTCATGTTTATAGAATAACAGGGTTGAAAGGATAGGGAACGATACTGAAATCTAGTAAATTTATTCTGACAGTGACAACAGCATTGTCTCTGACACAACTCATACCAGGCTAAAGATTCATTTTGGAACTGTCAAAGCTTTCAAGCAGAAAATTATTCTCAGTGGCTGAAACTCGGTTAAACAAATTTCACTGTGCAAGGAAAAACAAAGTTAACTTTTGGAAGTGTTTTAGGGGAAGAAACCTCGGTCAAGAAACTAGAAAATAACTATGTCAGCTAGATAGGAAGGGCCATCCCCATGCCAGGATCTCAGGAAAACACATGAGGTTCAGCAGTGTGCAAGATGGGAGGGGGTGACCTAGACCCAGGCTGGAGAATTGGCTCCGCATATTCTGAAGAATCAGAGCCAGCAGTGGTGCCAACTGAAAAATGCTGGGTAGTTTGGACCAGTGACCCAAGCTGTGGCAACGTGAGCAACAAAATAAATAATGACAATACTGGATATCCATATAATAAAACAAACGTCCAAAATCCCCTGCTGATATAAATACATAATTAGTAAACAAAGGACAGGGGATGGTGACAGAAGAGATAGATCTTTCTTAAAGTAGAATGCATATTAATAAATGTAGATGAAACAAGAAAAATAGAAAATCTTCCTTAAGCAAGCATTATAGTAATAATTATTATGGGCACGAATTAGTCATAGATCATCAAATTAGTGGGTAAATTATGAATAAGAAAGTTCTAAATAGGTATTTAGTATTTGCTAAACTTTGCTAAATTTTGCTTAAGTTTGCTAAACAGGTATTTAGTATCTTTAGAAACAGGTCAAAGGGATGTATTACTTACAAATGGACAAAAAGTATTTTTTACAGAGGAGAAACCAGCAGGTCCCACTTTAACCAAGGGACCAAATTTAACATTAGTCATCAGACACATGGACATCTTACTCCCCCTGATATGACGCACTGAAGACAGGCACACTACCATTTCTGTGGTAATTTTGCCCAAAATATGTAATCGCAACTAATCATGAGAAAACATCAGTGAAACCCAAAGGGAGAGACAGTCTAAATAACTGTTTTAAACTTTTTACAAGTGTCAAGGTTATAAAAGACAAAAATAGACTGAGGAACTATCACAAGGTCAAAGAGACTAAGGAGGCGTGCACATTAGATCAATGCGGGATCCTAGACCGGATCCTGTTTCAGAAAAGAACATTACTGGGGACTTGGAAGTACAGATAGGTATATGGATTAATTAAGAACACTGAACCCAGGTTAATTTGCTGTTTTTGACAGCCATACTATGGTGTAGGTTAGATATTAACAACAGGCAAAGTTGAGTGAAGAGTATATAGAAACTCCAGCAGTTTTGCAACTATTTTGTAAGTCTAAAATTATTACAAAACAAAAAGTTAAAAATGGAATGGAGGCCGGGCACGATGGCTCACGCCTGTAATCTCAGCACTTTGGGAGGTCAAGGCAGGCAGATCATGAGGTCAAAATTTCGATACCAGCCTGATCAATGTTGTGAAACCCTATCTCTACTACAAATACAAAAATTAGCTGGGCGTGGAGGTGTGTGTCTATAATCTCAGCTACTCAGGAGGCTGAGCCAGGAGAATCAGGCTTGAACCCAGGAGGCGGAGGTTGCAGTGAGCCAAGACTGAGCCACTGCATTCCAGCCCGGGTGACAGAATGAGACTCTGTCTTTAAAAAAAAAAAAAAAAAAAAAAAAAAAAAAAAGGAATGGAGTTAGTTTGGCTTCATTTGGCAGCCAACCAGGATGAACTTGGGTGCACAGATTTCTCAGGTGAGACCTAAGACCCTTTCCAACCTGAGAAATAAAGAAGGACATGAATAGAAACACACAGTGAACAGGAGACAGCAAAAGGCAGTTCTAGTTCAATGAAAGCTTGCGCTGGGCTGCTTTCATTGGACAAGCATGCCAGAATTCTGTTGCTTTATGTGTCATTCATCTGCCCTCCACGGTACTGAGAAGAGTCAGGAAAGGGTATAGTAATGTAGACCTCAACTGTTCTTGCCTCCTGGACAATAGGGGACAATACTTCCTAGAACAATAGCCTCACCCTGGCACCCCAGATGTTTGTTGCTCATCCTATCTACAGGTTCACGGTCAATAGTAGTAACAGCCTCTAACAGTGAAAAGGACTCAGCATACAACCCGCAAAGAAGACATAGCAGAGGGCATCTGGGAAGCTATGACAGTGTATTCACGGAAAAATGATCCTAAAAGGAAAAAAAAAACAGTAGGTAGCTGAACTTGGGGAGAAAAAGAGCAAGCCAGCTGTACACCTTGGGCTTTTCAGGAGAAAAGTAGGAACTCCCAATCAGTCTTGCAGGCTTAAGCAGTGAAAGGACAGCCCTCCTCAATAACCTCTTCACTAGAATTTTCAAAACCTAAAGAAATATCTCAAACAATGATTTTCTTTTTTTGCCCAATAAAAGAATGTCATGTCCATAAAAGTAAATTTTGAATCAAATCCTTTTCCCAGACATAATTCTGAAAAACCTTAAAACACAAAGTAAAAGAAATCAGATGCTTATCTGAATATTATCCTATGATCATTAGAGGTAATTTTTTTTTTTTTTTTGAGACGGAGTCTCGCTCTGTCTCCCAGGCTGGAGTGGTGCAGTGGCCGGATCTCAGCTCACTGCAAGCTCCGCCTCCCGCGTTTACGCCATTCTCCCGCCTCAGCCTCCAGAGTAGCTGGGACTATAGGCGCCCGCCAACTCGCCCGGCTAGTTTTTTTTTTGTTTTTTTTTTTTTGTATTTTTAGTGGAGACGGGGTTTCACCGTGTTAGCCAGGATGGTCTCAATCTCCTGACCTCGTGATCCGCCCGTCTCGGCCTCCCAAAGTGCTGGGATTACAGGCTTGAGCCACTGCGCCCAGCCCATTAGAGGTAATTCTTACACATTTTATTAGTATTCACTTCTTGCCAGATATTTAAATAATTGTGAAGAGATGTGTCAAGAGAAGAGTAATACAAAGCTTTATAAAAGGAGATACAAAGCTTTATGCTCTAAATGTGGCTTTTGGTTTAAAAACCTAGGCTGTTTAGCACAACCCCAAATAGTTCTGGGATGGTTGTATAATATCAGATCTCAACTAGCTCTAATAACTGCTTTGTAACCCCTGGAATAATGATCGAAGCAACACATGATCTTATTTTGAAGACAAGTTTACCACTACACAATGATGCTGGTCCATACGTACCTCCCACTGCATTACAGCGCGATGTCATTTCCCAGAGCACCAGAGCCATGGAGTAGACATCGGTCTGCTTGAAGGACTCTACATTCTCCAAATTCATCCTGGATTCTAGGACTTCTGGAGCCATGTATCTTGCAGTTCCCACCTATAGCAAAAACAGACAGTGAGGCCCATCATTTAATTCCAGATGCATTTCTATTTTCACAATATAGCTGATAGTGGCCCCTGACATGTGCAAATGATTTTTTTAAAAAATCACGGTGCTGTTTTAAAGAATGAGAAATGCACAGAAAGGTACAGATAGATGGTTATTTTTTAAAATAGATGTTCTCTCCCTGAAAACCCTCTGAAGACTATAGACAAAGCATGCCAAAATAGGGAGGTACCAAACCCCAGAGCTGCCTTATCTAACCCCACAACGTGTGTCATCACATTTTTCAGTAACGTCCTTACAGATAACCTGAGAGACAATATTTGTGATATTTTAAATATTTATTTTTGCTTTTCAAAATTAAGTATTTTTTTATTTCCTGAAGCTCCAGGACTTCTGGTAAAAATAATAATTGCTATCAGTTGTGATCACTTCAGGACTGAGTCTTAATCTTTATTTATCCCATGGCACATTCCAGTGTGCAAAGGATATAGTACAACTGCATATTATCTCTACTGAATTAAATTGTATAAAAGCATTTTCACAAAGACCAAATCGGGATCACTTTATAATTTTGACGTGTGGGCCATGTAGTTTTATTTTGACTTTTAGGCCTGTGCCAATCTCTATGACTGATAATATACAAACGTGGGATCCATTTGAAAAAGGAAAAAAATATTCCAGGGAATGGATCACTTAAATATTTAGTATTGTAGTATGTATAGACTGACTAAATAACAACAAAGTCCTACCTTCCCAAGGATGTAGGGAAGCTGAGTGAGTTGATATTATCATTCCAAGGAATGTTTCTCATTGGCATGCATTAGAAACAATTTTTCTTCTCAAGAGGTCATTGCATGGCTCATTACTCTGGCACATTAGGCTGCCCATGTTTCGATGTTTACCTCAACACTGCGTGTGCTGCCATGGACACAGGGCTGACTGAGCAGTAACCGAATGCTTCAAAGTGAGTCCTGCCACCTGGCTAAAGAAGACAGTGCTGCTCTCCGCAGACTCCACTGTGTGAAAACACTGGGCTTGTCATTTATAAGAGATGTTGTGGTGATTTCTAATCACCTTCCAATAGTTTCTTAGCCAAAAACATTTCCATTTTAATCTGTGAGAGTGCTTCAAGAGCAGAAGCGCTCACTCAGTTGACAAGTACTTAGTTTACTTTCAATGTTCAAGGCATTGTGCTAGGTATCTTGGGTGACCATGTGGACGTAGATTTGGACTTCAGGGAGATCCATGACGCTATTAATAGGCCTTCCACGGCCCTATTAATACAAAGAATAATACAAAGAAACCAACACAACTACAGCTAATATAGAGTAGAAAGGACTGAGTACAACCATAAGCAAGGGAGGAAAATAGAGGTAAAGTACTAACAGTGCTTGAAAAAACGAAAAAACATTTGCTGGAAGAGAAATGAGAATTGATCCAGGAGGAAAAAATGTGCTGAATTGGGAGGGATTTGAAGACAGGAGGAGAAATGCTGTCCATTAGCAAAAATGCTCAGGCAGGAGAGAGCAGAGCATGCTCAAGGCAGACTCGGTACTTTGGCTAGATTCCCTAGACCAGTATCCAGAGTATAGGGCTGTTTGAGATAAGAGCCAGGAGATATGGATCAAGAGGTAGGGTGAGGCCAGGCTCAAGGTAAAGGGGATCTAGCACTATCTCTAACTTACCTGCCCGCTGTTAGCCAGGTCATCCACAGACAGGGTAGGGTCCAGACGCAGGGAAAGCCCAAAGTCACACAGGCAGCAGGTCAGGTCGTTCTTCACGAGGATATTGGAGCTCTTGAGGTCCCTGTGCACGATGGGCATCTTGGGTCTCCCGCACGGAGTGTGATCACTGTGGAGGTGAGCAATGCCCCGGGCGAGGGAGCTGCCCAGCTTGCGCAGGTCCTCCCAGCTGATGACATGCCGCGTCAGGTACTCCTGTAGGTTGCCCTTGGCATGGAAGGCAGTGATCAGCCAGTACTGTTTCCCCAACTCCGTCTTCCGCTCCTCAGCTGTCAGGAACTGGAGGATGTTCTCATGCTTCAGGTTGATGTCTGAGAAGATGTCCTTCTCCGTCTTCCAAGAGGCATACTCCTCATAGGGAAAGATCTTGACTGCCACTGTCTCAAACTGCTCTGAAGTGTTCTGCTTCAGCTTGGCCTTATAGACCTCAGCAAAGCGACCTTTCCCCACCAGGGTGTCCAGTTCAATGGGCAGCAGCTCTGTGTTGTGGTTGATGTTGTTGGCGCACGTGGAGCTGATGTCAGAGCGGTCGTCTTCCAGGATGATGGCACAGTGCTCGCTGAAGTCCATGAGCTTCCGTGCCTTGCCAGCTTCCCAGGATGAACTCAGCTTCTGCTGCCGGTTAACGCGGTAGCAGTAGAAGATGATGATGACAGATATGGCAACTCCCAGTGGTGGCAGGAGGCTGATGCCTGTCACTTGAAATATGACTAGCAACAAGTCAGGATTGCTGGTGTTGTATTCTGATGGGGAAACAAAACAAGGAGAGAAGGAGTTGGATGTGGTAGGTATGTACTGTCAGGAAGTGGGTTCATGCCTGAGCATCTATAGATTTTAGCGTCTGTATAGTTTTTGTAGATACTACGTTGTTAATTGTTATTTCAGGGATGCCAGTGCACACTCGTTCAGTCTTCCCTGCCTCTGGCCATCTATTTGACATCTCCTCCTCTTCCTTCAAACTTCAGCTTAAATGTCACTCTTTAAGAGAGACCTAGAAAAACTTGGAAAATTGTCTTATTTTATACATTTTCATAGCACCTTATACCTTTCCTAGGTAACAATTCAGTGCAACTTAAATTAAATGACCTATGACTCCACCTCTTGATTTCACATCTGTCTTTCCCTACTTTCTCCATCCCCCACAGACAGGGAACTCCATGCTGGCAGGGACCACGTCTTCTTCACTACAGTAAACTGCACTTAGCACACAGCAGATCCTCAATACTGCCAAATAAAAAGATAAAGCATTTATTGAGTGTTATCGAAGCTCAGGACATTGGGAACATGGAAAAAAATGACACAGCTTCTGCCTTCAAAAAACTTGCATGTATGATATCTGGTAAAAACACAGAGCGTGCCACAGTTTCCACCAAAATCTTTGCTCTTTTTCAAGCTCCAACTTGTTCTGCTCTGATCAGCATTCAGGCTACCCTAGGCCTACGGGTGACAGGGAGAGGAGTGCGTGGAAAGGATCTCTTTGGACAGTTATCTTACACCACCCAACATTTCTCTTTTCAGTGTGCATGTAAATTGTAGTTTCATGGAACTGAAATATTTAATAGCAACAATAGAAACATTGCCACAAAGGTAAGATAAGTTAAAAATGGAAATACTGCAGTTTTATGACTTGGAATTCTGAAGCAGGCCCTGTGGGCGGATGAGGAGAGTCCTCAGCACCAGATATCTAACTATAATATCTTGTGCATCAAACTTTGGTTCATATGCTTGCCTTGTTGGCTCTGGTGAAATAGTTTTCCTCTTTGGAAGAAGGACATAAAAAGAAACAGACAGTGGACAGGAGACAGCAAAAGGCAACTGTAGTTCAATGGGAGCTTGTGCTGGGCTGTTTTCATTGGGCAAACATGCCAGAATTCTACTGCATTATGTGTCATCTATCTGCCCTCCAAAGTACCCATTAATCAGCAGGCCGCATGCTCAGATCCTGGAATCATTCATTAAATATATCATTACTGAGGGTCTATGATGGGCATGGCACTGCCCTCAAAGAGTACCCAGTAGAGGACTTAGGGCATATATACAAATAAGGAATAAATGGCATCTGGGATAGGGGCTAAACGTACAATGCAATCTATATATTAGTGGTTATGCGGAAAAGTTTAGAGAAACATGGAAGGCATAGTAGCAAAAAATTGCCTTTAAGTTGGTCTCTGAAGAATGGGAAAAGTCAGTGATGAGTGGAAAGAGTGCTACGTTCAGGAGAAAGAATATATGATCTATCTAAGGAAGAGTAATTCTCCCATACTGACCACCTGGCACCTGGGGAATAGAAAGGAAAAAACAGGTAGGTGGTAGGGAAACAAACTCCATGTCAGAGAAGGATCTTTTGATTATTCAATTGTCAGTTTTCACCTACAGTAGGTGTTTGAAGAGAAAAAAAAAAAAGTGACGAGAATATAGTCCAGGTGGAATGAGGATATAACCAAATTCTTTCAAAGGGAACCCATTACCTAAATGGTATTGATAAAAGAGTTAAGAAGAAATTACTTGGGCAGATAGTAAGGGTATGGGAGTCCAAGGTAAGGCTTTTCTTTTTAATGAAAAGCAGCCCCAAATCATTTTCTAACAAACAGCAGCCTGTAAAGTCGAGCTTCAGACACAGACAGGCAAGCTGGGAGCTTGCACGCATGAATGCCGGTAGGAACTAAGGACATGTTCAAGACGGTGGCTCCATCTTCCCTTCTCTGTCAGCCATGTGTACAGTAAAGAGCAGACAAGATGGTGCTGATCAACTGGAAAGTCCATTTGCATAAGATTAGGGTGGGGTGACTAGTCTTCCCCATGCACTATGTAAACGTCATACCTGATTGAACCAATCTGTGAGCCCTATGCAAATCAGACACCACCTCCTCAAACCGGACTATAAAATCCAGCACATTCACCGCCAGCCCGTCGTTTCTGCTTGGAGACTCCTTTCTCTATATATGGAGAGTTGTTTCTCCTTCTCTTCTCTTCTGCTTATTAAACTCCTCTCCTAAACTCGTGTGTGTTCATGTCCTAAATTTTCCTGGCTCACGATGATGAACCCCAGGTTATATACAGCATCTGATACTTTCATGGTTTGTTTTTTTTTTTTTTCCTCAAGATGGAGTCTTGCTCTGTCACCCAGGCTGGAGTGCAGTGGCGTGATCTCTGCTCACTGCAACCTCACCTCCTGCCTCAGCCTCCCAAGTAGCTGGGATTACAGGCGTGCACCACTACGCCCAGCTATTTTTTTTTTTTTTTTTTTGTATTTTTAGTAGAGAGGGGGTTTCACCATGTTGGCCAGCCTGGACTCGAACTCCTGACCTCATGATCCGCCCACCTTGGCCTCCCAAGGTGCTGGGATTACAGGCGTGAGCCTCTGCACCTGGCCCAGAATCTGATACTTTCATTTAACAAAACACAGTGAGCAATGAAGTTAGTATATATCAATTTTTAAGGTTTAATATGATTACTTGTTCTTAAGGTAAGTCTAAGTAGAAATGCCAACTTCCACTGACTGTATATTCTACATGAAAATCTTGGGTCTAGTAACCAGAGAAGTAACCCCAATACATCAGAATTCCAGAAACCAAGAGAAAAAAAATTAACACTTTTTGGAAAGATACATGAATGCATTTAAAAAATATAGGGAAAGTGAGAAAATTTGGTGACTGACCCTTAAAAACATAAATTCTTACACTGGGAGGCTTGGATTGGGACAAAGAACAGGTAAGAGTAGGGCAGAAATGGGGTGGGACAAAGCAATTTCAGAACGATTCAAATGCAAAAGAAAAAAGGATGCTCTTGTGGAGATGTGTGGACTGTCCCTATTGTCCAGCAAAGTATAAACCTGGAGAACAAAATTAAGGGGGCAGATGAACTAATGTTCAAACACAACAGCCGATCCAGCAGTCAGCATTTCCACTTAGACTTACCACTTCCACAATGTTCCCTCCCTGAAACTCCACCTCTATTATCTGTGGTATCCAATGAATGTGTTTGCTTGAAGTACCCACTTGTCTCCATTCTCTGTGTCTGTAACTACATGGAATGTCTTATAATCATAAATCCACTTGATTATCTGATTGCTTCTCTCCTGACAAAGCAGGGTAGTGGCCAGATCTATCTGGTCACCATTCTATACCCAGTACCCGGGGCAGAATGGGGCAATTTATGGTCTTCAACAAACGTGTTTTTCGAAACTGAATGATAACTTATGTGGAATGATATTTCTCAAATTTCTAATATTTTATAGCTAGGTTTGACAAACTATGGCTCAAGAGCCCATGGCTTGCTTTTGTATAGTCCTATGACCTAAGAATGATTTTCCCCGCATTTTTAAACAGTTGTTTAAAAAACAATAAAACTAAGAGGTTCGTGCAACAGAGATCTTATCTGGCCCGGAAAGCCTAAAATACTTACTGTCTGGCCCTTCACAGGAAAGCTTTGCTGACCCCTGTTCTAGAGGTGTTACTTTAATAACCTCATTGGCAGAATCTGCAGAGACTTCACTTTGGCCAAATGTGAATATGTAGTCAATTTTTTTTCACATATGAGAAAATGAAATTTGAAAAAATTTAAATATTAACTGCATAATTACTTAGCTGTGTCCTTAATCCACTAAAACGTCCAAATGAAATGTTGATTCATCATGGCTAATTTTATTTTATAATTCCTAACTATCTATAAAAACAGTCTTCTTTGCTCATTTCAATTTCTTTTTAGCCTAAAGGAAACACAAAAACAGAAATCCCCTTAAGTTTATGTGCAGCACTGACTGAGGAAGATTCTAGAAATCCCCAGTTCAATGTCAGAAACCAAAGTTTTACTTTCTCCTAAAATTTCCTGTTATTTCTTTAGAAAACTTACACTTAAAAAACTTTTGGCGGGAGGAGGAATTCTTGAATAACATCTGTCAATCTTGAAACTTCAAAGAGGTGGTGAAAAACTCTAACAATAGCAACCAAGGCTGGAAGGAAGCTTTGGGATGTGGCTTTATCTAAACAGAAGCCACCCACAGCCTCCGGCAGTATTAACCCTTGGGTTGCTACTAGAAAACCCAACAGCTCTAGGTGTAGGTACAAGCCAGCATCTCCTTTACTGGGAGATCAACAGGAAATGTTTCTTTTCATCAGCCTCCAGTTACAGAGAAACTCATGAACTGAACACTTACTAAGTTTCTGGCTGTGTGCTAAGGATTTTATAAAATATTTAAATTTAATTGACAGAAAAACCCTATGAGATAGAAACTGCTATTATTATAAACTTCATTTTACAGATAGGGAAGCTAAAGGTCAGACAGTTTAAGTAATTTTCCAAGATGATAAATTTAGGCAACAGCAAAGCTGGTATTTAAAATGAGCACTGCCTGACTGGAGAGACTTCTGATCTCAACCCCATGCCTGATCTCTTAACTTCATATTGGTGAGAGCCAACTAAGAATGACAATGATTTTAGGCTGGGTGTGGTGGCTCACGCCTGAAATCCTAGCACTATGGCGGGAGGATCACCTGAGTCCAGGAGTTCGAGACAAGCCTGGGCAACATAGTGAGACTGTCTCTACACAAATTGGAAAAAAAAAAAAAAAAAAAAATTAACCAGGCACTGTTGTGCTTCCTGTAGTCCCAGCTACTAGGGCGGCTGAGGCAGGAGGATTACTTTACTTGAGGTAGGAGTTCAAGGCTGCAGCACACTATGATCCTGCCACTGCATTCCAGCCTGGGTAACAAAGCAAGACCCTGTGTGTGTACCGGCGGGGGTAGGGGGTCCCAATTTGATGAAGTGTTTTTCTTTAGTGTAGCCTGGACTAAGTGATTTTACAGCCATCCACCGAGTGACACTGGCAATTCTTGTATAATGTGTCTAAAGGAGTATATTTTGGGTATGGGGACTATTTCCTTTTCTCTGAACTAAGAACCACAGTTTAGCAGTGTCTCTGTAAATATGCATCCTTTTCCTGCCAGGAAATAAAAACTTTTATGTGAAGGAGAACCCCAAAATCTTTTTCTTTTCTCAGAGCCTATTCTCATGGCCTAGACCTTAGAGCTCAAAACATAATTGTTGCACTATTAGGACATTCCGTTAATAGAAATAGCATTGAACTAGATCTAGCTCTAAAGGGCATGAAAAATAAGGGCGGGATTTCTCCAAGGCCCATACAAAAATGAGGCTATAATAGTAAACATTTTTAGCCTGGGCTCGGTAAATAGGGTTCAGTGGGTCTGTGAATCTGAATGGGCAAAAATTGCATCTTTTTTGTTTTCCCTAACCTTTAATGAAAAATTAATATTTCCTAGTATTAGCTGTACCTATGACTTTGTTGTGGCAGACATCTCAGCATGTGGGTTACACTCATCATTTAGACATTTCAGTTGTTTAGATCTGCTGCTATTGTTATTTAAAGCATTACTACAGAAACACATATTACTGTAACACAAATTCATTTTTAAAATACTTGATCATTGTATGTCAGTGTAATTCGTTTTCTTTGACATACTTCGTGTTCTATTTTATGCATTTAAAAAATATCACAGTGAGAAGGGGTCCACAGGCTTCCTTACTTCAAGAAGTCCGTGGCACATACACACAAAAAAGGGAAGCTCCCTTGGCAGAGTGAAGGCATTTGGGTTTTAGTCTCTTCTCCAGGACTCCTGGAGTGGGGATTTTGGGACTGATGGGTCTCTAGGAAGTTGGTAACTAGCGCCAATGGTAGATCTGCCCGGCTTGATTTGTTGTGCTGCACATGGACAACTGTAGGTGCTGCCAGAGCTTCTGTGGAGTGGAAAGGCAGCGCCGCAGTGGAGAATGAGAAGCCCTCCTTCGAAATCTTCTAACAATAACAAAGATAACTCATATATGATGTGCTTTGTTGGGTTAGGCACTGGGCAACTTATTTTGTAAACATGATCTACTTTATTTCTCCAACAACCCAATATATGAGTTAGATTCTCTTACCCCCGTTTTACAGAGGAGGATACTGAGCCTTGGTTGCTTCTACAACATTTTTGTCTACTTAGTAAATAAGTATTCTTGCTAAGTAAAAGCTGTTCCTGGTAAGTACTCAATAAATGAATGCTGTCCTTTTAATGTTATAATTAACATGACTTGAGACAGGAAGTTCTTCCTTCCCCTCAGCTATCTCTCTTTAGCATAGTTTCCTTTTTTGGATCTCAGCCAGTTGTATATATACTCTTGCTTTAGGTGAACATGCTGGCATGTGAACATTCTTGTGGTTAGAGCTTCACTGCCAACTTCACAAAAATCTCTCTTGGCATCTGAGGCTCAGTAGTGTACTAATACACCAAGGTGTGTAAAAAACTATCATCCATGTATCCCACTAAATTTTTGCCCTAAACTCCTTTATGGAGTGGAGGAATTGCCAAACTACTTCAAATATTAAAGTAGCAGCCTATCTCCCAAATTCAGCTATGTTGATTTGCTTTTTATCAAGACACATTAACTGATCCACAGAGGATTTTATTTACCAAGTTGGCCTTAATTTAATGTTTTTTTTTTTTTTTTAACCAAGTGACTTTTATTTAAAATAGTGAATTAGGGAGGTTCAGTTTTAAGTTCCTTTTAGGAACTAGTGTTGGCATAAGAAAGGATTTAAAAGAGGCTAAGAGCAATGTGTGTGTGCGTGCACGCGCATGTGCGTGCGTGCACACATGCATACTAAAGTTATAAGACAAATTGTTTACTTTTCAATCACTCCGAAGGAAAGTATACCACAGGATTTCCCCTTGAGGTTTTCTGCCAGTTCGTACTTTTTTATGGTATATTAACACTTATCTTTGGAAGACAGATAAAAAAAGAATTTGACATTTGTCTTTAAAAAAATATTTATGTAACAAGACTCTGATATTTGCAAATGGCTCCTTATTTGCAACTAAGTCTGGCCTCTATGTGTGACAGAAGTGACTGGAAATTTTCAGAATTATTAAATGGATCTCAGAGCTCATTGTTAAGGAGATAGCTTGGTGGTATGGAAAGAACAAAAGCTTTGAAACCACTCAGATGATTAAAAAAACAAAAATGGGGGCAGACATGGTGGCTCACACCTGTAATCCCAGCACTTTGCGAGGCTGAGGTGGGAAGATCACTTGAGCCCAGGGAGTTTGACACCAGTCTGGGCAATATAGTGAGACCCTGTCTTTATAAAAACAAAAAAATTAGCTGGATGTGGTGGTGTGGGCATGTAATCTGCGCTACTTAAAAGGCTGAGGCAAGAGGATCACTTGAGCTCGGAAGTTCAAGACTAGAGTGAGCTATAATGGCGCCACTGCATTTTAGCCTGGGCAACAGAACGAGACCCTGTCTCAAAAAAAAAAAAAAAAAAAAAAAAAAGTTAGCCCTCTCTTTCTCTTTCCTTTCTCCTAAGGGTAATTTAAAATAATATACTTAGCCCAAGAGCATGATATGGCCTTCAGAATCAGAGAAATTACTCTGATTTCTCTCTTATGAAAAAGAATTCATTCCAAAATAAAACACAGATAGAGAAAAGTACATAAAACAAGTATCTGGCTTAGTGAATTATTATAAGGTCAACACTCTTGTAACCACTGGTCAGGTCAGAAAATATAACTTTGCTGGCCATCCCAGAAGTCAGTTCATGTTCCCCAACTCAATCGGAGATCCCTCCCTTCCTCTAAAAAGTAATCACTATTCCTGACTTTTATAGTTATCATTTTCTTGAGTTTTCCGACTGGTTTTATCATCCAAGTATGTATCTGCAGTCGTCTTGCTACTAATATGACTGAATATAAATGCAAAACCTTGTTTTTTTTTGCAGAATTACTGTTTTAAAAAAACTTCCTACAATAAAAACACCAGTAGACTCTTTAGAGAAATGTTTAATCTGAATTAATCAAATCATCAGACAAATCTAGAAAGTGCCTTTATAAAGTAAATGAAATGGTCTGACCTAGTCAAATCAAAGTCAATGTCATGAAAACCAAAAACACGCTGTAGAGGCAAAACAATCAATTCTAATGTGTTGTCCTTGACTGGATGCTGAATTGAAACAACAGACCCATAACCTTGAAGAGATTTGAATACGGACTGGAATGTATATATATTCAGATGTATATATGTGAAGGTATCTGTGTCTGAGTGTACACACACACAAAGAAAGCGAAAGCTAAGCACTCACATATATACTTCACACTGTAGAGTTGAAAGATCTTGCCATCATTTTCTGCACCTTTAAAAATTTTGTTGGCATGTTACATACAGAATAACTTGTCATCTCGTTATTCTAAGTGTGTCCCCAGACCAGCAGCCATCAGCATCCCCTGGGAACTTAATGGAAATGCAGAGTCTTAGCGCTGTCCTCAACTAACTGAATCAGAATCTGCATTTAAAAGTTCTCGCAGTGATTCACTTACACGTTCAAGTTTCAGAGGTAAATTTTATTTTTGCTAAAGAGTTTAGCAAAACTCTTACGGTTTTATTCAGCACTAGCCAATGAGAAAATAGTCCATGATAATTTTCTAGTCAATTAACTGGTGGAGGAATGTAGAATGAGATATGCTTCCCCATCGATCATCCTAGTAAAAAGCACACCAATTTAAGCAAACAATAAAAAGTCATTTTAATTAAACAATGCAAGGACAGTAAGCTCACTAGCAATGAAGGATTTAATTTAACTTCTAGCTATTGACAGCACTCTTCGACATTCTGGATATAGTTTGAGAGTATTTTTTCCCCAAATGATGAAAGAAGTATTCTCTCCAATCAATGTGGTTGTTTTACTCCAACTGCACATATTTCAGAACAAAGCTATTCTCCACCTCTCCTATCCCATGGCACAGTCTCCTTTGTATTATTTCCTTATCTCTCTCCCAGATGGAAAAGCCTTGCATGTATTCTAATCCAGTATGATAACCTCTTTTAGAATTCCCATGAGAGGTAAAGGTAAAACCTCTGCCTGAAAATGTTATGGTAGAAGGACACCACTGCTTTGTTATCATTCCTTAATCAAATCACAATATTTCTAACTGTAGATATATTGGGATAAAGTCTAAATATTGGGATATTTTTAAAATTATTCTTTACATTAAGTCAAATGGAGCCTCTGTGTACTTCTATTACTGGCCTTTCTGCTGTTCTCTAAAGCAAAAAGCAACAAAATGAATCAATTTTCTATGGGATGAGAACACTTAAACTCCTGCTGGACATTAAACTCATATCCCCTAAATCACTTCATTTTCAGGTTGAACAGCCATGTTTTCTTCAGTTACTTTTCAAGAGATATATTTATGAGACTCTAAAGTCTGACATATTTATCAGACCCTAAAATCAGCCTGCCCAGCATATAGCACCCAATAAATGCCAGGACCTTTTTTCTACAGATAAAGTGATCTATTCTCCAAAACCACGCTTGGCTATTTAAGATTCTTCATCATGTGTTTTGCTAAACACAGATATAATACTTGGAATGTAATCTGTGTAGCAAAGATTACAGTAGGACTCTCACCTCCTCTTCCACCGAGTGGAGTTTAAGGCTCTTGATGGTTTGTTCTTTCTGTTTTGTTTTGACTCTTTCAGCAAGATCATCCAGATTTCAGAATGAACTTAACTTACCTCTAAGCCCTGGGGTCTTCATCACAGGAGCAGATTCCCAGCCACTGTTTTGATAAGTGCTCCTTTGCAATTGATTGTTTGAACCTATATGTCTGATTTTACAACTACCTGACAAGTTTTGGAAAATTGGTCATTTCAGGCAATTAAAACCCTGATTTAGCCTTTGCTCTTTTAGGCATCCTTTCCACTGTGATTTTCACTTTATGTTCCTCCTTAGGATATAGATTCTTGCTACCTCTCTTGCTCTGACTTTAAAAGGAGGGCAACAAACATTAGGAGGGTACCTACAACGTACCAGACTTTGTCCAAGAAATGATGACACATCTGTCCCTCCACAGACAGAGCTTCACACCTGACACATGTTCTTTGGAGCAAGATTTTTTTTTTTTTCATTTTCTTTTCCGTGTTATTACACAGAAAAGTCTTCTGACTACTAAAAGCTCAGGCTTTGTTAGGATCCCCACACCTGCCCTGATTCTTTAATTCTTTTTCTGGCTGGCTGTCTGAATTATACCTTGTATTCTGTCTAGGGGCCCTCATGTTCTCAGGAAACCTGAAAGCAAGATGCATTTCTTAAGTTATTTCAGGATCCTCTCCAACAGGGAGACCAGATCCCTTTGGAAAAGCATACTCATTATTCACAATACCTGTTAGGTCACCAAAATACATCCTCTCTCTCTCTCTCTCTCTCTCTCTGGCTTTCCAGGTGAACCACAGGCTTCTGCAATTCCTTCCCACCTGAGTTTCTTTACCTCCTAAAATCACGCACACAGCCTTCCTGGTCCCTGCTTTGTCTCTGACAAGGCAGTGGCACCCAAACCTTGCCATCCAACCTTTTGGACACATTAAGGTTTAAAATGTGCTTTCCTTTAATGTATCGTTTAATCAGTTTTAAAAGCTAAGATGCCTATTCCCAATGAGGCCCTTGACCTTGTTCTAAAGCAATTGCTTGTAAATTGTTGTAGAAAAAAAATAATATCCCCACTTAAAAAGTCTTGTTATTCCTCCGTGGATGGGGTAGAACAGGTGTTGGTTTTTCTCCCCCTCTAACCTTCAAAGGCAGAATTTTGGCTCCTTCCTGCGGTAGTTGCCATTCTTTAATTGTTACCAGCCCTTTCCAGGTTACGTGGGGAATGTGATGAAAAATATAAAAAGATTTGGCAGAACAAACTGTCTTGAGTCCAGTGGTTCCCAATGTAGGCTGCATATTAAAATATCTTGAAGAATTAAAAAATAATTCCTGATACCAGGCCCCAGACCAATTAAGTCAGAAACTGCAGGAGTAAGACCCAGTTAATGAGGAGTTTTTAAAGCTCCTCAGGTGTTTCCAATGTGCAGCCAAGGCTGAGAATGACTACATCAGCCTGGTGGAAGAAATAGGTATATTTGAATAGGATGGGGCCTGGAAAATGGAAGACATGGAAATAATTTTAATGACTAAATTTCAGATAAATTGTTTTTGACATTGGAACCAACTATATCCTCTAATTAGGCAACAAAAGTCATATATATGTATATTTTTAAAAGTAGATAAGCAGATATAAATTATTTCTCTAAAAGTTAATTTTTTTTTTAAAAGCATAACTTGTAATGGCAAAATTGATATTTTCCATAACAGGTAACATGCAGGAGCGATTTAGAATAAAAAAAGGCTTTCCAAAGGCAAGTCATCCAGATGTCCAAATGGTGGTGAATATAGTCTCTGGAGTATATGTGGGTGGAAATAAAAGTCAATTTCACAGTGGATAGCTAACTCCTTGAGCCTTTTTTCCCCTCTGGTGGGACACTGAGACACGTGCAAAGCAGCAAAAAGTCTCGGTGCACCCTTCTTGCCATTACTCATGGGGGTGGAGTTTATGGAACATATGGAGGCCGCAGTGGGAGAGACCTGAGGCTGCAGAGGAACCACCAGAACCTTGCTACAGCGCCAGCAGTATGGGTCCGATTGCTTTCTTGGTCGCTCATAGCCAGTGGATGGAATTTGAGACAGCCTGTGTCCATACTGGATTCCACTCTGCTGATTCATATCAGAATGAGGTTTTAGAGTACAAATATTCACAACCAGAAATCACATCTGGCCTCAGTGCAGCTTTGTTTACTTTGCTACTTAAGAAAAAAAAAGTGAGTTGCTTTTGCCTTAATTCAGTTCAAATACATTCTAAGCTTCCTTCAACTGAATCACAGTGTCCTCTAGCATGTAAATCTTTATTATTTCCTTGGCCAGACCAGGGCCATATTGATGAATTCCAAGTGTGCTTTCTAACCCAGGTTCACAACCAAAGGCTACTTCAGCTCTGAGTCATCACCTCAAATAACTGATTTCTCAGGAATGAGACTAGCAACTTTCATCCATAATTTTCTTCCTCTTGTAACAACTTTTCGCAACCATATTTCCACACTTAGTTTTCCTTCTGCATTTAGACCAGAAAGTAAATCTGGTTTGTTTCTTTTGAAACAAAAATGCACAGCTGGAAAGCCAGCTATTTTGAGGCGTGAGTGCACAGTTCCAAGGCAGCATACCTAAAATCCCCCAGAGCTACCAAAACACCATTTACTCTTTTCATTTCTTACATGCAAGAACTAACCATTTCCCCAAGAAGCCAGCTCCCTGGTGTTGGAGCTGAACAAACACAAAATGAGATTTGGGAGAAAGAGGGCAGCATTTCTAAGACTTGCCTTACTCAGAAAGCAACGGAAGTCAACAAAATGCTCAAGGCATGTGATCAATACACAGAGTGGGTTTGCTGGATGCCGTAAAGCAACGACATTAAGGACACAATGAGTCCAGAGGGAACCAGCTGGCTGAGATGTTCTGCTAGCAAGTTAAACATAGACAGGAAACCGCGTGTCTGATACTGTAAAAAAATAATTTGTCTTCCTGCCAGAGTTAGGCTTGCAAACCAAAAAGGCTGTTTTCACTTAAAAGAAATGCTACAACAATGATAGAGGAAGGAATGAAATTTTGTGGCTACAAGAAGTCCTCTTCTCTGCCCTTCTCCCAACATCTCAGGTTAGAGAGCACACATCACCACACCAACTGCTAAAGCCTGCACATAGCTTGCGAGTCAGCAACGTGCACCACTGGGCGTACATCTTAGGGTCTGCTTCCCTATTTAACCACATAGATTGAACTTTGAGTCAGAAGTGGTTTCTCAAGTCCTGATTTCTAAGCTAGGAAGATACAATCAATTTATTTACAGTCCTATCCCATTCCAAAAACAAAAACAAAACAACAACAAAAAAGAGTGAAAGAAGATAAAGTCAAGATAGGAGCTAAAATTATGAGAAATGGAATAGAAATGTGAGAACACAGGGTAAAAACTGGTAAGCAAGGGTGATATTAGTACACTAAATGTGTAGGCACACATTTGCTAGAAGCAGGATTCAGATTTGCCTCTAAGCTTTTCTGATAGTTAGCATTTGAGAGAGAAACACAAAAAACATGAATATATCTATGGGGGGTTGGCCTGAGACCTGTTTTTGTAAATGAAGTTGTACTGGAACACAGCCACGTCCAATCGCTTACACACTGTCTGTGGCTGCTACCACAGAAGAGTTCAGTGGCTGCGAGGGAGACTCTGCCCTGCAAAGCTGAAAATATTTACTATCTTGCCCTTTATCAAAGAAGTTTGCAGACCCCTGCTCGGTGTGCTTCAAAGTGTCCTTAAGATCAGAGGCAAACAGGTCTTCAAGAGGAGAACACCTTTCTAAAACAGAGAGCCAAAATAAATGTCTCCTGGCTTCCTCATGAAGATAACAAAACAACGCAGTGAACCGCATTCTTTACAGTAAACAGATAACACTGATTCACAGGACTCCTTATAATGGCGAGCACCTCAATAGGACTCAGGTGGAGGAATTTTCAGGGAGGCGAATACATGACGTTAGTACAAAGCTCCTCACTCATCTGGCTAAGATAAGAATAAGAAATTTGAATCTAGTGGAACAGTAATAACTATTTACAGTCAAAATGTATTAAGTGCTTGCTCTGTGCCAGGTGCTGTGCCAAGTTCCCTACATAAATAAATACATTATCCTCAAAATAATCCTATTAAAAGTATTCATTATTTCTACCCCCATTTTTCAGAGAGGAAAACAGATGAAGTAGTTCTCCCAAGAACCAAGAGCTTATACAAGGCTGAGCTAGGATCTGAACACAGGTGATCTCAGCAGGGAAGCCACGCGCTCAGCCCTGCCCTCTGTTGTTTTCCCAACAGATGAGCATCTTACTGGTCATCGTTTGTACACATCGTTTCTCATGGACATGGAAACAGTGTCAGCCTGAGGTTGTGCTTCTTGCCAAGGACATGCTGAGTGGTGGGTCTGGGCTGCTGTTCAGTAAACAGAACAGGTAGCCTCTTATGTAAGGTATACGGCCTCCCACAGGTTAAGACTGATAAAAAAGCAAACACACCACCACCATGGTAATGTGGAAGGGTAAGGGTATTCCTTCTATAAGAGACAAGATTATCTGGTTCTTCTATGACTCTCCTACGGACAAAAAGTGAGGAACAAACTATGAGATCTTGGAAAAAAATCCCAGCTCCTCTCTGGAGACCCACTTTTTTGTCATTAAAATGAAAAGTCTGGAGGAGCCAATTCACAGGTTTCACTTCATCATAGAAATGTAATGATTCTAGGAAACAACACCTGAAAGTAGTTAGCACAGGTGCGCATATTCAGAGTAGGCTGCAATCCAAGGCAGCAATCAACACTATAGTTGTTCTATGAGTTCCCACAGCCTAGGCCATGGGCTTGCCACCACCTTGCCTACATTCAACTGGGAAAGGGGTAGGACCCTGGTCCCGCAAACAAACTACTGAAAGTCCAGGACTTGGGGCCTTTCCTACATGGCCCCAGTGCCTCTCATTTTCTAGAATAAGCAGTTCAGTTCTAAGTTAGCAGGAAAAGCAGGATGGCCAAGATCCAGACATTTGGAAGCTGGAAGTGGTCCAGCAGCATGCCTCCCTTCATCCTCCTTGGCTTATCATCTTGTTTTCCATGTACCCACCTTCAGCAGATAATCTTAGCAAACAACCCAGGAATGAACTGATTCAGACCAACTCTTCTTAGCACCACACTATTACTCTCCACGGCTTTCCAAGGCCACCAAACACCTCCTCTGTAGATCCGATTCAAAACAGGATCTTGTACAATGCATCTTGAAAACATTCACAAATGTCTTCTTGCTTTGGGAAATATTAAGGGACAGTCCCACGGATAAACTAATACAAATACTATAAACTAACATGAACATGATCATAGAAACAAAAGAAATGCCTACTGAAAAGATGTCTGATTTTCTCCACATTAAGATCCACACCAGAACAACGTCTATGGAGTATATTCAAAAAATAAACCTTATTGTCACTGCTGAAAAACACCCACATGCCACTGGAGAGTTCTGTTACACAAGCTGACTGAGTAAAGTATATTTAGCTGATTTCCAAATGACCAGGCTTTAAACCAAATTTATTCCTCGTGGGCCCATTAGCTCAGGGAGTTACTAGCATGAAGTTAATAAGACCTCCATCTCTGGTTCCATCCCTACCTGGTGAGTTCACACCAGTGCTTCTCACACTTCAGTGTGCAAACAAATCACTGAGGGCCTTGTTACAGGCAGATGCTGATGCAATAGGCCCCGGAGGGCCCAAGGTTGGCAGTTCTAATAAGCTTCCTGGTGATCCTGCTGCTGCTGGTCTAGACAATTTCAGTAGCAACCATTTATACCATTCAGAAGAGGTATGTGCCTTGGCATAGAGTGTTCTCCTTAATCAGGGTAAGAAGGAGTAAGAAAGGATGCACCTACTGTGTGACAGCCACTGTGCTGGGTGCTCCCAAGCATCATCTCCTTATATCCCACAACAACCCACAGGTACCATTTATCAGCACTACTTGACCAATAATGGCACAGTCATTCAAAGGGAAGGCCTTGTGGCCCAAAGCAAGCTTTCCATGGAAAAAATGAAGAGGGAATGAATCCCTTTGGCAAGTACAGAACTGCGATTACCCTAATCACTGATGTGAAAGGCACTTGTGAGTTGTTTCAGTTTTATTTAGCTGCTTCCTGCTGTGATTCTGAGTCAAAACAGGAACAACGTGCCTAATTTGTAATATTATCCAACAATGCCAGGGATGTGGTTAGCTTTGATTAGAAATTCTAGACTCAGCATGCTCCCCTTGCCTCTGAGAGGGCATGTGGAGAAAAAGAGAAACTGGATGAAACAGGGATTAAAGCAGAGTGAGCCCCTCCAAAACCTTGTGGTGTGATATGTAGGTATCCGAATGCTCGGTTTATGCACCACAGTCAGCACTCAACTACAAAACCTCAGTGTGAGAACAGACCTAAGGCTACACAGGCCTGGTTTCCTGCATTCAGACAAGCACAAGTCACCAGCCCTCTATAAAAAACCCAACTAGTGCTAACAGCTAACAGTGACATGTCAGGCAATGTTGCAAGCACTTTACATGCATTAATCTACTCAGTCCTCACAACACCTCCCACCTGCTTTGTATTTCCAGTTTACAGATGAAGAGACTGAAGCATGGAGATGTCAAGTCACTGGTCCAACATAGCAGAGCTAATAAGTTGTAGAATAAGCCTTAAATCCAGAAGATCTGGGTCATTCTTGAGTATTACACTAGACTGCTTCTCTCTTACCTAAACCAGCAGAAATCACCTCTTCACTCAGTGTTCTGCAAATTAAACGTCTCACTGCACTTGGAAACCATTTATGAAATGAAAAAAACTGAGTTGTTGTGTTTGATTCTTACAGGTTCAGTGAGAGATCAATAACCACATCATGTCTTTGCAAAGTGGGGATGTCATCTGCAAGTAAACAGGGTGGCTATTTGCTCAGGATTCCTTCCTCTCCTACCTCCTGTGCTGCCTTCAGTCCTGGTGCCCATCAGGTCTCGTCTGACTGACAGCTGTCACCAGGCCATCCATCATGACCAATTCAAACAACTTCTCTTCTAACTGGAATTTTATATGTTGGTTAGTACAGGGATAGACTCTGATTTCCTTGGAATTCTACACAAAATGTTTTGGCAGGAGGGAATCTTCAGAGACTGGGAGGGAAGCAAGAATATGAGAGAACAGTTGTGCAGTGCAGACCCAGCCCCATTCTAGTTGTTTCTTGACTCGTGCCTGCCCTTGGTCACTGTAGGAAGGCACAGGAACTGGCACTAGGCCCCACGGAGGGATTCCAGGGTTAAAGGTAGGTACCCGGTTCAAAGAAAAAAACAGCAAGGTTTCTTTAACTCTTTCATTCTAAAAACCATGACCTCAGTGGTCTGAAGAACTAGCTTTGTTACTCACTCGTTGTTCGATCACAGACAAAGTGTTAAATTTCTCCAAGCCTGGTTTTCTCATGCATAAATAGGGATATTAACAGTGCCTACCCGCATGGGGTGGCTATGAGATGAAATGAGGTCATGCTTGGAAAGGGCTGAGCTCCCTGCATGGCAACAGCGTGTTTTCTCTGAATATTAACTGTCATTAATAGTATCACTAGAAATAAAGATCCATACTTTAAAAGAAAATCTTGTGGCTCAACCTTTTTTTTCTTACATATTAAAAAAGGTAGATGTACATAATTATCATCCATTGTGTAGCTGCAGATCAGGAACTTGCCAGCAAGAGTACTGTGCTACTAATAATATAGCCACAGTGCACTTCATAGCTCTTGTGTTCACTACCTTGTTGGACTTGGAGTAGAGAAATCAACATTAAGAGTTTTCATTCCGGCCAGGCACGGTGGCTCATGCCTATAATCCCAGCACTTTGGGAGGCTGAGGCAGATGAATCATCTGAGGTCAAGAGTTTGCGACCAGTCTGACCAACATGTTGAAACCCCATCTCTACTAAAAATACAAAAATGAGCCAGGCGTGGTGGCAGATGCCTGCAATCCCAGCTACTCGAGAGGCTGAGGCAGGAGAATCACTTGAACCCAGGAGGCGGAGGTTGCAGTGAGCCAAGATTGCACCATTGCACTCCAGTCTGGGTGACAGAGTAAGACTCTGTCTCAAGAAAAAAAAAAAAAAAAACAGTTTTCATTCCTTGATATAAAGAAGAGATGGTGGCAATAAGAGGAGAAGTGGAATACAAAATGTTGCTCCTAATGTCTGCTGTTTTAGGTGGAAGAAATACCCCATCACAGAGAAGACAGATGCTTAAAAAGCAAACACCGCCCCCGCCCCACCTCCTGGAGCATTTTAGAAGACTCTGAAATCACTCAGACATTTGAGTCATCAGCTGTGAAAGGCTTCCTGTACTGTACAGTGAGAAACTGTGTTTATGCTTATCATCTCACTTCATAAGAAAGTCTGAGAATAAGAGGAAAAACGAGGGATGCCCATGATGATCACCTGAGTTGAAATACTCCGAAAATGGAAGTCATTAATACCTACAAGGCTTATAGTAAAATATAAAACACATGAGATATTTTGACAAAGATATTCAATAATAAAATATAGATCCAACTTGTAGGCCATTTATCAACTTTTGTCCTTTTGGAGGAAATAAACTTGTCTGCTGTAGAAAAGCCAGTATACAAAAGGAGAGAAAAGTTTTTTCAGTGCCAGTAAACGTGCCTGGGTATTCTGCTATTAGAGATTAATTCCTTTGGCTTAGGCTAGGTCTTCTTTTAAAAGGTGAACTACTTGAAGAAAGCTGACGTGGTAAGTCAGAATATCAGGTGCTACCATGTTTCGTGTGATTTAATCTATTTAGATTTCCATCTAACTCAAATCACATAAAGAACATGAGGCCAGGCACAGTGGCTCATGCCTGTAATTCTAGTAATTTGGGAGTCCGAGGGAGGTGGATCACCTGAGGTCAGAAGTTCGAGACCAACCTGACCAACATGGTGAAACCTCTTTCTACTAAAAATACAAAAATTAGCTGGGCATGGTGGCACACTCCTGCAGTCCCAGCTACTCAGGAGGCTGAGGCAGGAGGATCACTTGAACCTGGGAGGCAGAGGTTGCAGTGAGCCAAGATCGCGCCATTGCACTCCAGCCTGGGCGACAGCATGAGACGCCATCTTAAAAAAAAAAAAAAGAAAATAAGAGAAAAGAAAGAAAAGAAAAGGAGAGAAATTGACCATTTATAGGATGAGAACATAGGAAGGAAGAGTAACCTGGAAAGTGTTGCCCTGACAAGAGTGCATGCCTGCCTTCAGTTCACTGAGAAGTTGGCCTGGGGGAAGCTGGGCAGGAAGAGAGGGAGAATGGCAGTAGGTGAAGGACACAGGAAGAGAACAAGCTGGATCTGCAGTGCTACTGAGCACCAAACACGAAACACGAGGACACATCTCTTCTCGCAGGTGGAATGCACATGGACACAGAGATAGGGTGTATAGAGCCAGCACTTGTGTTTCAAAAAGATTTTTTAATTAAATCAGACCTATTGTTGACTAAACTAACCTTTTCCTTCCCTGAATTTACATTCCTAGAACCAGGAGAGTACTATTAATATTTATTTATACTATCACGTCGGTAAAAATTGAAAGACTTATCCATCCCCAGTGCTAGAGAAGGTACATGGAAATCCATATGTTCACATCCTTTTTGGGAGGAGAATAGTTTAGTAGCGCTTATTCAAATTTAAAATACACATACTTGTAATCTAGAAATTTCACTTCTGGCAATCTGCTTTGCAGAAATATTAGCACAAATGCATGAGATATTTTTACAAAGCTATTCAATGTAGCATTAAGTGGAAAAATGGAACATAATCCATCAACAGGGACATGATAAGATCCATCATGGGAGATAATATGAAATTTGAGACTAAATTAAAAGATGTACAGTATATCTATGTGTTCTATCTTGTTTAGAAGGAACTGTAAAAGTGGTTGGGTTTAAAAAACATGGCAAAATAATATAGTATGATCAAATAGTTGCACTGAAAGATGGATGACTGGATGGAATGGATGGAAGGATGGACAGATGGATGAAAGCAGGGAAGGAGAAAGGAAGAGAGGGAGTGATTGGGAGAGAGGATCGAGTGGAAGATAATATGAATGAATGATAGAGACATATGTGCATCTAATACATTGTCAATACAGATGATCTGTTGCAGTGGGAGTGAGGGGATGAGGGAAATGTACTTTCATTTTTAATTTCCACACACTGTTGGATTGTTTGAAATTTTTGATGAAGAGCATATAATACTTTTATAATTAAGCCACTGAATACTCTTCTTATTAAAAATTGAGTCTATGCCTTTCTTTCAAGCCGAGTAAACACTGAACTGCAAAGATGAAGGCTAGTATCTAATCTACTCTTCTCCTGACTTCAAAGGGTAAACTTTTTATTTTACCCTTTATCCAAGGGTAAGCTTATTATTTCCTCTCTGTATTTCAATTTTTCTCTCATATGGGATTGATGACAAGTACCCTAAAGACAAATCCTGGGACTATGTACAAGAAACGACTTCAGTTATAAAGAAAGTCCTCCTCTAAGATTAAACAACCCCATCCAAATCTTTAGAACAATGGTTACCAAATTTTAGCTGCAGCAAATTACTGGGAGGGCTTGTTAAAATACAGATAGCTGTGATTCACCCCCTATGTTTCTGATTTAGTGGGGCCTAAGAATCTGCATTTATAACAGGTTCCCAGGTGATACTCATGTTGGCTGCTCAAGGGGCTGCACTTTGAGAACCATTGCTCTAGATGAAAGAAACTATTTGTCAAAGACAAATAATAATGTTTGCCCCAGTCAACCATATTTGATGAGAACCAGAACAAACCCTGCTACTCCCTAAGCCCGTCTTTCCACCAGCTGAATGGGCTCCTAATCCACTGTATGGAATCCACCACAGGAGGAATGTGCTCTGTGACACTGCAGACCAAGGATGCAAAAAACTGGCACAGATGTCAGATCCCAGACCCTTAAAGAGAAGAAAACTCACCTTCTGAGAAGATGATGTTGTCATTGCACTCATCAGAGCTACAGGAACACATGAAGAAAGTCTCACCAGGCTTTTTTTTTTCCTTCATAATGCACTTTGGAGAAGCAGCATCTTCCAGAATAAAGTCATGGTAGGGGAGCTTGGGATCATGGCAAACTGTCTCTAGTGTTATGTTCTCGTCATTCTTTCTCCTAGAGTGCAGAGATTCATTGGAAGCAAGGGGAGAGGGAGAGAGAGAGAAAGAGAATAAATGAATAATTTGGCCTCCAGTCAGAAAGGCAGTCTGGAATACTTTTCCTTCATGAAGTTGTTCCTAACAACGGCAGCTGGTTCCTGTTCTCCAGCATGCGCAGGCTGTCCTATAGTCTCCTATGTTTTTCTACTTTTTTCTGTTTTTCCTTTGTTTATTCTCGGAACCCATTTGTGGTTATAAACATCACCTGGAGCAGACAGCGTTCCATGGGGGCAGTCCTGGTGGAGAATTTTACACATTTAAGTCTTAATTAAATCATTAATGGGGAACACATGGGAAAAAAGAACATTCCTAGGTACTCAGGATAATTTTAAATCTTCTATCCTGAATGTAATGCAAACCTCACATCACACCCCTAGTTTAACTGGCAAAATCTGTCCTGTCTAGCTATACTGTTTTCAAAGAGCATGCCTGGGGAAATAGTCACAGTTCCTCTTTTTTTGTTTGCTGGGCCCCAGAGCATTGCCTGCAAAGGGTATACTCCTTGTCAACAGCTGGTTCTGCTGAGAAAAACGGGAAGAAACATCCCAGATAAAGAATTGCAGTCTTTCCCAAATTACAGAAAGGAGCAATTCAGAAAAAAATAAATAAATAAATACATGAAACGGAAAAGGATTTCAGGGTGTTCTTCATTTACAGTTCAATGAAATATTTTATGCTGTCATAAACTAACTACTTTTACACTTAGTATCCCTTCACAGCACATATTTGAAGACTAATTTAGCCCAGGGCTCAGAGAATTTCTCACACAGAATTTTCCCTGGGTCCTAGGAAATGCTCAATTGGCTCTCAGGGCACATTAGATTTTTAAACAACATGATTAATGCCCACTATTATAATTGAACAGAAGAACACTGTGGCTCTCTTGGCAAAGGGCATCACCTCTCTATCCAGCTCCCTCTGCTCCCTCATGAACATACTATCTGGGATGACTGTCCAACAAGGTTAATCTGACATCCTCCCTTTCACCTCTGTCATTTTTAGATGCAAAATACCTGCTGTCTTGAATTGCATTCTCTCTGTCTAGAGAGGGAGCGGAAGGAAGGGCTAATTTGGACCAGTCAGTTTTGCTAGAGTAATCTTCTATGAAGATTCTGAGTGCAGACATGAGCCAATGCGAGCATGTACTCGCTCACCAATTTTCCCCTCATCCTCCCTGCCCCATGCACAGAGGCTCACTGCTCACAGCAAGGAAAACGGAAGGCAGGCTAGAAGCAAGAAGCAGCTAAGACACAGCTTGCACCTGTAAAACATGTGGGGCCATCCCCATGAGAGAAAGAGCAACTTTGACCAATACCTCCTTTTTAGTGCTTAAGTCAAGGACACTAAAGGACAATCTGTTGACAAAGAGATACGGGCAAGGGTATGGGTGAGGACAGCCCAGGCAGGAATGGTGCCAGTGTTGACATCCATGCAGCCCAGAGTTGACTCCAATGGAGGTACATGTGTCTGTTTGCGACGGGGCTCAAGGGCTCTGCAACTAGAATTCCGAAAGACACAAGAGGAGCAAAGCTTTGTTAAGTTGGTCCCTGCTGTGACAGGAAGAGTGACAAGCAGAATAACTGGTTGAGGGTGGCTATCAGGACACCAAATGAAACTAAATGAAAGTTGGCATAATCATACAACAAATCACATATATTTCGAAATCTACCCATCCTAAACCCCAAAGCTACTGGGCAGTCTTCAAATCAGCTGTAGTCATGGAACAAGAATGCCTTCCTCCCTGCCCCCACAGTTGTGCGTGTCTGTGTGTATGTGTGTGTGTGTAGGTTGTTTTTGGTTTTGGTAATAAAATGAAGGTATGCTGTGCCCACGGAAAGGCATGGTCCCTCTTCCTTGTGACGCTTATAGAGGCCAAAGAAGGAACCGTGAGCCATGAAAGAAAGCTGCTCTATAATTATTGGGCAGCTCTTGCAGAGCCTCTGGTTTTCCACCTCTTAGCTACTTAGAGAACTAAAATCACAGAGAGAAAACAACTGTAACACTTGAGACCCGGTAAAGTCCTTAACTGCCTTCTCCACTCACTCCTGTAACAGCCAGGCACAGCTAACTTTTCAAACCCTTTTTGGATACAGCTGAGCATAGGAAAGGTAAATACAAAGAAGTAAATACGGACTTTTTTTGTCCCACAACATTTACTCTTAGCCATTGAAGAGGTTATCAATTTCCACTGAAAGAAGAACCGACATGACAAAATTAATTTTGGAGGCAGAGCATGGTGGCTCATGCCTGTAATCCCAGTACTTTGGGAGGCCGAGGCAGGTGGATCACATAGTCAGGAGTTGGAGACCAGCCTGGCCAACACAGTGAAACCCCATCTCTACTAAAAGTACAAAAAAATTAGCCGGGTGATAGTGGTGTGCGCCTGTAATCCCAGCTACTTGGGAAGCTGAGGCAGGAGAATCGCGTGAACCCACAAGGCGGATGTTGCAGTGAGCCAAGATCACGCCATTGCACTCCAGTCAGGGCAACAGTGGGAGACTCCCTCTTAATAATAATAATAATAATAATGATAATAACAACTTTGGTTATAAAATATTTCTATCCTTGGAAGGAGCTTAAGCATTTTACATGGAATGGGCACACAACTGACATTAGTTAAATGAATGAATAAATGAATGAGTGAATGATGAATGAATGAATAAAAAACACTAAAACTGATTAAAAAAAAAAACACTGAAATCTACAGTCATAGTAGAGCCTTTCGGTTTCCACACTGGCTATTTTTACAGTAGCCTCCTGTCTTAGTTTAGGGTTCCTGGAAACAGACCTTGAGGCTGTGAGAGTTCTGTGCAGGAGGTTTTTGGAGATGCATCTGTAAGGGACTAAAGGCAGCAGTATTGCACAGAAGGAAAAAGCTAAACCATAATGCAGGTTGCAGCAAAGGCCTCAGTGAATGCCTTGGAAGCTCTGAACGTGAGATGGTCCTTCAAAGATGTCCCACATCATGGCAAAATAACCAGGAATGTGTTTCTCTGCATCAACTAGCCATGGGATGCTGGATATCCATGAAAGGTGTCCAATGTGAAGGAAGCAGCTCCCATCACTGGAGGGAAGACTCAGCAGTGAACCTTCAACAGACAACACTCCCAGGGAGTGAGTGCCTTGGTCATGAAGGAGGATCAAGGAGGGCGCTATAGCATCCCCTACACTTCCCCTTCTCATTAGCAACACCCCTGGCTTCACAGGAGAATTTTCTTGGGCCAAGACAGGTCAAAATAATGTTCACTGTATTTACCCTTTATAGCTGGGACACAGAAAAACAGGGAGGCCTCCTCTCTTCGACATGCTCACATTTTTTTGAGGCTAGCAAAGCCTCTATTCTAGAGAGACTTGATTCACATTCAATGATTTGGGTTTGTATTACTGGTCAGAAAAACAAAAATCTTAATTAAAAGAGCCTTTTTGGGTGGCAGAAGTAAGTGCTCACACCACCGTAGATATTTAAGAAACCACGGAAGGAAGCTTTGAGGCCATCTAGTCTGGTGTCTCAATCTTTCCTGCATTCTATTTGACACATGGTCATCCAGCCTCTCCTGAACTTCACTTGGTGCTTACAGAAAAGGAAGCCTGTTCTGCTGTTGGGAAACCATGATTGTGAAAATGTCTAAACTTATGCTGAGCACAAGTCTGCCCTCTTGCAAATGATATGGATCCTCCCTCTACCCTTCAGAGTTATGCAGAATATGTTTATTATATATTCTACCTGAAAGCCTTTCAATTTCATCAGCAGAACCCATGATCTCCCTTCACTGCACTAACCATGTCTAATTGCCCAGGCCATTCCTCAGACAGCATGATCTCTAGGCCTCTAACCACACTGGTCCCTCTCCTCTGAACACACTCTTTGTCCAAATCCTTTCTCTGAAAGCGTTACCTAGAAGTGGACATGGACAGGTATCACATCATATTGGCAAGTATGTCATGACAGGTCTTTGCTGTTAACATTCCTTCAGTTCTTAAGAAACCAGTTCATCCCCTGGTATGTACAGAAATTTGTAAAGTTTCCAGATCTATTATCAAGGCTAGCTTTACAAGGTCTGTGGGTCTCAAATGACTTATTCCCAAAAAAGGGGGAGAGATATTTGGATTTATATTCTTGTTTGTCAACTAGCCAGGAGCCACATAAGTTACTTTCTAAAAAATGGTCAATAAATTAAAAACATCAGAATAAGTCTGCAAAATGTCATATCTCATTAATGAATTTATGTACTTTTGCAAAATTGCAACTCTTCTAAAGATCAAGGTTGTTTATTTCTTGTTCATGCTCACAATCTATAACCATGAATTAATCAGTTGATTCATGAGTATCCACTGTGTATGTATAATTACTATTTGAGATGTGTATATGAGTTGGAGGCAATGAGAGAGAGAGAGAGAGAAGAAAATGTGATCCAATAAAAATATATAGTTCTGTTCGGGCATGGTGGCTCATGCCTGTAATCCCAGCATTTTGGGAGGCAGAGGCGAGCAGATCACCTGAGGTTGGGAGTTTGAGACCAGGCTGGCCAACATGGTGAAACCCGTCTCTACCAAAAATACAAAAATTAGCCAGGCGTGGTAGCAGCCACCTGTAATCCCAGCTACTCGAGAGGCTGAGGCAGGAGAATCACTTGAACCTGGGAGGTAGAGGTTGTGGTGAGCCAAAAATGTGCCACTGTACTCCAGCCTGGGTGACAGAGCAAGACTCCATCTCAAAAAAAAAAAAAAAAAAAAAAAAAGAAATATGTAGTTCTGAGCCGAGAAATAAGTCATATCTAGTCCAATGGTTATATGAATGATATAACCAGGATTTCTGACTGAAAAAATAGGTTGTTTTTCTGGTTCTCCAAGTAGATTCCCCATTTTTAGCAGGTGGTTGTCTTTTCCAACAGCCAACCTTTCATCACCTCTTCTTCCAGACCTGAGACAGCCTCAGGAGAACAAAGCTCCTGGTCTCACTATGGGGTACTGAGGAGGTGTCGGTTAAATGACTACTAAGTGGCAAATCCCTCTTCTTGGTATAAGAAAGAGTTTCCAGATTTATTATATTAAAGATCGTTTTATATACCATGACATACCCACATAAATGTACATGTACATGCAGAGAACACCCTAGAAACTACATTTAATAATCGAAAGAGAGATGGTCTAAAGGAAAGGGAAATGGAACAGGTGTTTACACTTAGGGGACAGAGATACACTGACTGTGTGTACTGTGAGAATACATTATGTAAAAAGGGGAAAAGAAAGAATAACTTCTTAAAAGGCTCCTTACCATACAGCCACACAGACTTCCTGTGGCTTTTCACAGATGGAGGTGATGCTGCAGTTGCTCATGCAGGATTTCTGGTTGTCACAGGTGGAAAATCTCACATCACAAAATTTACACAGTTGTGGAAACTTGACTGCACCATTGTTGTCAGTGACCATCATGTCATTGTTAACTGAGGAGAGAGAAAGATATATTAAATGATTATCCAACTGCCAGGCAGCCTGCCAATGAATTCCTGAAGATGTTATGCAATTTCAAATGAACTTGATGTCATGGAATGAATCTGAAGAAAGGCAAAATAATTCCTTCACATAAGACTAGAACTCCCTCATGTCTGCAATTTGTAATAAAATCCATTGTATGGTGGTGAGGGGTGGTGAGGGGTTGGGGTGGTTGAGTAGCCATTTGCTTTTGTCAACGGTTGTCATAAGGCTGACTTTCTACAAAAACCTTATCATTCAATAAAGAAACCTGGATGGGCCCCTGCATAGTACGGAGTGCTGGGTCCACAAATAAAAGTACCCTTAAGGAAATTATAGTTTAGCTGGGTGAATAAGACAGGAAACAGACCAAGTCAGGGTGACCCAAAATAGAGGGCAGCGCAGAGGATGTGGGAGCCAGGCGAGCATCACCGCCCAGCTGGGCAGGGAGGTTACAAACTCACAGAGTCATGAAGTGCCACACAAAAGGAGCAACCGTTGGTGGAGGCACAAGACTTTACCACCATCTTCCTGACCTATTCCTGAAAGAGCTATAAGGGTCTTCTTTTCAAGGGACTAGTTCTACTGACTTCTCTCTGTGTTTGAGGGAAATCAGTTGATTAACCAACACTTACTGAGTGCCTCCTAGACACAATCCCAAGCATTGGAGGCACTGGAGTATGATCACAGCAAATAAAAGCTGAACCCACCTAAGGATCTACCTTCCGTACCTCTCTCTTACCACCACCATGGCCAGCTTCCTGCCCCTTTCTGGGAAGAAGCCAAGTTCATTCCCTCCTCAGGCCTTTCACTTGCTATTACCTTTGTTTAGCTTCCTGTCACTTTTCTGGTCTCTGATCAAATGCCACCTCTTCATGCTACAGCAACCTGCAAGTAACTACCACAGGACTCTGTTGTATTGTCTGCACAAACTATCTGCATCACATACTTGCTAATAATCTACCCACAAATATGTAAGCTCCATGAGACTTTCTCCACCTCATTTACCTACTATATCTCCAGTGCCAAGAATAGAACCTGTCACATAGAAGGTATAAGAAATGTTTATTGGATAAATGAGTGAACACAGGATGACTACAAGGAGTCCATGTTTGGCCCTTGATGCCAAGTAGGATAGGATATAGAGCTTCTTTACTCAGATTAGAGAGGAGTGTGATTATAAATGTGATATTCATTCCCATTTATTCAATAAAATATGGAAGACAGACTATTCTTTGCAAAATACATGCTGCAAGCTAGGGGCAGTTTAAATAAAGGTATAACACCCCATTCCCCATTTTCTTCCTCAATGAGATGGTGATGATGTTAACTAAAGACATTAGTTTGGACAGTCAGTGAAGTATGATAAGGCTACTAGGCACCCAACCAGCAAACATGAATTAATACTTACATGCTAGACTAAGAAATATTAAGCACTTAGACCGAAATGGGGCACTGGAGGAGTTGATGGGCCATAGAAAGTTGTGAGATACTTTTCCAAGGCATAACCCTTAGGCCTAAGCAAAGCCTCGTGTTCCCTCTGCTCTTGCCTAGAGAGGAACACGTCCAATGCCCTTCCACAGTCACTCTCTGTCCTGTGAATTTTAGGTTTCTGTCTTAGATACTTTGTCCTGCAACTGTCTTTGTAGCTTGGGCATAGCACCTGTTTCCTGGGTCTCTAAAAATATAAAGATATATAAATTTAAGATTTGCTTTCTTGTGGTAACAGTAAATATAGAAGAAAAAAAATAAAGCCATTCATCCCTCTCGGGCCTCAAGTTCATTTCAGGAAGTATATTTTTAGGTAACAAGCTATTTTGAAATTCTCAGTGTCTCCCAGACCAAGAGCTCTATGCTTAGCTAAAAATACAGGCAGAAATGCTCTCTGAACTGTGTGTGAAATTTGGGAGAAACACAACAATGAACATGTATTTTTTTCTAACATGGTTATATTTGGATCAATTTTTGAAACAACTAATAACGCTTTAGGTTTCTTTAACATTGTTAAAGCAAAAAAAAAAAAAAAGTGAAACCACGTTTTGTTTATTTCATACATATATATTTTTTGTATAGGTTATGTTTTGGACAAGCACCTATTTGCTGATTAGGAAGGTTTGTTGTTTGTAAATATAAAATCAAATTTCCATGACTTGAAATTCAGCCTTCCAACATTTTAGAATTTTAGCTTAGACTGGTGGTTACCAACTTGGAGAGCACGTTGAAATCAATCACCTGAGGAAATTTAAAAAATACTGAAGGGGTCCCACTCCCAGACAGTCTGATTTAATTTTTCTGGAAGGTAACTGAGGCACCAGGATTTTCAGAAGCCGCCCAGATGATTCTAATGTAGAACCAAGGTTGAGAACCCTGACCTATAATTAGTTGAAAAAAACACAATAAGCAGAAAACAAAACAGCAACCCCCGACCCCCACCCCAGCACCACAAACACATATACAACTTATGCTGCTGAGCGGACAGCACCTGGATAAAGCTGGAAGAAGTACCCTTGTGAAAAAATGCCCCCAAGGAGAGGTGATTAGCTCTTTCACACCTCGGATAGAGAGAAATTCTTCTCTGTGCTGGCCAGTCCTTTTCTAGCAAAACCTTAGAAACATGAAGAGTGACAGGAGTGAGCAGTGATAAGACAGAAATGAAAACAGATGAGATGGGTGCTGGGAGCAGTGGTGGCCACAGATGCGTTGACAAATGCAAATGGTTTAAGTCTGATGCTTGCAGAACACAATCAACAGGGAAGAGAAAAAAGGACCATTAAAAGAAAGAAAGAGAAAGGGAGAGAAAGGGAAGGATGAAGGGAGAGGGAGAGGAAGGGAGGGAGGAGGGACTGAGGGAGGGAGAGAGGGAAAGAAAGAGGGAGAGACTGGGCAGAGAGAGAGAGAGAGAAAGAGAGAGAGAAGGTCCACCAATTTGCACAGCTCCAGGTACACCACCGTAATGGGTCCCCTGGAGACACACAATACATGTCACTTTACGGGTAGACCCACCAAGAGAAAGCCTCTCCATTGAATTTTGAAGAAAAGCCAAACAAGCAACTGTACTGCATACAGACACAGACATATGTGGGGAGGGGCAGTGCACAATAAGAATGTGCACATGCTGAGCACCCACTGTATACAAGGAAAGTTGCCTAAGATACAGCATATCACTTCACAAGAATCCAGCCAGGGATGCCACCTTTTTTTCCTTGTTACAGCAGAAGCTACCAAAAGCTACCACTGCTTCAGCTTAACCAGAATTTTTTTCCAAAAGCCTGTATGCAGGACATGTTCACCACCAGCCAGCGACTCCCTATTAGTTAACCCTAGGAGACTCCCCAGCTTAACAATTCCGGGCAGCCCTTGAGGTCACATACATTCCAACCTTTGTTTTAAACCAGTATTTCCTCTATGTGATAGAGGCCCTCAGGTCCTTTTACGCATACCATCGGTACTGGTGGGATAGGTAGTTAAGTTCGGAGGGCAAAGCTACTCTAAACCTTTGCTGGGGTCACCTAAGTTTGATAAAAGCCTGATGAACACATTTTGGAGTGGGGGAAGATAAACAAATACAAAATTTGCAGGTCATCTGAGAAGGTCCGCAGATTCTCTCAGGCCCATAGGATCCAGTTAAGGCATCCCAAGTCAACCCCAGAATCCTCGAGTCACTAATAACATGCTTAGTAGTATACTGCTGGTCAGCGTGGGATGAGGGCCAGTGGGAGGGGAGGTGAACAGTCATTTGTTGCATGGGACATTGCATCTGTGCACTCCAAACCACAGGAAAAGATGTTACCAGTCATGACCTCACATATCAAACAACATCTCCTTATGTTTAATACATAATGTTTACAAAGCCAACGGCATGGGAAGGAGACTAAGTATATACACGTGCATAGTTAGAAATAAAGGCACTCCTCTAAGTAACGATACAAAACCCACCTAATTAACCCTATAGCAAACCCTAATCCAACTTCAACATTACTTTTAATCCAGGTTGTGAAATTAGTCTAAGTCTCTTTAGTTAAGATATTCTCATATGAAGGCAGTATATAGTCAGCTTTCTGTATCTGTGGGTTCCACATCTGTGGTTTTGAGCAACCGTGGATGGAAAATATTTTTTTATAAAAATAGATGGCTGTAGCTGTGCTGAATATGTACAGACTTTTTTTCTTGTCATTATTCCCTAAACAACACAATATAACAACTATTTACACAGAATTTACATTGTATTAGGTATAAGTAATCTAGAGATGATTTAAAGGATATGGGAGGATGTGCATAGGTTATAGGTAAATATTACACAATTTTATATAAGGGAGTTAAACATCTGTATATTTTGGTCTCCTCGAGGAGTCCTGGAACCAATGCCCCATGGGTACCGAGAGATGACGGTACTTGGATTCATCCCTACAGACTCTCCGTGAGCAGCTAATCCTCTTTAGAGAATTTTCTACCCCAACAGGCAAATTCGTTATTCATAAAGTTCTCCAGAAAGAAGTTCCAATAAGAGTATCTGTCACCTAGAAAGCCATCCACTAAAGGAAGTGAACATGGGTAGCACCTCTCAGCATATGACAGTATCACATGGCCCATAATATTTCACTTCTCTTCAAATAAGCCCATGAGTAATATCAAAACCTTCACTCTAGGTCATACCACCTTCCCCATTTTATCTCACATTTTCCCCACACTCACTGCTACAGACAGAGGTTCCAGGTCTTGAGAATATGAATTGCCTGCTTAGCTGTGTCTATTTCTGGAACTGTACTATCATCTTTGAGAGTCAGATGAGCAGCCTAATAAGATTTAGACTTATTTCAGATAAATATTAGAAATTCTGAATATGACCTTAGTCCAAATCTTTGAAATAGTGTCTATTATTAGCTGAACCATTAGATAAAATCTCAAAGTTTAACAATAATCATAAACACTTGTCAGAAATGCATTCACGTATCATTGAATTCATGCATTTGTGTATCATTGAATTCATGTATCTACCTACTGTTGTTTTCTGGAATGATTTTTGTGGGGGGAAACTTAGACATTTATTTGTTCTACAAACGCCTGTGGATGTCTTGCTTAGTGTTACATATTCATTGTAAGACCACTGAAATTGACACAATTAAATGTAACATCTCAAAGAATAATCCATGGAAACTGGTGAATAGAATTTATTGTTTTAGAGTACTGCTTCTCAAATATTAATACACAAGTACTTTGGGAATATTTTTAACCTGCAGGTGTAGCATAGTGGTATTGTGTGGGCTGGCAAGTCTGAAATTTATAGGGCAGACTGGCAGCCTGGGAACTCAGGCAAAACTCAATGCTGCAGTTTTGAGGCAGTATTTTTTCTCTGGGAACCCTCAGCTTTTGCTCTTAAGGCTGTTCAATTGATTGGACGAAGCCCACTCACATTGTAGAGAGTAATTTCTTTTACTTAAAGTCAAATGATTGTAGCTGTTAATCACGTCTACAACATACCTTCACAGCAACAATGAGATAAGTGGGTATCAGGACCTAGTCAAGTACACACAAAACTGACCTTACGGACAGGAAGGGAGCTGCTCCCCGGGTGATGTCGCATTTGAATGGGAAGGCTGTGCAGAACCCAGTTTTTAATAATTGTTTCCCCTTCTCTGCTCATTTTGGAGTTAGTGAAATTAAATACCTATTCCTCACCTTTTTACAGGCATTTCTCATCTTCCAGTTCTTTCCATATGCTTTTCTCTTGGGCCTGACCTCTTAAATGATTGCAAACCCAGAGGCCCTGATCACCATATGGGCCCAGAATTGAAAGACTCGTTCTCTGAAAGGAGGTTTTTAATTGCCTGCAGCATTTCCGAGTCAGATACTGAGGCAGCCATCTGGCAGAAAGCCGCTGTGGCCTGTGATGCTGGCAACAGCAGCTCTGACCCTTGAGACAAGGAGGGACAAGGCTATTGGCTAGTCACACACTTCCTCCCACCCAGAACAAAGAAGCAAGTCGAGCAATCTGGGAGGATTCCCTGTATAATTCTTCAGGAAAGAAAGACATCCCCAAGCCAATCAGATACCTTGGCCAATTACTATAACCAACCAACCAAACAAACAAACACCTTGTGATTGAGCCAAAGATAGGAACATTTTAGAAATATTTCTTTTTGCTGAAAATCTATTGCACACTGTAATTGGAACTTCTAATACAATACCTTCTTTTTAGTTTTTAAAAATGTGTTTGAACCCTAACGCTTTATCTAATTACACCTTGAGAAAACAGAAGTGTGGGGCTTTCCTTCAAGTGACAATCCACATGGTCTCTGGGGTACCAATACTAGAGAAACCATCATTTAGCTAACAGGGAGACTATAGTGTGTGCAGGAAGAAAACAGAGACAAGTGACCTGAAGGCATTGATTCACCTTCTTATGCAAATATCTTTGTTGTAATAATACTTTAAAACCTTTCAGGGATGATGTAATTAATACTGTAAAATCTCTGTGAAATGACAATGCCTTACAATTCTTGCTTTTAAATAGTAAGTACTCAATAAATGCCAGAAGAATTAATGCCATTTAAAATCATTATTAATGCTTATTGGAAACATATCATGTAAGTGCTCTACACCGTGTTAAAAAAAGTTACTTTAAATATTACTTCCTGACCATGCCACCAGAGAATAAGGTCTAAAAGTGAAGCATGTCAACCTCATTGCTAACAAGAGAAATGCATACCGTATTTCACCTAACGCATATTGAAAGAGATCAGTAAGTCAGATAGCACAGTGAGCTGGGCAAAGTATGGGGAAACAAACTTTCTCATAATGCTGGGATGTAAACTGGTATAACATCTCAGGAGTACGTGTTATTGATATCAATCAGCACTGCAAACGCAAATAACCTTTTGCCTAGCACTTTCACTTCTAAAAATTCATGATATTCATTGATAAATTCACTGCAGTGTTGTTTGTAAGGACAAACAGGTTTGTTTTTTTTTTTTTTTTTTAAACCGTTCATCAAGAGAAGAGTAGTAAAATAAATTAGACAAATCCAAACAAGGAATACAATGCAATGACTAAAAAGCAGGGGACAACTCCATGTGGCTATTTTTATAAGCGCTGAAGCCCAGGCTATAGCATTCAAGAAGAAAAGCAAGGTAGAGACCAATGTATAGAGTTACTTGGGCTGGGTGTCTTCTATTGCCCTTAGTTCTCCACCCTTGGTCGCTGGACTCTCTGCCCCAGGAGGCTCATCTTTATGGACTACATCAACCAGCTCTCTTGTCCTCAAGCTTCTATTAAGTTTGGCCAATGGGTAGACCCAGCGGTATACAAGGGAAGCAATGAGGAGCACATTTAGGGTATTTGTGCTCTGGCTCACTCTCTGTGGAAAATTCTGTGGAATTTTTTCCAGCTGGCTGAGTCCTTCACTTGGAGGTCACAGGTTGTCTCTCAGGACATTTCCAAGATTTACTTCTTCCCTCTCCTTGCCCCTTTGTGCCCAGCAAGTCAACATAGCAATTACTAGTCCCAAGTTTCTGCACTATGCTTTCTCCCCTTTTGTGGTGGTTTCCCTTGACTCTGTCCATACCTTTGTAAGTTCTTCTTTTACTAAACTCTCCTCAGATCTTCCTAATTTGAGGGTGCCATCTGTTTGCAACTGGAACCCTGGCTGATACACCACCATTTCTGCTTTGTTGTTGTTGCTTTTTAAAGACAATACACACACACACGTGCACGCACACATGCATGCTTATATATGTAAACTGTCTCTGGGAGTAGATGCAAGAACATGAGAATCAAACATTATTTGGCCCTGTAAAAGGAAAATAAATGGGTAGAAAACTGAGGTTGAGAAGCAACTTTTTATTTCATACCCTTCTGTCATTTTTGAATTTTCTATTATTTTTCTGTACTTAAAAAAATGTTTTCATTATAAATAAGTAAATGCAAGGCAGATTCTGTCATGGCAGATGCACGCAGCTTTCATTCAAGTGACAGCTCCACATAGCCTCTGGGCAGCAGGATCAGAAGTGGAGAAACCATACCTAATAGGCAGACCACCATGTGGGCAGAAAATAAAGAGATAAGCTCAAAAGCATCAATTTTCCTTTTCATGCACATGTGTTTGTAATACTAATAATGTTTTTAAAACCTTTCACGAATGACATAATCAATACTCTAAAAATCTCTTGAAAGAGTAGGAAATAATTCTAGTAAAAAACCTAGCAAGAAAAAAAATATATATACACACACACACGCACACACACACACACACACACACACACATATACATATATAGGGTTTTTTTTTTTTTTTTTTTTTTTTTCCATACTGAAATTACCTACCTTCTGGCCAACAATTAAGGAAATCAAATGTCTGGGATACTCTCCACACAACAAGAGATCTGAAACAAATACCAGGTTGGTCCCTACCCTCCTGTGGCTTATATTCTAGTTTGAGAGGCAAAATTAACAACTCCTACCTCATGTGAATCAGTTACTTGCCTTTAAATGCAAACACGAGGTCACAAATGGAGACAGAACTGATACAGGAAGTGTGTGTGTGAGCGTGTGTTTTTATGCATTTATATGTGTGATTTCCCCGTTTGGACTTGTTCAACTGAGGGAATTTAGCTTTGTAGGTTTGAGTTTCACTAGCATTTTGGCTCATGAATTTAGTAGTTTGCTATGACTGCTTTAAGAAAACTGCATAAACATAAATTTGTATTTACCAAACAATTAAATTAAGGGATTAAGGAATGATTACTTGTGTCTCAAAGGAATTCATGCAATGAGGTACTTTAAATTGAAATCTTGGCTGTACCTTTAAACTCAAATTTTTTAAAATGTAATTTACAAGAAAGTGTTTTTAGTCTTCTACAGAATGAAACAAGCTGTAGCTCAACAGAAAAATAATTGGCTTCCTCCAGTGACAAACATAAAATAACTGAGCTGGAATTTCAATTGCATCCTTTCCTATTTAACACTTACTAACCCCAATGACTCCAAATAAATCCTAAAAAGGCAAACTCGGTTTTCTTGCTTTCTTGTATCATTGAAGAATGAAGTACAATTTGAGTACCCCCAACACTTGCTGAATTTTCATTGATTTTTCCTTTTTTTGTTTGTTTTTGTTTTTGTTTTTAGTGGCAGGGGACCTGTCTGAGATACAGGCCACATAACGGGAGACAAAACCTAAACATTTAAAATGACTCTTGCAGGTGGAAATATCTACACATCATTGCCAAAGGCAGTATTTCAGAATTCTAGCACTTGTGGCACATTCAAAAAGCTGAAACAATTGCAGCTTTCTCAATCATGCTCTTTCAGCTCTAATAGGACTCATGTGAACAAAATACATTTCTGAAAGCTGGGGAGAAGCAAGCTGTTTATAGTAAATACTGTCATCAATACATGAAATTCTTCAGTTTTTCATTGATAAAGCTCACTTTAACAGTGCATTTACCTGGCAAAGACTGACTGGAGGGACTATGAGATGAGTCAAAAACCAGAATGTAGGGTTTGGGGATGAGAAAAAGAGGAAGCCAGTTGAAAAAGTTAAGCCATATAAATGTAAATGGTATATTAGATCAAGTTAAAGAGTAGAATGGAGCACTATTTCATGAACTGTCAAAATAGTAACTTTATGCTTCTGCGGAGAAGTGCTTTAAAATTGGTACTTTACCTAAAGCAATAGCAACTGAGAAAACAATTCTCCCTCAGTTGACAGGACTTGGTGGGCTGTAGCAACAAGGAAATAATTTATTATTGAAAATAAAAGATGATTAACTCTCTTGGTGACAGTCAAAACAACATTGGTAAATAGCACAGTCTGATAGAGGCAAGATAATGATAAATGACTGATGGAGTTTTATAACATTCCAATTCAACTAAAATAATTTGTTACTTACCAGCAAAATTAGTCCACATAAACGAAAATGGGCTGCTCTCTGACAGCCCTCATATTTAAACCCTTGAGGGAAGGGAGGACAGGATAAGACATGGTCCTTTCCTCAAGATCTTTAAGTTCCTCTAAGGAATTTTTGGAAATGCATAAAATGATTTTCATCAAAAGAGCTTTGGAAATAAGAAAGGTCTAAATGAAGATGTGCTTTTTAATTAAGTTATTCATTTAGGATTTAAACAATTCTTTATCTCAAAGTGCTGAGGCAGCTTAATGGAAAATGCAGAAACTAACACAAAATCTGGTAAGAACAGATTTTTAAAAGGTAGTGACTATTTGAGAATCAGAAAAATCAGCCCCTGAAATGAGCCATTTGCCTCAACTAAGCATGGAATTTCGTCCAAATATCAATTTCCTGTGAGAGCAGAATTTTCACTGATAAATTTCTCTGTGGAGGCTTTTGCTCCATTTTTTCAAAATATGCCGCAGGGTTCTTGTGCATGCCTGGTACCTGAAAGGTTTTTCAATTACAGTTTTATTAAACATGTGAAAATATTGGTCAAAACAGATGATTTCCATATTTTCTCTGGAAAAGGGCCAGAGTACTACCATATTTGGGAAAGGCATCCCTTTAAAAGGTACTATAATGAGGTCCAAGGCTCTTGGTTTCTAACAACCAAATAACTTGGGCACAGGCTGAGAAGCTAAAGCAGAAATTGCTACAGTGGGTACAAGAGCTGGATACAGAGCACAGATGTGTTCTGTTTGGCCTGAACTCTTCTCTTTTTATAAACCAAGTTTTAAAATTTGGAGATTCCACATGCAAAGCTGGTTTTCGAATTCCACTTAAAGAAATAAAGAAGACTTGGCAACAGTGGGTCCACATCATCCCATGACAACAGTCAGCTGGCTGTGAGCTGTGACGCTCCTCTTGAGAAAGTGTCTGTGTCCTCCAATTTGCCTCCTCCCTGTCACTCCTTCATGTCACCTACTCCCCTGCCAGGCCCCTGTGGCCACCTGAATTTTTATAATTAATGATTATTTCACTTGCCCATTCAATTCTCTCTTCTAATATTAGGGTTTAACCAGAATGTGAAAAGTCATGATTTAACTCTCTAATATGAACATTTTTAACATGCATTTAATTCTCTAATGTGGATAATCACATTTCAGTTCAAGGCCAGAGGCTATCCACTTTAGAAATCAGATCTATGTGATAATAATAATTATTATTACCATGATCACGACTCATTGAATGCAGACCAAATGCTTAGTCCAGTACTAAGTACTGTGGTGATTATTTCATTTATTTATCACAACCACCATGCAATTTTGTCATTAACATTTTATAGATGGAGAAATTAAGGGTCAAAGAGATGAAATAACTTATCACAGGTCAAAGAGAGAAAGTGAATAAAAGACAAAGCCAGTGGTGACACACAAGCCCACATCCTTCCTGATCTTCCACAATGAAATAGATATTCCATCAGTAAGTTCAAGAGTAGAACTTTACACACATTCCGGTACAAAGCAAAGACATGGGTTGGCTACTAGGAGTTAAAGAGGGTATACAGGGGTGGGTAAGCAGTAAGTTTCTTAGACAAGAGCTTTGGTTCTTTGTAATTACTTCACTTATTTTAGGAGACATATATAATAAGGTCAGCTTGGTGAAGCCCAAGAGTTTTAAGGTAAAAGAGTTTTAAGCCTAAACTGAGTGTGAGTTCAGGCTCTTACATGTATTAGCTGTGGGCCACTTAACTTCTTGAAACCTCCATTTCCTGATTTATAAAATGGCACCTTGTAGGGTCATGATGAAGAGCAAACATGCTTGAAGTACATGTGAAAATCCTCTAGACGATAAAAAATGCCACACAAGCATTCACTTGTTAGAAAGGTAACATTCCATGCAATGCTCTCTCACACCGAAGAAAATTGCAGGAAAGAAATGACAAGATAAGTATGAGTTTGGTAAGTCGATTCCTACTCATCAAACTTAGCAGTTTGATGACTTCTAAAAAACCTTTCAGGAAATTTGAATGAATAGACAAATTGAAATAAAACATTTTTTTTGTTACTACTGTGCCCTGATGCTTTCAAATATATAATGGAATCAATCATTGTTACAATAAAGTTGCCAAGAGTGTTTAGGATCTAGAACCAAATAATCTGGTTTTGAAATACTGTTCATAACCAGCATAGGTCAGGCAAATAGGCAGTAACTTGAGAATCCAGTTCGATTTCCAAATTCTCCGCTGACTCCTGCACATTTATCAGGCGAGAGCTGATCTACTTTGGCTTTGAGACACTTAGTGTGTTATTTCGCAACATGTTAATAAAATTAGGAAGTTTGACATGCAGTGATGGGAAGGCAATGATGTACCTTAAGAATGTGGAATTCTAAAATACTGAAATAAAATTACGTTTGGCTTATTTTTCAAGGAAATAAAATTGGTGTACTTTCATTCACAGCTGATGAAAGAATTACAGAAGAATATGGGCAACAACAATTGTATTAGATTTTTAAGTACCTAGTTAAAAAGTGTTCTGGGCCATCCAGATATATGGAAAGCAATATTCCTTAATCTTCTCTGCTTGAGCTCATTTGCTCACGTAAGAGTTAATTGTAAAACATTGCTATATGACTTCTACTGGAGGAGAATTCACCATGCTGGGAATGGCAGCAGGCTGCAGTGGAGAAGGCTCTGAATCGACCATGAGCTGACTTTGAGTTCAAGGGTAACTACCCAACTACTCTCTGTGCCTGTTCTCCAACCAGTCAAACAAATGGGTTGGCCATGATGAACTTACAGGTCTCTTTCATTTTGAAAAATGACACAAAAAGGACAGAAAGACACATTCAGATTCACTTTGGTTTCTAAGATAACACCAAACACTTTGAAACTTCCCCCTTCATGTTTTTCAAGCAGAGGAAGTCAAAAAAAAAAAAAAAAGTTTCAAATACTGTTAAGGCAACAAAGGGCAGGAAATTTGAAACAAAATCTGAGAATCTGCCCTTAAACTGGGCAATTTTGCTTGTTTTCTCACAGTGCAGTTAGACGAAAAAGTGTAAGGTTGATCTTTGCCTTTATTGGGCATTACTCATTGTTGTCATGACCTTGATGCTATTTGCAGTAAACAGTATAAAGGGCTCTCTTGTGGTGAGTAGCTGCAACTTTTATGATGCTAGCCTCCTGGTGAGTAAAATGACTACTCCTGGCCCGGCGTGGTGGCTCACGCCTGTAATCCCAGCACTTTGGGAGGCTGAGGTGGGCGAATCACAAAGTCAAGAGATCGAGACCACCCTGGCCAACATGATGAAACCCCGTCTCTACTAAAAATACAAAAATTAGCCAGGGTGTGATGGTGCGCGCCTGTAGTCCCAGCTACTCAGGAGGCTGAGGCAGGAGAATCGCTTGAACCCAGGAGACAGAGGTTGCAGAGAGCTGAGATTGTGCCACTACACTCCAGCCTGGCGACAGAGGAAGACTCTGTATTAAAAAAAAAAAAAAAAGTCTACTCCCTTCCAAGTCCTACCAATCCCACTAAGGTTGATAACGTAGTCTGTTTGGCTGCCATAATGAAATATGTGCGACTGGGTAATTTATAAAGGACAGAAATTTTTCACAGTTCTAGAGGCTGACAAGTCCAAATTCAAGGCACTGGCAGGTCTGATGTCTGATGAGAGCTCCCTTTCCTGCTTCCAAGATGGCACCTTGTCGCTGTGTCCTCTAGAGAGGATCAGTACTGTGTCATCATATGGCAGAAAATGGAAGGGCAAAAGGACCCAGGCTGGTTACCTCCAGCCCTTTTACATAGGGCTAATCCACTCGTGACTTAATCACTTCCCCCAAATCTCCATCTCTTAATACCACCACAATGGGGATTAAATTTCAACACAAATTTTGGAAGGGAGACATCAGCCATAGTAGTTGGTGAGAAAAAAGGACAGTATTTACATAATGACAATTGTCAATGGGCTGTGGAAAAGTCAAGACAGATTCCAGCAGTGATTTTAAGATGGAAAATGAGAACCAAGCACACAGTCTTCAAGGTGTAATCTTCCAAAATAGTTCTGGAACACAGCTGGCTCTTTCCATCCATGGGAATGACCACATTTGTGTGCTGAAATAACATTTAGTACTAGAGATCAGAGTGGAATAAGCGATCTAAACTTTGAAATGTTTTGAATGACCTTTGGCTAGGAAGTCAAATTACAACGTTTTCTATTTCTTAAGACAATTCTTTATGAAAGTTCTAGTATGTACCTAACTTTGGCACCTTAAATTTGCCCCACACTGAATCTTATCTATTAAACCTATCTCAATCTGGGGTGAGAACCCAGATGTATAAAATCCTATGTCAGAGATGACTGAGAAGGGCATTTTGACTATGTTTCATAGTCTTTTATCCATCTTAGTATAATCTTTTTACCAGCACCAGTGGAGGTGTGAACTGGCTCAATTTCTTGTGATGTCCAGTGTCAAAATGTATGCCTATAAATGTAACTCTTAGAAAGAGAAGCAAAAAATGAGAAACCATGGGGGAGGAGGGGAGGAAATGACAAGCACGGTCTGTTTTTAGGACACTGTACTTGCTGTTCCCTCCGACTAGAATGCGCTTAACCCAGAGATCTGCCTTCTTCATCCCGATTTCATATCAATTACTGCTCAAACATCACTTTACCAAAGATGCCATTCTTGACAACCGGTTCTAAAATTACAAGCATCTACCATTATTCTCAGACCCCCGTGCTGTACTTATCTGCTGACATATTGATAGAATCTTGTTTATTAGCTTGTACACATGGACTTTAATTCACTCTGTATTCCCCAGATCTCAAACACTGGCAGGCACACGGTGGTTGGTACTCTATAAACACTTGCTGATAGCTTTCCTTTCCCTAAGTCCTTTGAAGCCAAGTTTCATACCTCCTTCTTGAGTTCCAAAGGAAACCTTCTTATCTGTAGAAAATTAATGCATATTTGCTGTTGCTGGATAAAGAATAAGGATATAGTCACAGAGAACAAAGGGCATGTTGAAGCCAGGTATGGAGGGTATAAACAGTTGGTGAAGAGTTTCAAGCTCAAGGCTTAGCTTGTCTAAATTAGCAATAAAAGGAAGTCAGTTTTGAAGTCAAAGAGAGTTCTTCTTTCCCCTCTGGGAGGAGCTGGTTCATGAAAGTGGAGGGCCAGAGCCAAGAGAACTCTCCCAAGACACACTGTTCTAAAGTCAAGGGCATAATCTAGAGTTGCACAGTAGCCATGGACACATGGATTTATAAATTTAAATTAACTAAAGTTAAATGAAATCACGTATTCAGTTCCAAGTCAGACTAGTCATTTTCAAGTGCTTAATAGCCACATGTGGCCAGGAATAGACAGGGTACTTTCATCATTGCAGAAAGTCCTACAGGACAACACTGATCTAAAGAAATTCAAAAGGACCTGCGATCCTCAGCTTCTAAGGAGATCTGAAAACCAAGGCCCAGAGGGAACTGGAAGGAGAAGCAGGGCAGAGCTTGAAAAGTAATCGCACTGGAAAGGGCCCTGACTGCTGGCTTGGATGCCTTGTGTAATTAAAGTTCTATCCCAACTTCTTAAGGAATGTGTCTAGTATTAAATGATCTGCTGTCTGTAGTGTCACTGCTGAGGTAGGAAGAGAACACAATTAGGGACAAGGAGTAGTGTTCCATGGAAAACACGTTAGCTATGAGTGGCAGAAGCAAAAGGTCTCAGAAGTGAGAGAAATGGACCCAACTAGTTTTGCAACAAGCTGAAACCTGTAAAGGCTCAAGTCAGCTGGCACAACCTCTCAAAATGCAAATCTCTCAGCCTAAGATAAAAGTAAGGCTCATCTGACTCCTAAGGTATCAAATAATTCTTATTAAGCCCCATTTCAATGACTGAAACCTAATGCAGAGCCCAGGCACACAGATTAAGTTTCCAGTCAAAGCCCACACAAGCCTAAAGAAAGGAAATTAACACTTCAGGAAAAAAAAAAAAAAAAAAAAAAAAAAAAAAAAAAAAAAAAAAAAAAAACTGGCGTTTTCAAAGGTTTTTTTTTTTTTTTTTTTTTTTTTTTGGAGGGTTTAAGTGACAGCATGCCAAATAAAGGTGAGTTTCTAGGAGAATATGGCACAGAGGTGACCAAGGTGGGTGAAATTTATTCACAGGGGAAAATCCAAATGCCTTCAGGGAAACCACTTTTGCAGGGTTCTTCTCATAAATACCGAACCCAATTAAAAGCATCCCTTCAGGGCAAGTTTTGTCCTAGGAGACTTCTACCTGCTGCTTTAACTTCCCTTTCCCCAGAATTTCCAGAAGTTTAACGGCTTATAATCCCTACCACTCCATGCTCATAGACTTTAAGCATATTTTTCTCCCACAAGACAGTACTATTTTATAATCCTTTTAAGATTAAAACTAAAAACACAGATGACAAAAAAAAAGGGCCTGGCTGCATCCTCCTACAATAAAGTATTATAATTACAGTGCACTACTAAGAAGTATTTCCACAACATTAGACTATCAGGTTTCCAGGACAAAGAAACAGCCTATAATTCCAAAGCACAGAAATAGAAAGGTACAAGTAATTTAATCTGCCCCACTGTGATTATAGGTGCTAAGAAATTACCTGAAAGCACCTCTTTGGGACTTGAGAAGAACGGGAACTTTAATGGTGCTCTGTAACTGCCCTATTCATTATGATACCCAAGAGCCACCTGTGGCTATTTAAATTCAAGTTAACTGAAATAAAAATATATCTATATTTGAAATTCAGTTCCTTATTTGCACTTGCCACATTTCAAGCCACATGCATCATCCAAGATTGTCTTAGATCCACTGTTCAATAGAACTTTCTGCAGAGATGAAAATATCTTATACCTGGGCTGTGTTAACGTTTAAGGACAGCACAGGTATGAGATATTTTCATCTCTGCAGAAAGTTCTATTGAACAGTGGAAAGACCATCTTAGAGAGATAATTACGTGATTTTTTCCACGTTCATAATAGAGATTATGAAGTAACAGCCTCCAAAATACAGGGTTTTTAGGCTACTGGCCACCTTCTACACTCAGGTGAACCCTTTGTAGTGGTTTACACATGTGTACCAATTGCCCTTATCTGCCCAGTTTCAAGCACATTAAAATGGCATTCGATGTAATAAAATGCATGCCACTGAGACTCAGCTCAATTGAAGCTTGAGTTTCTTCAGAATTCCAAAGGATGGTGCATCTCTTTGTGAAACCTGAAGTGGGGACTTGTCAGGAAAATGCCTATGAGTGAAGCCTAGGAAAAAAAAAAGGCATTTTCTGAAATTAATAAATTTATTCCCTTGTTTTTTGTCACACCTTATTCCAGAGGTGTCCCCAGGCTACTGTGTGTGGAACGAGGTCTGGACAGAATCTAATGATAAATTGGGGGACACTGAAAGTCCTGGCACTCTAAGGAGCTTCCCCACACATCTTTAGATTTTTTTTCCCATATGGGAAAAAAAGAAAGGGATTTCCTATCTTCCCATCACAAACTCCTGGCTTTGCAGTGGTTTTATTACGTCATTCCCCTACTTACAATTTGCCAGTGACTCAGAGAATTTAGCCCAAACTGGCACTTAAGGCTCCCATAATCTGATTACCTTTCTGTTGAATAACTTCTTTTATCAGAAACCCTTTGACCTGATAACTGCTGGCTTTCCTACCACCACAATTTCTACCTCCCTACCAGATCTATCAGGTGGATTTTAAGGTCAAGAAGAGCATCCGCAAGGCAGCCTGCCCAGCCCCTGGAAGGAGTTCAGTGCCTTCACTGTTGGCTGGGAGGTTTATGTGATGGAGGGAAGCAACTCCAAGAATCGTGCCTGAAAGGATGCCTGGTGTCTGATGCTACCCCTCAGGAGTGGTCCAAGGTGGATCAAATGTTGCCTGGTTTGGCCATGGCTGACAGAGCTGAAGAACTGCCTCTACATGGTGGGCGGACACACACCGCAGGCAGGCACTTGCCAGCTTCCCTCTGTTTCCTTGAAGGAAGTGGAGTAGCATGGCCCTGGGGCTAACAAGTGCCTGCCTTCAATCATACCCAGCCTTTCAGACCCAGGTCAAGTGTTTTCTCTTTTGGAAAACCATCCATTTCCCCCACTAGCAGCCCCACCAACGTGCTCTGCCTCCTTCAGTTTTGGTTTTTAACCATCTTTATTGTGAAGTATCCTTTTAGATAGGCCTGTATTTGCTCTGTTCTGCAGATGAGTTTCCAAAACCTTCTAAAACCTTGCTCATATTTGTTATGCTGGATTTAAAGTCAACAGATGGGAGTTTTGAACCCAGTAAATGGCATTTCTTTGCTGTGGGAAATCCAGTACTTTGACCTCTCTGGTGAAATTCTTCATTTGTAACCTCACTGGATTAGGCTAGATTAGTGTTTCTCAACATGGTTCCACATCAGAATCATCTGGGGATCTTTTAAAACAATAGTGATGCCAAAGTCCTACCCCAGGGCAATGAGTCAGAACTTCTAGGTGTTGGGCTTGGGTTTTGGAATTCTTTTAGAGGTTCGCAGGTGATCCTAACGTGCAGCCGGGGTTAGAAAAATAAACCGAGTTCAGGAAGGGACTTATCCCTACATGGATTGGAGAACTCAATAGGAAAAAATGTAGTAGTTAGAGACGGGGCATGGCAGTACTGGACAGAGGCAGTCAGGCCCATAGGTGATGCTTTGACTCATCTTTGCCTTGAGCTGTAACTAGAAAACCTGCAAACTGCATTATAACCGGAACATTATTATATATGTATGCCTGTACAATCAAGCCCAACTCAATTAATTTTCTCATATGACTCAAACTCTAATACCATTTGGAGACAAGGCAGGAATCATAAACATAACTGGCTGCAGGGCATTTAGTTGAAATTGTATAAATTCTTCCCGAAAAATAATTTTAGATTAATTTTTGAGTGTGGATTTTACAAGTTAAAGTGTGGAAATCCTTTGCCAATTCCCAAGGGGACAATAAGCTTAACAGCAGACATCTCTGAAGGATCTGAGGAGCAAGTTTCCTGAGAAAGCTATATTTCTAAAGTTTTGACCCTACAAGGCAACATTAAAAGTAAGTTCAAGGAAACAAATGTGAGAAAGGATATCTCCCTTTAGATAACCTAGCAAAGAAGTTAAGAAGGCAAATAGTTCCTTAGATCAGAATTAACAGCTGTGAATAGCCTTCCTTTCAGAAAATTGCAATGCTAAACAGACATATATCCTTGCAAACAATATATCCTTGCAACTTAATTTATCTTCCTAGGATCTTTAATATTTTTTTCTTTTTTATTCCATTAAACAAATATATATTGAGCATCACCTGTCCACCAGATCTGAAGAAACACTATTTTCAATATGTTCAAAATTTGAGTCTTTTCTTGATACAATAACATCTGCCTTAACAGGAATCAGTATGTACAAATTACAGTTTTTGAAGAATTATATAAAAGGTATTATTCCAGAAGACTTGCTATGGAATCCCTTTTAAAAAGGGTGTTCAGAAAACGGTAACACTGAAATATATTACAGTTTGAAGAAAATCACTCCAGCTATAAATCCATGAACCCAGTCATTGTTTAATGAAGCTCATCTTTGCTGGAAAATCCCCACTGAGAACAAAGCATCACAATGATCCACACAGTCCCAACCAAGCCCACTGGAAAAATCACCCTGAAGAAAAGAGAAAGAAGTCCATACCACAGTGTGAGGGCTAATTTAATGTGTTCTTCAACAAAATTAAATAAAACATGACTCAATTTTTCTTTTATGTTGCAAGGAAAATAACATTTATATAAAGCTAGCAGTAGAAAAGCAGAAGCATAGCTTAGCTTTCTATGATGGCAAGTGAAACACTGTTTCTGCTAATCAAAGTGATTTTTTTTTTTCCTTTGAGATGGAGTCTTGCTCTGTCACCAGGCTGGAGAGCGGTGGCACAATCTCGGCTCACTGCAACCTCCACCTCCCGGGTTCAAGTGACTCCCCAGCCTCAGCCTCCAGAGTAGCTGGGACTAGAGGCACGTGCCACCACACCCAGCTAATTTTTGTATTTTTAGTAGAGATGGGGTTTCACCATGTTGGCCAGGATGGTCTCAATCTCTTAACCTCATGATCTGCCCTTCTCGGCCTCCCAAAGAGCTGGGATTACAGGTGTGAGCCACCGTGCCTGGCCATCAAAGTGATTCTTAGCCATTTTCTTTGAAAATATCAGTCATACAGGTAGGCTCTGTTACTCTTCAATGAATATCTTCTTTTATATAAAAGCAATTTGACTAAATTAGATGTCTGTGTGAGTCGTGTTCTGCTACTCAAAACAGTTCCTGTTCTGTTTCTCTATATTTTGTTTGTTTGTTTGTTTGTTTTTTGAGATGGAATCTTGATCTGTTGCCCAGGCTGGAGTGAAGTGGCATGATCTCGACTCCCTGCAACCTCCACCTCCCGGGTTCAAGTCTCAGCCTCCCAACTAGCTGTGATTACAGGCGCCCACCACCATGCCCGGCTAATTTTTGTATTTTTTAGTAGTGACGGGGTTTCACCATGTTGGTCAGGCTGGTCTTGAACTCTTGACCTCAGGTGATCCACCCACCTTGGCCTCACAAAGTGCTGGGATTACAGGCATGAGCCACTGTACCCAACCTCTTCTCTGTATGTTTATTCAGACATTCATGTTTAAGAATTTCTGAGAAAGGAAGCCAACGATGATAACACCTGACCTCTATGTCTATATGATGAAGAAGTGCACTTCCTATATAAAGATGCCCGTATTCCTGATTAGGTTAGGCAACTTGAAGTTCTAGTGAAGGGCAAAACTACAGGACTGTAGGAACTGGCATAGCCTTTTACACATGGCAGCATTTGTCTACTGACAACGGTGACACAACCTCCAAGAGGGCAGACCACACGGTATATAAAAGAGAAGCTGTCCCCATAAGAAAAGGGGAAAGGTAAAATGACTCATTACATAGTTTGAACTCTCTTATGACAGGTGGACAAAAACCTCAAAGAAGAAATTCTCCAGTCTTAAATAGGGCTTTTAATGTTCAAGGCAAGAAACAAGTCTCCTGATGACTACACTGCCATCGCCTCTTTGACAATTTAGCTATGAAAATATGAAAACACGTGGAGACTACAGATTTTTACCTTACATTTACTTACAAATTAAGCAGTGAGGGAGCACAATGACTAAAAATAGAAAAATGATGAAAAGATTAACTAATGATGCTGTACTATGTCTCAGTGGATGGGCAGTCCTATTATAGCTGGGGCAGATCATTTCACCTTTCCGGGCCTCCATTTCCACATCTGTAAAACAGGATAATTATATCCATCTCAGAGTTGTTTTTAAGATTACAGATGACATGAAAGTGAAACTGTTTTGAAAAGAATGAAGCTCTCTATTACTGTGAGATTAAAATATTATTATAACTAGACATAGTCAATATGTTTTCTTCAAAGTTATCAGACTAGACATTTTTCCTCTGGTGCTCTTTCACCCATGTGTCTCAATCATAGTCAAATTATTCATATCACTTCTTTTTTCTGTTTTCTTGGTACTCGTTTTCTTTTTCTTTTCTTTTTTTTTTTTTTTTCCTGAGACAAAGTCTCACCCTGTCTCCCAGGCTGGAGTGCAATGGTGCGATATCGGATCACTGCAACCTCCACCTCCCGGGTTCAAGTGATTCTCCTGGTTCAGCCTCCTGAGTAGCTGGAATTATAGGCATGTGCCACCATGGCCAGCTAAATTTTGTATTTTTAGTAAAGACAGGGTTTCACCAGGTTGGTCAAGCTGGTCTCGCACTCCTGACCTCGTGATTCGCCTGCCTCGGCCTCCCAAAGTGCTGGGATTACAGGCCTGAGCCATCGCACTGGCTGGTACTAGTTTTCTGCCTGAAGAAGTAGGCAAATGACTATTTTCATGATTTTTTTTTTTTTTTTTGCTTTTAATATTATTTAACAGCTATTTTGACAATGAAAGACATTTTATATATTCCCAAAAGGTATGCACCAAAGAAGGGTGTGGGCAGAAATGTTCACAAAATCAGGACCTTTCATTGCCTCTTGGTGACCACCAATAAAGTACACAGAAACCCATAGTGAACTGAGGTCTAAGTGGCTGCTATCAACCAACACAATCTTGAACTGCTGAGTCTGATCACTTTATTTTCTTAAAACTTCAGGACAGTTCAATTTAGAGAGCACAAGAGTCAAGTGAGCCTTCCTGGTCATCTTAAGCAACATGGGAAGATAATTTAAGAAAAGTGACACCATATCAATCACTTTCCCAAGCTTTTCAGGGGCTCATTCCAAAGACTTTCTTGATGATAAATTTTATTAAAGTACTGATCATAATCAAAATGGTACACTGTATCAGAGGTCAAGCATTGTTTTCCACTTCCTTTCCCAGAACTTATTAAAGATGTACATCTGAAGAAAGATATAAAGAAGAACAAAATTGTTTCGACTGGCAGAAAATGGCTTACACAGACATCTAATACTTAGTCAAGTTGCTTATATATATGAAATAAGGTATACCTTGGGAGTGACAAAGCCAATAGGCTTGGCTCATAGGGGGCTAACTACAGCTGTAGCAGTTATTCAAGAAGTTAACATATTCTCTCCTGTCCCCTGAAGACACCACAGGCATCTCATTAATAAACTGATAACGACCAGTACTCAGAGTTTGTGAAAATGCTTTGTCAAGTGCTGAATAAATGTAAGTGATTATCTACTTTCCACAAACATCCTCACCAACATCATCATTAAAATCTTGAAAGATAAGTGCTTTTCAGTAGTTTTGAGAGTTAACCAATGACATGCTAAATTAAAAGCATTGTATTTCAACCATTTCCAATAAGTGCCACAAAATATTTAGACTTAAGAATATTAAAATTCTGGCCAGGTGTAGTGGCTACATGGGTGATGATCTGGCTGAAAGGCAGATGACATATCTGGAAGCTGTGCTTGCACAAGAGACCACTACCCATAGTACCTACACTGCATGTTTATTCAGGTTGGATGAAGACTATGGCAGAGGAGAAGGCTGAAGGCCAAATTCAAGACCTTCCTTGGAAACCCATTCCTATTAAGTGCCCATGTAAGAAAGGCCTCATGTTTAAGTCTCTTTTGCATGTGTCACTTTAACAGGGCTTTCCAAAAAGTACAACCAGGGGTCACCTTTGCAATATGGGATTATTTACCCTCAGGTAGGTAGAAGAGTATCTTCAGGCACTCTCCATTTCACCAAGACCCCTTCAGCCATCCTTATTCCAGGAATCCCAATGACTGAGATCATCTCTGATTCATAAAGAGGAAAGGCAGGAGTGGCAAAAAATTGTCCTGTGTCAGATGGTGTGATTTACTTTATGACTTTGTGTGGCCTCTATAGTCATAATGCATTGAGCCTTCTGCAAAAGATTCACACGTGAGAGAATAAATGAATCAAAGGCGGAGCTGGTGATGGATGGAAAATCAACCTTAACACCCACACAGCACAGCTCCCCAAAATTCACAGAAACTAAAGACTGCAGACAGAGCAAGTCTCCACTGTAAAGAACAATTTACACAAAGCAGATCATATGAGATTTTCCACAAGCCTATGGTTCTGTCAAACTATGCTACAGGTGGCTTTAAGTCATTGACATTTACATTTGGTGGTGAGGTAAGCCATCTCGGAGAAAAAAAATTAGCACACGAAGCCTTGGATCTAAAAGCAAGTTTCCTCAGCCTTTAAAAGCAATGAATTCCAAACAGCAACAAACACAACACATAAACAGAATTAGTGAGAATATGTGCTAAGAGCTATGGCAAAATCAGACAGAAGTTTCTCCCTCAAAGAGTTTTCATTCTAGTAAAAGAGTTTAAAACACACAGAGATAGCGCAGGTAGCTTAGCAAACAAGGTCATATGAATGACGATGCAAGGCTTGTTAGAGAGGCTATGGGCAGGAGAAAGAATCGCAGTGGGATGGATAATCAAGGAAGGCCCAATAGAAAAAGTGACATTTAGACCAGGCATTATTTCAAAGGGTGGAGCTGTTGTAGGGCACAGATAGAGAATGGTAAAACTTGGGGAAGGTGGTGGAGAATGGTCACAAGCTAGGAAACTTGTAAGCAAAAAGGATGTGTGAGGCAGCTGGGTTCGAGTGGAACCAGGACATGAGGGATGCGAAGGGTGGAATAGATGATGGACAAGAGGTTTGGCTTCATCTGTGCAGGTAGTCATCAAACTGGTCCCGTGTCCCATCGGCACAAGGCACTCTCTTAGGAGCCCAGGGACACTGAGGCAGCCCCCATGCTCAAGAGGAAGGGAAGGTCATGTGATGATCTAGGATTCATAAAATCCATGGAAGGCTTTCTAGCAGGGGTCAGCTATTCAAAATGCCATCCGGGGGTAGATTTAACGGATGGCAATGCCTGTGTTATCGACAGAGAAAGAACAAAGGGTGTCCATAAGCAGAGACCAATTAGGTGATTTTTACAGATGACAAAAATAAGAGTTCAGGTTTGTGTTATGGTCGCGTAATTCAAGAGCAAAAATAAAACCAAATGGTTATGCATTTTACGTAACTTTTCTGATGAATAACTTTAGAGTTGATGCAACAGGAAGCACCATGAGATATGAGTTGCAATGGAAAGTTTTCTTTTCTTTTTTTCTTGCCAAGTGTAGTTCAGATGTCAAAGGCAAAGAAAAAAAAGTCAGAAAATAAAATTACTTGGAAACATCAGAAACTGCTTGTAAGAACTGCTTATTGTGGCTACTATGTTACTTAAGAGCATTTAAAACTGACAGGGACCCATAATTCTGGAAGACAAAAGTAACTAAGGCACAAAAAGCTGCCTTATGATATTAAAATAAAGAAGCAAATCAATGAAAATGCCTACAGTGGCACCCTCAGGATAGTCTAAAACAAATGTTGAGCAATTCAAGAAAAATTTATTGAGTCTTCACTGAGCATCAGACAAGTAAGTTCCTCAAGACAAAAGAGGATTAAAAAATGTAGAAGAGTAAAACCACTTCCTGAAAACCTGTCATCGAGTCATTAATTTATTGGGCACCTACTTTGTATAGAGCAGAGTGCTACCTATTTTAAGAAATGCTGAGGTATAATAGCTCCAGAATGAATTAAGGCCTACATATGTCAAGGCAATCTGTGAGTAAATGCCTAATGAGGTAAACATGATTAATGCAGTGAGTTCAGTATAGAAATGGGTCCTTGGGGCCAGGCGCGATGGCTCACGCCTGTAATTCCAGAACTTTGGGAGGCGGGTGGGCGATCACGAGGTCAGGAGTTTGAGACCAGCCTGACCAATATGGTGAAACCCTGTCTCTACTAAAAATACAAAAAAAAAAAAAAATTAGCCGGTGGTGGTGGCACACACCTTTAATCCCAGCTACTCAGGAGGCTAAAGCAGGAGAATCACTTGAACCCAGGAGGCAGAGGTTGCAATGAGCCGAGATTGCGCCGCTGCACTCCAGCCTGGGCAACAGAGCAAGACTTCATCTCAAAAGAATAAAGAAAGAAAAAGAAAAAGAAAAAAGAAATGGGTCCTTGGGTTCTACAGTTCACCACGGTCAAGGGAGGGACAATCAGTGGATAAAAGACTCATGAAGGATGATTGGGGAAAGAGACTGGTTAAAAACTGACTCATTTAGTTGACTTGCTACCAGTGCCTTCTGTCTTCTGCTAGCTTTAGCATGTTATAATAGTTACCACACAGTTAAAACAGCTTAGGAGGAGTCAAAAGACTCTCATAAAACTAAGTGCAACTCTTCCTTGAATTCTCCTCTCTTTACTGACAGAAACAAGCCTGATGTGATCCACTAAAACCACTGCAGATCATTTGGCTACTCTTTGGAATATGCTTTAATGCTATTACAGCAGTGTTTCTCAAACTGCAATGTGTACAGGAATCACCTGGGGACCCTGTGAAAGTACACATTCTGTTGCAGTAGGTCTGGGGAGAGGACCCACAGTCCTCATTTCCAATAAATTCTCAGTGATGTCAGAGCTCCTATGAGCGGCAAGGTATTAGAACACCTTCAGTTGCTGTTAACAGAAGATGATAGGAAGCCATCATTTTTAGGGTCAGAATGCTGGAGCTCAAGATTTGAGCCTTGATGCATATGATAAGTCATAAAATGTAATATTCAGGAAGGAATGAGGTTCCCAAAGAAGTGAGAAAGTAGAATGAACAAAGGCCTAAGAGAATAGAAATGTATTCTAACAATACAAATTATAAAAATAAAAGTAAGAGTGCCCGGCGGGTTGAGATTGTTAGATTATTGTATAATGATACAATTTAAGGGATTCCAAAATAATGAATATAAAATGTTATTATTAGATGTTTTCCCTTTTCACATACTTGAAGGACAAATTATATCATATTGTCTTTTTTTTCCCCCCAATACTATGAGCTTTAGAGAATGAGACGTAAATCTGGTATGTAGTAACAAGGTAGTCACTCAAAGCAAAAGTTGAAAGATTCCTAGTCTATGCTAACAAGTGTCTGCAAACTCTACAGAAATGCAATTATAGGTTGCAGCAGCTACTCCCCTGCCTAAAACAGCAGTTTGAAAACTGCCAATCTGTTGCAAATTCTGTCTTTTCTGAGAATATTTTAAGAAAAATGGTAGAGAAATATTTGAAAGGCAACAGAACACTAATTATATCTAGACAAGTTTCCTTTTTTTTCCCCCAAAAATATGAAAGTTCCTTTAGGCTTTACTTCTCCTGGGCATAGCAAAGCATTTGATAATTTTCTACCTTAGGAAAAATTTTCACAGACCAATTTTTACCAATTCGGAGGAAGGGGAGAATGAAAACACCATAATTAACCAAAGAGAAATAATATTACCACCAAAACCAAGTAAGCCTTTTATTTAGCAAGAAGGAGTGAGCTCTAGCTGAAGTAAACATGCTATTTAGTCAGGATGTACGCTCAGACACCTGTAGTAGGAAATTTTCAAAATAGCTATGTTTTTTTTTCTTTTCTTTTTTTTAATAATAGTCGTCTCCAACGAACACCAGTGAAGCAGTGGAAGTCTGTGGTATTTCTCAGTTCTGACCTGTTATGACTTTTGTTAGTTTTCTATTTTGATTAGCTAAAGATTTTCTAACTCAATTTCAATGATTTATTCTACTAACAAAACAGTAGAGGGATAATAAAGAATGAAATGTTTCAGAAGAGAATATACTGGCAATCTTATTTAGTCCAATTCTTGTCACTGTAGAGAAGGAAAATGAACCCCAATGGGAAGAAAGGCAGCCCGGTCACCCAGACAGCTTGATTCCTGGCACAACACACCTTAGTCTTTACCAGCCGTCTCCTAGGTAGAGTTTAATCTCAAACTAAGGGTCAGAGTTAGGTTATCTTTCACCCAAGATGAAGGTTTGTGATAATTACATCTTTGCAACTTCTTTTCTACTTGGCGCAGGGCTCTAAAGCAGGAAAATGATGAAGGGTTTAGCTAAACCTGGAGGAAAAATATTTTCGTTTTGTGAAATAACAATGCAGATTTCAGTCTCTGTTTGCAACGGGGGGAAGGAGGAAGAGGCAATTTTTAACATTTATTTTCTAAACCAACAAACAAATCCTACCGTTAGTCAAAGACTCAGGTCTTTGGAATCTGAAACTTGTAAATTTCAGGGACACTCTTTAAGAAGAAAAGTATAAAATTAAGAATAAAGTGAATACAAAATTAAGAATAAAGTGAATATTTATTTAGAATTAAAATAGTATACAGGCCGGGTGCAGTGGCTTACACCTGTAATCTTAACACTTTGGGAGGCAGAGGTGGAAAGGTTCCTTTAAGCCCCAGAGTTCAACACCAGCCTGGGTACATAGTAAGACACCATCTCCACAAAAATTAAAACAAAACAAACAAAAAAAAACTGGCCAGTCATGGTGGTGCACGCCTTTAGTCCAAGCTACTCTAGAGGATTGCTTGAGCCTAGGAATCCAAGGCTGCAGTGAGTTATGATCACGTAACTGCTTTCCAAACTGAGTGACAGAATTAGATCTCATCTCTGGAAAAAAAAAATTTAAATAGTATCATAGAAACAACAAATTTTTAAAAGCTATAAATACTACAAATATGAAGTGTTAAAAAACAAATATTTTTATTAACTGCTATACCTCTGAAATACTTTTCCTATATTTTTTGGTTGTATACTCTTTGATCATCTCTTCCAATAACATTTTGCAATATTCTCTATTGAGAGAATACAAAAATAATTCAGTCTTCCCTTTAGAACTGTAGATCAGAATTTGTAATTTATTCTTGAATAATTTGGAAAAGTTCCTTTCAGCTTCATAATTCATTATAGGTAATGTCATATAAATTTTTCGGATTGACTCCAAATTTGGAAAACTTTTATCAGGTTTCTTTTATATGTGCGCTGTAAGATTCAGGGCACTGCAAGATTTCGTAGTCTTTGACTTGATGACACTTGTTAGCCACATTTCCAGGGCCTCACCTAAAGCCAGGAGATGAACCTATACCAGAGTATAGGTAGCCTTGAAGGTTAAGTTGAAGCACTTCACAGTAAATCCACCTGAGCCTGGCATTTATATCCTCAACATATTTGATGCATCTGTGAAGTCTCCTAGTCCTTTCAAATGAAGTGTCTGTTTTACTCAGAATACCTCAACTCTCTGATGGCATAATTGTTCCATGATTCAGCCAAGACTGTATCACTTGAGGTACATACTTCATTTTCCCACTGAGATCACAAGACAGGCATGATGTTTGACTACCTGGTGCATAAACCAAATGTTATTTTATTACACTAAGGAAATCCAGTGGGATACTATATGAAGAACGCTAAAACACTAGAAAAATGCTGGATATTATTATTTCTCTTAAGCCCTACTCTTCCAACACCCATGCTATAATGGACAAGTAGTTTATGTCAATTAAGGCAGACTAGTCTCAGTACAGTATAACAATTAGGAGTTGAGATCCTCAAACCAGACCATCTTGATTCCAATCCCACCCTAATCATTTTCTAACTAGGTGGACTTAGGCAAATTTATTAACTCTGGAGGATTTATAATAAGCATAACATAACCTACCTTGTAAAGTTGTTTTTGAGGGTTAATATACTTGAAGTACTCAGCATGATCCAAGCAGTAGCAAGACCTCAATAAGTGGTAGCTACTATGATTAGTGGGAAATCAGTCCATGAAGTCTCTTGAGTAAAAGCTACAGGTGGCATAAGCCCAATTCCATTTCCCTATGTAGAAAAGTTTGCAGGGTTTGGGCATGAAAGGTAGTCATCCACAAAGCAGCAGTATTACCACCCCATAGGAAATGAAGACTTTGTAATGATTTACACTTTAATAAAGAGCTGCTGCAGCACATACTGAAAATATGCACCCAACCCATATCTTCTTTCAAAGGCATTCATGTTAGTTCAGCCAAATCCCTAGTTCTCTAAAATGAAGTTTTAACAATCTTATATCTTCTAAAGCACTGGGAAGCCTTTTTCCTTGTTTTCTTTCAAGAGGCCTGAGAAGAACCAAGCCTCTTTTTTATTTGAACCATGGATGGTTCAAATAAAATATTTACAATAGGAGGAAAAAACATTCAGATAAACTTTGCCTTGCCCTGGTGGTCTCTCAATACACAGAAGAAATGCAACTAGGGCACTAGGAAATCTAAAAATAAAAATAAATAAATAAAAGACAAAGAAAAAGAAGTATAGAGCTAAAGTTCACTTCAGGACAACACAAACTAAGAAAAACTACATTTCCCAAAGGAAATACAGCACTATGTCTACAGAGTAACTCTTATCTTTTTCTTTAATGTTCAATGCTGTCTGTTCCAGGGGAAAAAATGATACAATTAACCAAAACTAATTTCTACCCAACATCTCTGCAAAGGAATGTTGCTGCTGCAGACCCATCCCCAACATGGGAAGGCCCAAGGCAAGTGAGCAAATAGAGGCCCATATACCATAAGTCAAAACATTTAAAGTTACAAATCAAGCTGGCAAACTGCTCAATAAAATAGGTTTCATCCTTCTACCTTGACTGACAAATATATCTTTTCAATGTCTTGGAAGACCAAGTACAAGTTTAGAACTCCTACAATATTCATAGTCCTTCCTCAGAAATGGGTGGTTTGAAGACAGACATCATCCTGAGCCCTGGTAATGAATTTGCCTTGCTCTCCCCTGCCTGCTGCATCCTACCTCAAGAGGGGCCTTGTGATATGTGGACACCCAAGCTCTCTCTCTCTCTCACACATACGCGTGCGCACACACACACACACACACAGACACACACACACACAGACACACACACACACACAGAGCTATCCCTTGACCGACCCTCAGGCAGAGATGGCACAACCAGTAGCAATGATGGCCTTCAGGAAGATGGCTTCAAGGATCCATGCAAACTGCAGATACCAGTTCAGGGCCTTCTGGTCAGTGAATTTGCGTTCCCAGGTAACCAAACCATGGTCTAAAAACGAAAAGAGAGTAAGACTGGAAGGCCCAAAAGTCACCTCACCCCATAGGCACGGCTCTGACCAGAGAAGAATGACAGCAGAGTACCATCTAAGGCCCAGGACAGTGGCCAGATGTGTTCATATACTAGGTCTATATTTTAGTTGCAGAGCTGAAAAAAATTGGAGGAAAATATTCCTCAGAAAAGAGAAGGAAAAAAAAAAAAAAAGAGTTGCATGTCTTGACCTTTCCCAGACAGAATCTCCCCGGTTATAGGTACGGGCCCTGAAACTAAATCTCATCTAATGATGATAGCTTCAAACCTATCAACAAAACATAGATGCTAGGGAACCCTTAAGAGTCTAAGCAAGAGGCCATAAGTAGACTACACTGACTACACCCAAGAGGACAGTTGCTCCTTGTTGAGTGCTAAGACCTAAAAAGCTGACTGGCAAGTAAAAGTCAGAAGTAATCCTGATGTAATGGACGAGGAAGAGAATCTTAACCCCTAAGTTTTCAAATTGTCCCCTTCAAAAGCCAAACTGGGCCTGGCTCGGTGGCTCACGCCTGTAATCCCAGCACTTTGGGAGGCCAAGACGGGCGGATCATGAGGTCAGGAGATCGAGACCATTCTGGCCAACACGGTGAAACCCCGTCTCTACAAAAAATCCAAAAATTTAGCCGGGCGCGGTGGCGGGCGCCTGTAGTGCCAGCTACTCGGGAAGCTGAGGCAGGAGAAGGGTGTGAACCCGGGAAGCAGAGCTTGCAGTGAGTGGAGATCGCGCCACTGCACTCCAGCCTGGGCGACAGAGCGAGACTCCGTCTCAAAAAAAAAAAAAAAAAAAAAAGTCAAACTGTCCCCTTCTTTGTTATGTTGGACAAAGTCGGCTCTTCTTGCCCTCATCAGCAGTTGTACACAATTGACTGTACACAAATGACTGTACTACACGGTTGGAATTTGGGATTTACAATACACATCTTTGCAAATGGGGTATGTCCAACTGCTATAAGTGGCCAATATAGCTTATAGCTATAAGTGGCTATAGGACACAGGTCACCCACCATGAGTCCTACCACTAAGGCACCATTGTCAAACTGCGGGTTGTAGACTTTCCTTATGCAAAGAAACTCTGCCTTATCTTGATTTTCTGTGGTACAAATGTAGTCAGGAAGGAGGCAGATCATGCAAGCAAAGCAAATCAATTAAATCAGGAGCACTGAACTGATGACGTTAGATGGTAAGCTTCCCCTCTCTCAAACCTGATATCCATTCACCCCTCTTCAGCCTCCCTCCCCACACACACATATACACACAGAGACCACAAAAAAGAACCTAGCAGCACGCAAGCATGAGAAACTTGGGCCACACACACATACACGCACCCAGGCAAACCTCCAGAGAGACCCTGAGCAGGATCCATCTTTCCATCTATAAAATAAAAATAGGCCGGGCGCGGTGGCTCAAGCCTGTAATCCCAGCACTTTGGGAGGCCGAGACGGGCGGATCACGAGGTCAGGAGATCGAGACCATCCTGGCTAACACGGTGAAACCCCGTCTCTACTAAAAAATACAAAAAAAACTAACCGGGCGAGGTGGCGGGCGCCTGTAGTCCCAACTACTCAGGAGGCTGAGGCAGGAGAATGGCGTGAACCCGGGAGGCAGAGCTTGCAGTGAGCTGAGATCCGGCCACTGCACTCCAGCCCGGGCGACAGAGCGAGACTCCGTCTCAAAAAATAAATAAATAAATAAATAAATAAATAAATAAATAAAATAAAAAATTAAAAAAAAATAATAAAACTTATCTTGGAGATTTCTTCCTAGGATTAAATTAGATACCTAACGTCATGTGGCTGGCTCAGGGTAGGTTCTCAAATGTTAATTCTCTTTCTCTTCCTTCTCCCTGATTTCTCCCTGAGATGAGCCAATTTGCCCGTGCAGCATTCCAAACCCTTTTGGCATGCCAAAGAAGTACGAGTTATTATCTTGCCTCAGTCACAAGCAACAGGTACCTGTGGAGCAAAATATTACCAGGAAAGTAGAGAGTGCAAAATAAGCGGTGAGCATTCTTGCTGCAAATGCCTCTCTGTTCTACTGAAAATGGTAACTTAAATCTGCTGAAGCTGTACATAAGGACCTGGAGGGTAGAAGCTAACAAGGTAACAGAGTTATGCTTTTATGTGGAACTTGGCCAAATAATGCCATGCTGTAGCCAGGAAGCATGTTTCCCCTGCACCCTATTTAAAACTGCTTCGGTGGTTTGCATCAGACCTAAATAATATCCACGCTACTCTAGGGTAGGCAGTACCTACAGGTACTGCCTACAGGACCACACTTCCCTTCAACCAACGCCGCTTTACCCTTACAAACCAAAACATAAAACCCGATGAAAAAAGAAACTTAAAAACTAAATTTAGATTTTAGCACTTTATTCCTAGTAAAATTCTCTTTCCAACACCCTTCTAGAAAAAAAAAAAAAAAAAAAAAAGAGGTATCAGTACCTACTGGATAATTTCTCTGGTGACTTTATTTAAAGTTTTACAGTGGCTTTCAAGGCCCTACACTAGTTCAAAATTTATGGCTAAAGGAATTGCATGAAAACTTCTAGCAGCTTTCCATCATGTTTGTCAGAAGTTGAAACATCTTTTTCCATATTTCATGAGAATACAAGAACCAATTCCATACTTCAAAAACAGTCAAATTGCTTATTGTGATCAGAACTAAAACTATTTGAACTGAAAGTAAAGATTTTACTATTCGGACCAAACACCTAATAAACAAGTCACTGCTTAGTTAAATGCTCGACCTCAGTTGCACTAGATACAGTAGGATGAAGTGGAGGCTCAGCTCAGCACTTCCTGGGTGCTAAATGATGTGTCAGGCACTGCCAGAGACCCTGGAGATAGAGAACTGAATAAGATTGAGATGATTAAAGGTCTAATGGGGCAAGAGAGTTACGAAAAGATATAACTTCGGCTTGGTATCGTTACCAGCTAAGTGAGAGGTCTGTATCTCATAGGAGATATTTACCTCAAACTGGGGCATTCGATGCAGGTTTCCTCAAGAAGATGACACTTGAACTACGTCTTAAAAGATGAGTGAAAATTAGCCGGGTAGCAGGAGTTCCAGACATCCTGAACAAAGGCACAGCTGCCTAAACTGCTCACATCGTGTGTATGTGTAGTGACACCAACAGACTGGGAAAGTGTGGGCTGTGGTGGGATGTGAAGCTGCAGAGTCAAATGGGAACCACGTCGGAGGCCCTTGGTAAGAGCAATTAAGGAGTTAACAGTAAGAACAGAAGCTGATATTTATTGAGCATTTACTGTGTTGCAGGCACCATGTTAAATACTTTAAAACAATATTTTATTTAATCCTCACCATAACTCCATAATCCTCATTTTACAAATGAGACCAGGAATGACCAGTAGGTAAAGTAACTACAACAGGCTACACAGCCAGTAAACAGGAAGTGGGTTTGGAACCCAGGACGGCCTGATTCCAAAATTTATACCCTACACTCTTCTACCACCAGCCTATCCTCAAAAGAACACTAAATGGACGCATTGGGTCCATCAAGATGCCTATGGAATGGAGAGTGCAATTAAAGGCTGCCCAATGGGGGCTCTGTGATAAGGCAGGGATAGGAAAGTGAGAATAAATTGATTCAAAAATACATTCAATGGGACCTAGAAGGAAACATTCAACATGCACATCCTCCTAGTGCATACAACAACAAAAAATGAGGCTTTTGCAAATGAGGTATAGAAAATAAAACACCAGTATTCCATAATGCTTTCAAATATAAAGAGTTAAAACATGTATCCTTTTCTTTACATATAACACGCTCCCAGCTGTTAAATTCAATGAAGGCAAAGACTAGGTCTGTCTTACTCATCCGGGATGGTGTCCCAGGTCTGAGCGTCCTGCCTGGCAAGAGATACTGCATAAATATGGTTGAAAAGGTAGAAGAAAAAAATGCCCACTTTTTGCAATGATATCAATGAGATCCAGAATTAAAAACCAACCTTACTGAAAAAATTAAAAAGTCATGTTCATAATTGAGTAGAAAACATGTAGTAGTTACGTTGACTACACAAACAGTCATCATTAGGGATTGCTACACTGAAAAGAAGGCATGAGTTCAAAATGTGATTAGTATTTTGTATAAAACATAACTCATTAAAAATAAGATGTTGTTAAAGGGAGTGGCCTAAAGGTAAAAATGTATTTTTATGAGGGTGAAAAAAAGCACAAGTAGACCAAAGATTTGGGGCCTAATGATGTCTAGTCTCTTACCCTGACAAAATAAGCAGGTTATTAAAGAGATCTGAAGAACCTGTATCCCTATGACACTTTTACAAATTCTTTGTCCTCAATAAGAATCTACTTTTAGGAACCTGAAAAGTCATATTTTTCAGACCTGAAGAGCTATTGTACACTTTACAGTTCTCCCCCAAAGAGTCATTTCTTAATTTTGATCATTTAAGAAGAGTGAATCTACTAAGTCAAAAACTAAGAAACTTTCTATTTCTTAGTGAAATTTGTTCTTATATTTAAATCCTTTGCATACCACTAAACAGAAGTACAGAAGCTACTAAACAGAAGACAGATTTTGGGGCTTTTCTATGTGACGTAAAAGGAGCTTGTTGTTTATTAAACAATCTCATTCCCTCATATATTATCTTGCATCAAGATATTTTGAAAAAACGTTTTCAGTTTACCAGTTATGTCAGAAAAATTCTGAAACCATTTACTTACATGAAAAATGAAAATGTAAGTAGAATTAGGTTTCTCATCTTCAATATATCTATCTTCAACCTTCGGCCAACTTTGAAAATTTAATTTGAATCAAATGAATACAAATTCAAAATATTCATTAATTCAACCATTTTGAAACTTCAATTCTATAAAAATAGGAAATCTGTGGGCCTTGTTAAACTGTCTAAATACCCAAATAAAAAGCCACCACGCTTTTATGCTAATTGTTTAAAAGTGTGTATATTGATGAAATGAAAGTGACTCATGAACTATTGGGTCTGGAATTTGCAAATCATAAATCTTATCCCTGTAAACAGAACCTAACTAACAACATCAGGGCCTGCTAATTTCCTTCTTTTATAATCTGGAACAAAAGTTTTAATGATTTTTAACATCCACAGAAAATTAAGGGAGCCATTTTAAATATTTATTAGCAAAATATAACTTAGGTTTAAGAGTCTGGAGGAAAATGAGAGACAACTGAACATTCTGGTACTGCAATGCAGGAAAAATGCCAAGAACGAAACACTAAGATTTTATTAAAACCATAGGACTCAAATGTGTGTTAAGACTTTTTGCTTGCAATAGTGCCTCTTCCTAATTAGATTAAAAACTTCCATCTCCATGCCACCTTCAATGTATTTCATAATTTTTAAAAAGTTCCCAATCCACTTCAAATACTCTGAAATTTACAACTGACCGTGATGCGCGTTTTTTCTAGACAAACCAAAAGGTAAATCTGCCCATGTCCCTGGACAAATAAAAAGAGTGCCTCAGGCTGATGTGGACTGTCAACTCCTCTACATTTCATCCAAAGTCTACATGGGTCATCTCCAAGTCACCAGAAGAGCTAGGGGAAAGGAGAGGAGGGCCATGGCATGTAAGACGTTAAACATGAAGATGATGTAAAATTACCCAGATTCAACCTTGCCATTTTACAGATGAGGAAACTAAGGCCCAGAAAAAGCTCTATGACTTGCCCAAATACTCGGTTACCCGGACCACAGCTGCAGATACTGTTATTTGGATCATAGCTGCAAAAAAGTCTAACTTTTGGCCGGGTGCGGTGGCTCAAGCCTGTAATCCCAGCACTTTGGGAGGCCAAGGTGGGCAGATCACGAGGTCAAGAGATCGAGACCATCCTGACCAATATGGTGAAACCCCGTCTCTACTAAAAACACAAAAATTAGCTGGGCATGGTGGCACGCGCCTGTAATCCCAGCTACTCAGGAGGCTGAGGCAGGAGAATCGCTTGAACCCAAGAGGCAAAGGTTGCAGTGAGCCGAGATTGCACCACTGCACTCCAGCCTGGTGACAGAATTGAGACTCTGTCTCAAAAAAAAAAAAAAAAAAAGTCTAACTTTTGAAGTCTCAGGTGTTTTACACTTTCCATAACAAATCATTAAGAACCCCCATTCCTGCAAATATATATATATATATATATATATATATATATATTTTTTTTTTTTTCCTTTAAAACCTTCGGACACAGAGATCAGGTGGGTAGCCTAGGTAGGGTTTTAACCCTTCGGTTTCCAACCAACGATAATTGCATAGAACTATCAACTCCCTGAAGACAGGGCTGTCTTGTTCCAGGCAAAATCTACAGCCCCTAGCACCCAGTAGGCATTCAGTGAGGGATTCTCGGTTTCACCTGAGCATCTCCACTCCCTACCCATCCATGCCAAGGCGTCAGTGGGGCCAGCTAACTTTCTTTTGGAAATCGCTTATTTTCTTGAAACTTGTATAACTCCGGGCCAAGAAGCCGGCCTGAGGGAAAGCGTGGCCGTGTCCAGGAGCTAAGGACTGAGGAGCTGGCCTTTTGAACGGGTGGCTCAGAAAGAGCTGGGTGGGCACGCGGCATCCCCACGGGCTGAGTGGCCCAGGTGTGCTGGCTGCTTTGGCAGCCCAGGCTGCTGCCCCGGGCCGCTGCTCCCCGGCCGCCTTCAGATAACCAACTTCTCAAACTTCCCTTTCCGGGGGTGGGGGCTCGCCTCGAACGCGGCCAACACAACGCCTTTCCTGCTCGCACAAAGGGGACCAAACGTGCCCCGCGCCCCTTGCAAGTGAACTTTCCATCTTTTTTTCAAGAAAAACTCACACATCCCTGCAGCTACGGGAGTCGAGCTGCTTGAGTGCCGCGGAGGAAACTTTCCTCGTTTCCGCCCGGGCGCCGGGTTGCCGGGCCCGACTGTCAAGCGCAGCGGAGAGGCGGGGACCCCAGGAAGACCCCCGGCGCCCCGCCGAGCCCAGGCTGGGGACCACTCACCCGACTTCTGAACGTGCGGTGGGATCGTGCTGGCGATACGCGTCCACAAGACGATGTGCAGCGGCCACAGGCCCCTGAGCAGCCCCCGACCCATGGCAGACCCCGCTGCTCGTCATAGACCGAGCCCCGAGCGCAGCGGACGGCGCCTTCCCAGACCCCTGGCTGCGTCTCCGCGCCGCGCCCTCTCCGGACCCCGCGCCGGGCCGGCCGCGCAGATGTGCGGGCCAGATGTGGCGCCCGCTCGCCAGCCAGGAGGGGGCCTGGAGGCCGGCGAGGCGCGGGGAGGCCCCCGGCGGCCGAGGGAAGCTGCACAGGAGGCCGGCTCCTGTCCCGAGCGGGTGCACGCGCGGGGGTGTCGTCGCTCCGTGCGCGCGAGTGACTCACTCAACTTCAACTCAGCGCTGCGGGGGAAACAGGAAACTCCTCGCCAACAGCTGGGCAGGACCTCTCTCCGCCCGAGAGCCTTCTCCCTCTCCTCGACGTCCAGCCCCTAGCTCTCTCGTAGCTGCCAATCATGTTTCCTAGACCAGCCCCTCCGAGCGCTTTAGCCGACTTTCAGTTGCCCCTCACCGCCTTCCCACACCACTCAGGAGTTCCTCGCGCCAAGTATTTACTCAAGAGTGACTAAGTGCACGCAGTTCACAAAGTAACAACAGAAAACGTCCACGTTTTCCCTGGTAGATCAGAACATCTGCCGCTTCCCCTCAGCTTTCTTCAGATTGCTCCTAGGTGCTTTAGAGATGCGTTTTCAAATTACACGTTGAGATCCAGGAGTGAATACTCAAATCTATTGAGTCGTGAGCACATTTCTGTCCCAAATAAAATAGTAACGGTAAATTGTACTTCATTAAACTTGTGCTTCGGTTGTGTCTATATGCATGTATGTATGTGCATACACTGTCAAGTGGTAAAATGTTTTTCTTTAGATCGAAGTCTAGAAGTTTTTCTCAAGTTTTAATGTACTCATTGATCACCTGGGAATCTTGTTAGAAAGTGCAGATTCTAATTCAGTAGGTCTAGGAGGCAGGCGGAGATTCTACATTTCTAATGAGCACCTGGATAGAGCCTCCCATTTCACACCGCCTCTTCCCGGGACTGAGTCTGTGAGTAATTGTAAATGATCACCTATCACGAAGTGATAATGGTGGGAAATGTAATTTTCAGAATGTATAGAGTGTAGCAGAAACTGTAAAATTAAAAGTGGCTTGGGAGTCACCTGAATGCTTGTGCTTTTATTCCCTTAATGCAGGTGAAGAGAATACTTAGCCTCTCATGTGCAAAAGGGGTAACATGGAAGCAGAACAGTATAAACTTTCAAATTTCCTTCCTTGCTAGGGCAACCAGATTTGCGCAAGACATTCTTGGTGTACATGTTCTGTAGTTTAAATATTAACAGAACCCCTTTTCTCTTTCAGATATGTCCTGATTGGATAATAAACTGTGTGATCAACCTACTTCCCGCTCTCAAAGATAGGATTCTGTACAGCCCTCTGGTGAGTAGATCTTCCAGCAATTCGTTTAATGAATTCCTTTACCTGAGAGAAAGATTGCAGAGGCAAGGGTTTGTGCCAGAGTCTCCAGGGAATAAAGGTAAATAGCACTCCCCCAAACCCAGCTCCCAAAATCTGACATTCTAAGAGTTCATGTGCTTCATCCTGGAATTTTAACTCTTGCTCCACCTAGCACCTGAGCTGCCTCTGGATGTTCTGCCACTTCCCAGCACTCATGTTTAAGATGCAGAAAATGCAGTGAACTTAAAGTATTTAAAAAAAAAAAAAAATCAGAAAAACAAAAACAAAAAAAAAAAAAAGAAAAGAAAATGCAGTGAAATCAGGAGGGCTAGGCATCTTCCTTCCCATCAATTAATTGCCTTGCCAGAGCTGGAGTGACTTTGTCAATGGAGGAAGATTGAGTTCCAAATCTTCTTCTCCCTGTTCCCTCTCCAGCCACCAGCCCATGAGTAGGAGTCTCCCACCAGTCACCCTCAGCCACGGCCATTCTGGGCTCTTTCACTCAGTTTCTCAAATGAGAGCTGAATTCAGTTTTTCAAAATACAAAACTGGTTATACCAACCCTCTGATTAAAATCATTTAATGGCTTCCCACTGCTCTTGAGATAAAGAGAAGATAAAAACCAGATCCTTGAACTTGCCTTCAAGCCCCCACCTCTCCTGTAAACTTTCACGTGGCTTCTCCTTGCTTGCTGAAAGCCTTCTCCAAATTTCGTGAATGTGCCTCTGTAATCCCCCTCCTCTTTATGCACAGAGCCTTCCTTCCCCAGTATGGACTTCCTTCCTCTGACCTTTTCTTCTTCACCCAGCCAACTCCTGGTCTTCGTGGATTGAATGATAACTTCTTTGATGGGCAAGCTTTCACTGACCTCCACGAGTAGATCTTTTATTATAGGTTCTCTTGGTACCATATGCCTTTCTTTTAACAGCTGTAACTTTATAATTATTTGTGTCATTCTTTAATTTCTATTCCTATCCTCCACTCAACTCCAAATTTCTTGAGAGCAGGTATTATATATCTTTCCCTCCACTTATTATTGTGTCCCAAAGCATCTAACACGTAATTGATGTTTAATAAATATTTATTGGATGAATGAATGAATCAGGCAATAAAGATTTAGAAGAAAATTGTACTTGATCGTTCTAGCTGCTTCATAACTCTGGAGAAAACATTGTTACCTAATATTTGAGATATAAACAGACTACATTTTAGCCGAGAATGATGTCACCACTACTTCCTTTTCTTAAGAATGGAGAAGTATGTGGGTTTCTTTCTTCTTGTTTTTTTTTTTTCCTACATTTGCCCAAGTTCCTCCGGACAGCATACATGTACTTTCTTTCTCCTCAAAACACAATGTAGCAAATAAATGTTCAATATATTCCAAAGGCTTTGTTTTCCCTAATTATCACAAAGACAGATGTTTTACATTGTTAGAGGCTAGGTATTTGAATCCATGGTGGAATGTTTAACTGGTGGTCTTTGTTGTCATACACCATTAATGTTGATTTTAATTTTGTTTGCCCTTAACATTTCTGATTTAATCTTCAATCTCCTGTGAAATTGAGAAGAATCAGAATTCAGCATTGCCAATGCAAGCTAGCCTTTTGAAAATCATCATAATAGAAATAATAGAGATGTAAACTCAGCATATTGCAGTTTGATAATTTTAAAAATTCATCAGGCTGGGTGCAGTGGTCCATACCTGTAATCCCAGTACTTTGGAAGGCCTAGACAGGAGGATTACTTGAGCCCAGGAGTTCAAGACCAGCCTAAACAACATAGCGAGACTTCATCTTTACTAAAAATAAAATAAAAAATTAGCCAGGCATGTTGGCATGTATCTATAGTGCCAACTACTCAGGAGGCTGAGGTGGGAGGATCACTTGAGCCCAGGAGACTGAGGTTGCAGTGAGCCATGATTGTGCCACTGCACTTCAGCCTAGAAGACAGACTGAGACCCTGTCTCAAAAACAAAAAATAGAAAAAAGAAAAAAATTGTCATGATGCCCTTCCTTTTCAAATTCTTACTGAAAGGGATGTCTGATACACTCAATCAAGACATCGTTTTCCCACATAGTTGTATATTTGGCATAGTATAATATTTTGTGTATTCACATAAGAAGTTAATATATACATGTCAAATACTGGGCCATTTGCAAATGGGAACAAAAAATAATAGCCCGACTCAGGGTTTAAAAAACAAGAAAGGTAATTTTTAAGCCCTTGATGAGTTGAAAAACAATAAATATCAACTTGAACAGAAATTTTAGAAGTTGACAATCTTTTTTTTACCGGTTTTTCAAACTCTGTGACACACACACACACACACACACACACGAACTGAATCAAATTGTGCTTTATTTAAACCTTGCATTTCTCAGTTGTGATGAGGGAAGAACTTCCTACTTCCCTGAACTTTTTGACATGCAGCTGTTGAGGTTACCGTCAGCTAGAGCAGATAACAGGGAGATTCCTCTCCTTATAAATTAACCAATCTCATTCTCCGCTCTTATCTCTTGACCAATTTTCCTTTTATTGTGAAGCAAACCAATAAGCAATGAGACTGTAGTTAATTTGTGAGGGTCATCCACCCTTTGTGGGTCATCCATAATGCTAGCTCCTCCAAGAAATATTTTGTGATGCTTCACCTAGTATGATCACTCCTCTCCCAGGGATAACCAAGGGAGCATTTTGTTTATTTAGCCTTTTTAAAAAAATTTTTGCCCCATTCTAACATGGAGTGCATTGTTGCTGTTTATTTATTTTTTAGAATTCTACCCTACCAATTGTAAAGTTCTTGAAACACAAAATATTCCTTTTTCAACGTAGAACCACATTCTGTGCTCTATAGATAATCAGTATTCAACGTGTGTTTCTTGTCTTCAATCGAGAAAAAAATAAGAATATCAGTTTTCCTAATCCATTCTCTTGTTTTCAGTTCTTCACAGATATTAATAGAAACTGCAATAATGCCACATGTTTACAGAAAGCATTAACAGCATGTTTTGAAAAAAATAACTTTTTAAAAAGTACAAGGGTAATATATGTTACTTGTAGGTAGGAAATATAGATTTTTTTTAAGGCACAAGTTAAAAGGATTCTTAACCCTACTCTCCAGTGATAATCCTTGTTAAATTTTGGAGCATGTCTTTGCAGTGCTATTCTAATCTTCCCTTTACAAATGAGGAATTTGAGGATTAAAGAGATTAAGTATTTGGCAAAGGTCATGTAGCTAGTAAAAGACAGAGCCCAGATTTGAACTTAGTCCTGTCTAGTTTCAGACTTGTTCTACTCTCTAGAACAAATGGATAGATGGTTGATCTTCGCCACCTGACCAGTGAAGGATTTCAGGAAATGCCACTCCAAAATATGGTGGTTTGGTATACTGATTATTTTCAGTTGAAGGCACTTAAAGACCAGCAAATGCAGGGAGGATGAGAGACATGTGGAACAGATGTGGACCAACTTCCTGATTGAATCTAAGCCAGACCTCCATCAGCCAGTCTCAAGCCTACCTCTAGCCAATCCATAGGAGTCTAAGAATAAGTAAATGCTGTTTAAGGAAAAATTTGGGTTGGTTTGTTATCCAGAATTTTTGAGGCAATAGCTAAGAGATATAAGGGATCTGAAGAGCGAGGAGTCATAGAAAAGCAAGGTTAAATAATTTGCAGGTGGTAAAACTACAAAGGGGTTCTTATAGACAAAAACTATCATGAGGTTTGTTATGGGAGCTGAAGATGAAGGAGGCAGTAGGACTCCAATTTAGACTTTTAGGGTCATCTACAAAACATACTGTTAAAAAACATGGGCCGGGCATGCTGGCTCACGCCTGTAATCCCATCACTTTGGGAGGCCGAGGTGGGCAGATCATGAGGTCAGGATTTCCAGACCAGCCTAATCAACATGGTGAAACCCCATCTCTACTAAAAATACAAAAATTAGCCGAGTGTGGTGGTGCATGCCTGTAATCCCAGCTACTTGGGAGGCTAAGGCAGGAGAATTGCTTGAACCCGGGAGGTGGAGCTTGCAGTGAGCCGAGATCACACCATTGCACTCTAGCCTGGGCAACAGAGCGAGACTCCATCTCAAAAAAAAAAAAAAAAAGAAAGAAAAAACAATTTTAAAAAATTGGCCAACACCATTCCTTGTTTACTTAAAATCCACTTTCTCTCCCATCTTGCCATTGGTTCACTAATTTTGTTTAGGATTTGGATGCAGCTCCTCTTTAAAAAAAGGCCCATCCTTGTCTAAGGGTGGGTATGTGATCCAGTTCCGGTCAAAGCGCTGCAAGAAGAAATCTGATGGGGGCTTGTGGGAAATTTTTTTTCTACCTGATAACAAAGAAGTGCTTAAGGAAAAGGACTCACCTGTTTCTTACCTTTGAACATAATTGGAAGAGGACAAAACAGTTGGAGATGCTCCAGTCACCTTTCAACAATGAGAGTAAGGCCAAAAGTATCGGAGTAGAACCACTGAATCATTATCAGCAACTACCTCAATGCAGACATTATTTGAGTATGGTTGATAGTCTGTAAAGATGGCCACTGTCGCCCCCTTTTTTCACTGTACTCACACATTATTCTGCACAATAAGAGGTGTGATGGAGTGTATTTTTCCTTTCCTTGAGTCTGCGCTAGCTCTGTAACTTGCTTTCACCAGTAGAATGTAGTGGGAGTGACACTGACCATTAGTGCCAATTCTGGGACCGGTCTCAAAAAGAGACTTCCTCTCTCTCAGGAACCAGTTTTGCCAGATTCAGTGGAGTGTATCTATAGTCCCAGCTATTAGGGAGACTAGGGAGTCCCAGCTGTTAGGGAGCTATTAAGCAGGAGGATTGCTTGAGCCCAGAAATTTGAGTCCAGCCTCAGCAACATAGTGAGACTCTGTCTCTAAAAAAAATAAAATAAATAAAAATTTAAAAAATAGAATCAGGACTGGGTGCAGTGACTCACGCCTGTAATCCTAGCACTTTGGGAGGCCATGATGGACTTATCACGAGGTCAGGAAATCAAGACCTTCCTGGCTAACACAGTGAAACCCCATCTCTACTAAAAAATACAAAAAATTAGCTGGGCGTGGTAGCACACGTCTGTAGTCCCAGCTACTCAGGAGGCTGAGGCAGGAGAATCATTTGAACCTAGGAGGCAGGGGTTGCAGTAAGCCAAGATCGCACCACTGCACTCCAGCCTGGGCAACAGAGCGAGACTCTGTCTCAAAAAAAAAAAAAAAAAAAAAAAGAATCAGTTACCACGTAAGAAGTTTGAATACCCAGAGTCTATCATGCCTTGTGGAAGCCCAAGCTAGCCATTTGAGAGGCCACATGGAGAAAGAAAGAAAGAAATGCCCAGCCAGCTACCCTCTATTCTGGCCCTCCTACCTGAGGCACTAGATATGTGAGTGAAGAAGCCATCTTGGATTTTCTAGCCTCAGCAAATACCAGGGGGAGTAGAATCAGCAAGATGATCCTCATTTTGCAGATTGAGAAATAATTAATTGATATTGCATAAACTGTTAGTTCCAGCCCAAATCATTTCTAATACAGAGAAATCCACTGATGAAATTGAAAGAGGAGGACATTTCAGTTACCATAAGCTGTTAACCTGTGTACTAAATACATAGCCACATCAACTATTAATTGACAATTGCATGGTTTCTTTAGTTACCTGTGAATTGCACAGTTGTATACATTTCTATATTGTATATGTTTAAAGTGATTCCATGTTACAAACCCATAAATGTAAAACATATTGTGATTTCTATTTTAGCATTTACTTATTTTTACACACTAATAAGGAATCTCAACACCCAAGAGTGGCCCAGCATAATTTGAGCTCTGAGAGGCCCTGTGTTTCATTTCAGAATGAGGATAATAAAAAGGCACTGAAGGAGATTTTGATCCTGGGAGGGAGAGATAATGGATAATCAGATAAGATTTTTCAGCCAATGATTAGCAAGTCTGGATTGTGCATCCAAGAACGTAAGACTGTCAGAAAAACAAGTGTGAAATAACCAAAGTCTAAACCAAAGTCATGACCGTGAGAATAGGGGGAAGTCAATAGATTAAAAAGATAATACAGAGCTCAGTCTGGTGGGAATTGGTATGTGAGTTGACATGGAATGACACAAAGAGATATTCTAGCAGGAGACAGCTCTCAAAGCAACCTACACTTAACATAATAATTCTAGACAACATGTATTATCTGGCATATTTATCTCTACATGCCATACAACATTCAGAGTGTTTGTGTGAATAAATGATGTTACTCCTCACAACAATCCTATGATAGCATCATACATAGTCATTTTATAGGTAGGGAAAATGAACCAGAGAGAGGTTAAGAGATGGCAGAGTTGGAATTCTGGCTCGATACGACTGGCTGCAGAACCCAGGCTCTAAGCCACTCTGTCATCTGCTGCCATGACACCAGCCACCTCTCAGTCTCCCCTACTAGACTGTGATTTGCTGAGGCAGGGACTGTGTCTTTAGCATCTTTAGCTTCTTGTGCCTGATCCGTAATTTTGCTCAATGAATACTAGTGAATAAGAGGATGGTTCAATGAATAAACTCTGTAATTTGTAATATTTAAGAACTGGAACTTTGAAAGTTGTGAATTTAGGAAATAAAATCTGCATTTCCCACAATGCCTGACCACAAAATGAGGTTCATAATGCTCATCACAGAGTTTAAACACCTGCGTAAAACTTCCTCTTAAAATGATGAAAAATGCTTTGTAAAAGTGAAAATGGTACAAACAAATGAAGACAGATTTCATTTTCAGAGAGAGACTTTATATCCTTTATAGTTACATTAATAAATTTCATCCTGGTAAAACATTCATCTCTAATTCTTTATTTTTTAAGAAGGAAAATTACAATAAACAGTTTTAAATCTTTCTGTCAAACTCAACATGTGCTTTCTTAAAAATACTGGATGACACTCCTATTTGGACATACGTTTCAAGTGCCACGATCACTTAGTTTAATAGTTATTAAACAAACTATACTACAAATCTTGGAAGCTAGACACCTCATCAAACATAGTTAATTTCTTTAATTACAACAAATTGTTTTAATTATTCATTTCTCAAAAGTACAAAGCCACTTACCAATACAGGTTAATTGACTTAAAAATATTTACCTTAAGGTAGATTTATTTAGTTGCTATCACAAAAAAGATGATAATAGCAATTTTAAGAGTTAAGTTTAATGGGCATGTACTTCAAATTCATGGTATTACACATCTTAAAACATATACAATGTATGTGCATTAATTATATTCAATAAATACTTGAGATTTACTAGAATAATTTTGTAACTTAATAAAAAATAAATATTTCAAACATATTGTAGCGTTTGGAAAGGTCTTCTCAAAAGACTGTACCCCTGGAAAGCTTCTGGAATTGCTTCAGCCAATCCTCTTCTTCTTTCAACTCCAGAAGCTTTGTTAATTTGCATAATGGAGGTGACAAATACATTTTCATTTTGGCCATTATTGGTGCTCAAAATACATAGACTGGCTTACAGGATTTTACAGGTATGCCTCCTGTGACATGAATAGGACATAAAATCTTACATCCTTTGGAGTAGAGCCCTAGGCCTACGTATCCAGTCCTGTCTGAAGCCATTTTTGTAATATTCTGACATTTGATCTCAGACTAACTGTATACTACTGCTCAAAAATTTTCACAGTTTTCTAAAAGTGGTAATTTCCTGCAAAAGACTGTCACAGCATGCGGAAGGATCAAGAGCAAAGTCTTCACTTAGTTTACAGAAGAGGTCCATGCGGGTTGGCTAATACAAATTTGTACATGTAGAAGAATTCAATCTGAGATTTATTTTTATTGTTAAGCGTTACCCGGGTAGCAAGGATTTGGGGAGACCTTGAATTTCTTATCCATTTCTAACTCCTTCCATCTACCAGACCTAACTAAATATTTGTCAATGACAAATTGACTTTGGTCAATTCACAACAGCTCTGTAAATGCAGAAACTTCAGATTAATGGCTAAGAAAGATTGCAAAGAATACTTGGTAACAAAACACTTATGCTTCAGTGTATCAGAGGTTAGGAATGCACAGTGTGTTATGTGCTCTTGCATAATCATTTGCGCAAGTCTCCAGAGGATATTAATTATTAACCCACAGAATCATTTGAACACCCTGTGCCACTTTTGCCTTCAGGCATTTCAAAGGGTTGCCTCCTTCCCGAACCTGACAATAGACTCATTGGTTATTGTTTAGAATTGCCATGGTAAATGCTTATCTCCAAGTTATAAAAAACTGGACCATCTGTTTCTCACTTAGTCGTTCTTCACCTAAAGGCTATCAGAATGCTACCAGTTCTTTAGAATTCCAGAAAAAAATAGTTCAGAGAGGTTGCCTTTGATATTTATCATTATCATTTTGCCTCCAGGTGTAAAACAAACCCCTAAAAGACAGTTAAAACATTGAACTATTTTTGTAACACTTGGTGTTTTATTTGACTAATTTTATAGATACCTTTTATTATGCTCTACTTTTTTTTCTCCTCAGCCATCAGCTCCAATGAAACGTATTTTTTCTCTATGAGGAGCACCCATGTTTCCTAGAACATTTTTCTCCAAGTAGAGAAAACTAGATCATGGTTTTACCACGGAATTGTTATATGTTTTCATATCAATCCTTTACATAATTATCTTACAAAAGGTAACAATTATGTACATAAAAATTCTACTCCTGGATGAAGTATACAATCTCTAGCTAGACCTAGAAAATAATATTTGTATAGTATTTTCCAATTCACAAAGAGTCTCTGCATATATGCTCTTCTTCACTACACATAAAAACCATATGATGTGAAATTATTAATATATAATTATTGTTTATGTTATTGTCAATATTTTACAGATGAAGACATGGATATTCAAAGACATTAGTGACTTATCCAAGGCTACCTAGCTAGTAAATGCCAAAATACAAATTGATTATCTGACTGTTCTTTCCTGTATCCCTCATAGCCTTCTTAAACTTTCTTTTCTGTTGTCCTATATGTCAAACTCTATGCTCATCTTTTACCTCTGTCCCCAGCTCAGGGTACCCTGGTGTACTTAAGTCCATTTGCAAAGTTCAAGCAATATCATTTGCTTTCTATCCAGAAAGGGTCCAGAAGTGCTCTGGAGCCAGAGTGCCCTGAGGCCATTGCTATAGCACATCCAGCGTGGTGATCATCAGTTAGCAGACGGTATCTACACATACAGAGGAGCCCAGAGGGGCTGCCTGCACAGGTGAGTCATCCCTAAGGGGAGTGGGGATGGGGATGGGCATCTTCTAGTAAAACCACTGCTCTTGGCACTCCATGATGCCCCTATGGTTGTCCTCTACTCATTCAAGGCCTCAGAGCCTCTTCATTCTGAGAGCCACACTTGAACCAGCAAACTCCCTTTCAGAATGTGACTCTCTGCTCTGTTCTTATAAATGTGGCTTCTCTCTTCTCTACACACAAGCCTACAACATGCTTTTTTCCACAACAGGAGATCCTGACCTAGAATTCATGGAATTAACTCAAATGAAGTGCAAACTGTTGTATGCATCTACATGAGTGTGTTTTTATTTTCTTTTCTTTCCTTCTTTTTTTAGACAGAGTCTCACCCTGTTGCCTAGGCTGGGGTGCAGTGGCACAATCTCAGCTCACTGCAACCTCCGCCTCCTGGGTTCAAGTGATTCTCCTGCCTCAGCCTCCCCAGTAGCTGGGCTTACAGGCACCCACCACCACACCCAGCTAATTTTTGTATTTTTAGTAGAGAAGGGGTTTCAACATTTTGGCCAGTCTGGTCTCGAACTCTTGATCTCAGATGATTCACCCACCTTGGCCTCCCAAAGTGCTGGGATTATAGGTGTGAGCCAACGTGCCCAGCGGTAAGTGTGTTTTTCAGAAAAGAAGATTTTAGCTTTTATCATATTCTCAAAGGGGCCTGTGGTTACAATAAATAAATAAATAAAATAAAAATTTTCTAATAATATTTAGAGTGAGTGATAGATCTAGAAACCAGACTCAGGCCATTTCACTCTAAAGTGCTTATGACTCAGTTCTTTCTTGATTTTTCACTTTCTAACTGGGTGACCCTGAACAATTTATTCAACATTCCTGAGTCCAATTTATTTTTGATAGTCATGCCAGACTTCCATTTCCACGAATATGGCATAGGCACAGTTTTCCTATTCCTGTTGATAAGTACAATACAATCCCCAGACATTATGTATTAGGCAAATGCAAGAAGACTATAAAAGGAGAAAAGATAAAGACAAGCCAGTTCGGGATGCCTAGACCTAGGGAAATCACATGGCAATAATTGTCGTGGGCTTCCTTTTTGGTTCACATATCTCAGACACGAAGCTGAGGAAGCCGGAAACCTATGAACACTAATAGGCAAGAGAAAAGAAAATTTAAGCTCCAACAAAAGCTTCTTCTCTCTAGCCAAACATTAGGAAATAGGCAACCTATCAAGACAGAAACATTTTACACAATAAGTTCGCCAACAAAACACCACATGAAATACTGTGGCCCTAGACCTATCTATACCAGTAAAAGATGAACGTGGAGCCTAGATTTCCACCCTCGTGAGTCTGTAATGAGGAACCCTAACACTTCTACTAGGATAGCTCCAAAGAAGGCCAAGTTAGAAGAAAGGATTTTCATCCCCACTCTGCTCCCCTCTGCTTTCGTGATGGCAATGCAGACCACATGAGCAGCTTGGACCACATCCAGCAGTAACAAGGCATCTCTATCCTTCCTCACTGTGGTGGTATCAGAAGAGACCTATTGGAAATTTAGGACTTTATTGCCTAGAGTAATGAGGCCACTACCACATCAGTGGAGACCACATGAGGAGCTGGAACTCCAACCTGCACCCAACAATACTGAGATGCTTCCCTCCCCGCTGCCTCTACCACACAGGTGTCATTGGAGGTAAAGGAGGGAACCCAGACCTCTTCTGGCAGTAACAAGGTGGTATCTACCATCTCACTGAAGCAGGGTCAAAAATATCAAAACAAATGCTTTGTAATAAGATCGTAAATCATGTAACATGATGCAAAAATGTCCAGGTTTCAATAGAATATGATTCATCATGCCATGAACCAGGAATATCTCAAACTTAATGAAAAAAAGATAGTCAATAAATGCCAACACCAAGAAAACAGAAATGTTAAAATTATCTGCTAAAAATTTTAAAACACCTATGATTAAAATGTTTGAACAAGTAATTAGGACCAATGCCAGGAACAAAATTACAAAGTCTCAACCAAGAAATAGAAAATCTCAGCAAAGAAAGAGAAAGTATAAAAAAGAAACACATGGAGATTTAGAATGAAAAATATAATGACTGAAATAAGAATCTCAGTTAATAGAATAAAAAACAGGTAGAAGAAGATTGAGGAAAGAATAAAGGAACTGGAAGATAGCACAATAGAAATTGTCCAATCTGAGCAAAAAAGAGAAATAGGCAGAAAAAAAGAGCACAGTCTTAGGGATCTGTGAGACTACAACAATTTATCTAGTACTTATGATATCAGAGTCTTGAAAGGAGAGAAAGAGAGAACTGAAAACATACTTGAAGAAATAATGGCTGAAAACTCCCCAATTTTGGAAAAGACATAAACTTACAGATTCAAGAGGCTGAACAAAGCCTGAAAATAAGAAGGCTAAGTAAATTGATGTCAAGATACATGATAATTAAAATTTTGAAAGCTAATGATAGAAAAAATATTGAAGCAGCCTGAGTAAAATACCTTACTTATAGATGAAAAATAAGGATGATGGCAAATTTATCTTCCTAACTACAAAGGTAAAAATGAAGTGGCATAATATGTTCAGGCACTGAAAGAAAAAAAACCCTGCAAACCCAGAATCCTATATTTAACACAAAATATCCTTTAGAAAAAAAAGAAATTCAAGTCATTCACAGATGAAGTATAATTAAGAGAATTTGTTGCCCAAAGACCTATCCTAAAAGATGTTTTTTAAACAGGAAGAAATGATAAAAGAATCTTGGAAATCAGAAAGGGAAAAAGTACAATACAAAGAGTAAAAATATGAGTGAACACAGTAAATTTTCCTTCTCGTTTTGAGTTTTCTAAATCATGTTTTATTCTATAGTACCATCTAATGTGGCTCTAAATCTATATAGAGGAAATATTTAAGATAATTATTATAAAGGGAGGAGGGTTAAAGATGAAAAGACAGGTGATAGTTCAGTATATCATTCAAATTGATAAAATATTGGTACCAGTAGACTGCAATAAGTTATGTATATATCGAGTAAAACCACAAATAAGCTGTACAAAGGAATGTACTCAAAATGCTATAGGCCAAGCAAAATAGAATTTTTGGAAAAAATATTTGAGTAAGGGAGAAAAATGTAAAAGAAACAATAATCAGAAGAAATAAATAGGAAAACAAAAGTAGACTTAAGTACTAGCTTATCAATAATCACATTGAATGTAAATAGTCTAAATATACTAATTTAAAAACAGATATTGGAAAGAGTGTGTTAAAAATGACCATACTACATCCTATCTACAATAAACCTACTTCAATATAATGATATGGGCAGGTGAAGCTAAAATTATAAAAATGTATCCATCATGCAAATATTAATTAAAGAAAAGGAGGAGTGGCTATACCAATACTTGATAAAGTAAATCTCAGAGCAAAAAAAATTACCAAAGGCAAAGAGAGACATTAAATAACAATATACCATCAATTCACCAAGAAGACATAGCACTCCTAAATGTATATGCACCAAACAACAGATCTGCAAAATATGTTAACCAAAATGGATAGAACTAAAAAGAGGAATAGATAAGTCAATAATTATAGTTAGAGACTTTAACACATCTCTTTCACTAACTGATTGAAAAACTAGACAAAATCAGCAAGGATAGAGAAGCATAAAATAATGCCATTGACTGACAGGAATGAATAGACATTTATAGAATGCTTCCCCAAACAACAGCAGGATATAGATTCTTTTGAAGTGCCCACAGAACCTATTCCAAGATAGACTATCCTGGGTCATGAGACAAACCTCAACAAATTTAAAAGATCTAAAATCATACAAAGTATATTTTGAGACTACAATAGAATCAAATAGATATCAGTAACAGAATGATAATAGAGAAATCTTCAAACACTTGGAAACCAAATGACATACTTCTGAATTATATTAGATCAAAGAAGAAGTCTAAAAGGAAATGAAATAATACATTAAGCTGAAGAAAAGTAAAAATACATGTTAAAATTGTGAGACACAGTTAAGGTAGTGCTGAGAGGAAAACTTATAGTACTAAATACATAAATTAGAAAAAAGGAAAATTCTCCAATGAATAATCTGAGCTTCCACCTCAAGAACCTTGAAAAACAGAAACCAAATAAATACAGAGCAAGCAGAATAAATGATGCAATAAGATAACAACAGAAATCAATAAAATTGAAAATAGAAAACTATAGAAAAAAATCAGTGAAACAGAGAACAGTTTATTGGAAAAGATAGATAAAATTGACAAAACTCTAGCAAGCTTAACAAAGAAAAATGGAGTGAAAACACAAATTACCAATATCAGGATGAAATGGGGATGCCACCACAGACTCTGCAGACATCAGAGGATATTGGAACACTACAGACAATTCTACCCATGTAATTTGACAACTTAGATAATAGGGGTCAATTCCTTGAAAAGCATAAACTACCCCAACCCACTAACCATAAAATAGATAATGTGAATAGATCTATAACTATTAAGCAAAGTGAATTTGTAATTTTAAAACTCCAAAAAGAAATTTTCTGTCCCAGATGGTTTCAATGAAGGATTCTACCAAGCGTTTAAAGAATTAACACCAATTATATGCACTTCATTCTGGAAAATAGAAAAGGAGCACTTTCCAGTTCATTTACTGTAGCTGGTATTATCCTAATACAAAAACCAGACAAAGACAGTACAAAAAAAATTAAAGGTTAATACAATTATGAATATAGATGCAAAAATCCTTAATGCAATATTAGCAAATGTCATTCAACAACATAGTAAATGAGTGAAATACCATGACCAAATAGGGTTTATTGTATGAACACAAAATGGTTCAATATCATAAATTGATCAGTGTAATCCATCAAATCAATAGGCTACAAAATAAAAATTATATAATTACATCAATTCACATAGAAAAAGCATTTGATAAAAGTAAATATCCACTTCTGATTTTTAAAAAACTCTCAAAAATAGCAATGTAGGAGAACTTATTTAACTTTATAAAGAGCATCCATAAAAAACTTGTAAAAACAAGGAAGAGTGTTCACTGTCACTATTCTTACTCAACATAGTGCTAGATTTTTAGCCCGTGTAAAAAGGCAAAAATAAATAAATGAATAAATAAATAAATAAATAAAAGACATACAGATCAGAAAGGAAAAGTGAAAACTGTTCTAATTTGTTATTGATAAGGTACAAAATAAAAACAACTCCAAGAAATAATAGGTGAGTTCACAAGCTACAAGGTCACAGGCTACAAGATAACAAATATCAAATGTATCTCTATGTAATTTCTAACAATGAACGTGTAGGCACTAAAAGTAAAAATACAATACTTTTTACATAGCTCAAAAATGAACTGAAATACTGGGGTGTAAATTGAACAACATATAGAACTTGTGTGCTAAAAACTAGACGACATTGGTGAAAGAAATTAAGAAAGATCATAAATGGAGAGATATGTCATGTCCACAGATTGTAATACTCAAAATAGTAAAGATGTCAATTCTTAAAAGATGCCAGTTCTTAAAGATGTCAATTTAAGAACTGACATCTTTAGTGTGTTTCCTATCAAAATATCAGCAATATTTTTATAGATATAAAATATTAATAGAAAATATATTCCAAAATTTATATGGAAAGGCAAAGAAAATAGCTAAAACAATTTTGAAAGAAAATAATAGAGGTAAAGAAATCAGTCTTCAAGCTACAGTAATCAAGACCAGAAATAAAGCCCAGAAGTAGACTCACATAAATATGCCCAAATAGTTTTTTACTAACATACAAAAGCAATTTAATCGAGGAAAGATAGCCTTTTCAACACATGGTGCTGGACCATTTGGACTTTGGATTTCCATATGCAAAAAACCCCACACACATACACACACGCACACACACAAACCCTCCACCTAACTCATATTTTATATAAAAATTAACTCAAAATGAATTACAGACTTAACGTAGAAAGTACAGCTATTAGAGTTTTAGGAAAATAAACATAGGAGGATAAATCTTTACAATCTAGCTTTAGGCAAAGAGTTTATAGTCTTGAGAAGACAGGCACATTCATAATAGAAAAAAATTAATAAATTAAATTTCATAATTTAAAAGTTTGCTCTGTGAAGACCTTGTTAAGAAGAAAAAATAGGCAAGCTATAGAATGTGAGAAAACATTTGCAAACCACATATGTGATACAGGACTAGTATCTATAATATAAAAAGAACTCTCAAAACTCAGTAGTACAAAGCAAATAATGAAACTAAAACATAGGTCAAAAACACAAGAGTACATTTCACCAAAGAATACATACAAATGGCAAACAAGCACATAAAAAGATGTTCAACATCATTAGCCTTTAAAGAATTGCAAATTATAACCATGATGAAATATCACTAAATACCTACAAGTATGGCTAAAATAAAACATAACAACATTGTCTTTCTATACTTAGATTTTTTTCACTTAGTAGAGTGTCTTCCAGTTTCATTCATGTTGTTACATATAACAGGATTTTCTTCTTTTTAAAAGCTGAATAATATTTCATTGTGCACATAAATGTGTGTGTGTGTGTGTGTGTGTGTGTGCGTGTGTTTATCCATTCGTCCATTCATCCATTCATCTGTCAATGGACATTTAGGTTGATGTCATGTTTTTTTCTACTATGAATAATGCTGTAATGAACGTAGGAGTGAAAATATCTTTTTGGAATACTGATTTCGTCTTTCCTTTGCATATATACCCAAAAGTGGGACTGTTGGATCTTACAGTAAATCTCACTTCTATGTAAGATCTAAAAAACTTGGACTCATAGAAGCAGAAAGTACAATGGTGATTGCCAGGGGTTGAAAATGGGGGAAATGGAGAAATATTGGTCAAAGGCACAATGTTTCAGTTACACAGGATAAATAAATTCTAGAGATCTAATGTATAGCATGGTGTTTATAAGAAATAATAATGCATTGTATATTGAAATTTGCTAAGAGACTAGATCTTAAATGTTCTCACCACACCCACACACACACAGATGGAATTATTGAGGTAAAGAATATGTTCATTAGCTTGGTAGTGGTACCTATACCAAAACATCATGTTGCATACTTTAAACGTATACAATTTTTATTTGTCAATTATGCCTCAATAAATCTGAAAAAAGTAATGATAACATCAAATTCTAGAGAGGATAAAGAGACACTGATTCACTCAGGCATCATTGATGGGAACGTAAAACAATACAGCCATTTTAGAAAAGGGTTTGGCAGTTTTAAAAATAATTAAACATGCAATTTCCATGTAACCCAACAATTTCACTCCTGGATACATATTCCAGAAAAATGAAGATGTGTGTGCCCACAAAAAAATGAACAAGAATGTTTATAGCAGATAAATTCTAATAGCCTCAAACTGAAAATAACACAGATGTCATTCAACTAGTGAATGATTAAACAAACTGTGGTACATCTATGCCATGGGAATAGTACTCAGCAATAAAAGAAAATGAACTACCTGGATACATGCAGCAGCCTGGATACATATCCAGAGAAATATGCCAATGAATAAAGCAGATGACAAAAACTTACATGCTATATGTTTCTATTTATACTCTTGAAATTACAAAATGATGAAAATAGAGAACAGATTAGTGGTTGTCAAGGGTTAAGGAGGGGACAAGGCAGTAGAGAGTAGGTGTGACTATGAAGAGGCAACATGTGGAAGCTGGCGGTGACAGACGTGTTCTGTATCTTGACTGTATCGATACCAATATCTCGGCACTGCGTTCTATGGCACTGCATTTTTGCAGTGTTATCAATGAGGGAAAACTCAATTGGGGTACATGGACTCTCTTTGCTTTATTTCTTATAACTATATGTGGATCTACAATTATCTCAAAATAAAAGTTTAATTTAAAAATCTTGTCTGTCAATGTTTTCTTGAAAATCAAATGTGATCATATCTATGAAAACTATAACTTGTAAAGCACAGATACATGTTAAGTTATATGCACACGCACATATATGTAACATAAAGGTTTTATATATATGTTTTATATATATATAACATTAAACTTTTTCTTTATAGGTATTTGAAACTGGTATTTCATTATTCAATTGGACTCAATGCATTTTCAAGCATTTGTTTGCTGAGTTCTCCAATGTCCATGGAAAGAGAAATAGTTAATGAGGGTGCAGGCCTCATTCTAATTATAATGAGAGATAGATAAGAACACTCCTGGGTTAACACTCACAATGTGGCCTTTGTGTTTGAGGATGTAGCTGCCAACAAGATAATTAACTATCAATGATGCAGCAGTGAATGGATTCCAAAATTGGCCTCAAAAGTGATGGCTGGAGATCACTGGCCAACTATAGCAAAGATTACACAAGAGAAGGCTTATAAATGATTAAACTTAGTCCCAAGTACATAGTAGGTGTACAACAAATATTTGTTGACCGAATGAATGCCATACTACTAAATAAGTGATAGCAGTTTGCACTGCAATTAAATCTGCACTAGAATGTCCTGCAGACACCTCAAATTTATCATGTTTCTCCCGGAACTGGCACCTCTGCCTCTGCAATCAAACCAGACACTTCTCTGGCATTCATTTCTTAACAAATGACACCAACATCTATCGACATTAGTTCCATCATGCCAGCAAGCTTGAGGTCTTTATAGACTGCTCTTCCATACCCAATGTCAAACTGGAAATTGAGCACTTAGCATCTCCTTAATTGTCCACCTTCCCCACCCTCACTAACTCTGGCTTCCTTCCTTTGTCATTTCTCAATGGGAAATTTCACATTGCTTCTGTCTTCAACAGTCAGAGTGACTCGTCTTGTGGAAAGCTGTCCTGATCAGATCAAATGAAATATTTTTAAGGTAACAATAACCATTTGTTGAGCTCTTGCATTACTATATACTATGCTGAGCTCCTTTCGTACACTAACTGTGAGGGTGGTTTACAAGGCATTTTGATTGCCTTTCCAAGTGAATCTAACCCATTCCCACCCCTGTCCTTAACCTCACATAATTTTCCTTCCTGGATTTCCTTCCATATTTTGTTCAAGTGTTTTTTCACTGTAAAACCACATATCCTAGAAAAAGAGCCTCTTCCCTGAACATTGCAGAGGATAAATATTAATTAGTTTGGGCCAATCATGCCATTTTACTAGCTTTCACATCTAGAGGTTAAAACATGGCAATTCAGGCCAAATAAGATGAAGTTTGCTGATAGTGGGTAGATGCGAGAAGAGTGGATTCTGACAGAATTTTGTTGCTCTTAACAAGAGATGCATAACTTTCTTTTTTTTTTCAAAAATATACTTGATTGCTTAAAACAGTTACAGATTTATAGAAAAATGGAAAGACAGTACAAAGAGTTCCCATATACCTCCCACACACTGTCCCCTACAATTAACATCTTAACTTTCCCTTTGAGGTCTGCTGACATGACTGTATGAGGAGATGAATGGATCCCCTGTAGCCATCTAGGAAACATGAAGGTAACACTGAGGGCAAACACCAACATAGCACAAGGAATGTGTTTATGGCCTCACAAGTACAGTATAGCAGAGCTTGAATTCAAGCCCTATGTAATTCCAAGGTTATGTTTTGATTATGCAATTCTTATCACACAATATTGCATTTATTCATCACTTCACTATCTCCTTTCCTAGACTATAATTGCCATATAGGTAAATTTTATATGGTCTAATGTGTGATTTCTTCCAGTACAAGAACCATATATTTTCATATGGCTGGACATAATATTAGGGCAAGTAAACAGTATGCTTAACCTGGCTAGCCATAAGTAGAAAGCTGAAACTGGATCCCTTCCTTAAACCTGATACAAAATTAATTCAAGATGAATTAGAGATTTAAATGTTAGAACTAAAACCATAAAAACCCTAGAAGAAAACCTAGGCAATACCATTCAGGACATAGGCATGGGCAAAGACTTCATGTCTAAAACACCAAAAGCAATGGCAACAGAAGCCAAAATTGACAAATGGGGTCTAATTAAACTAAAGAGCTTCTGTATAGCAAAAGAAACTACCATCACAGTGAACAGGCAACCTACAGAATGGGAGAAAATTTTTGCAATCTACTCATCTGACAAAGGGCTAATATCCAGAACCTACAAAGAACTCAAACAAATTTACAGGAAAAAAACAAACAGCCCCATCAAAAAGTGGGCAAAGGATCTGAACAGACACTTCTCAAAAGGAGACATTTATGCAGCCAACAGACACATGAAAAAAATGCTCATCATCACTAGCCATCAGAGAAATGTAAATCAAAACCACAATGAGATAACATCTCACACCAGTTAGAATGGTGATCATTAAAATTACAGGAAACAACAGGTGTTGGAAAGGATGTAGAGAAATAGGAACACTTTTACACTGTTGGTGGAACTGTAAATTAGTTCAACCATTGTGAAAGACAGTGTGGCGATTCCTCAAGGATATAGAACTAGAAATACCATTTGACCCAGCCATCCCATTACTGGGCATAAACCCAAAGGATTATAAATCATGCTGCTATAAAGACACATGCACAAGTATGTTTATTGTGGCACTATTCACAATAAAAAATATTTAGAACCAGCCCAAATATCCATTAATGACAGACTGGATTAAGAAAATGTGGCACATATATACCACAGAATACTATGCAGCCATAAAAAAGGATGAATTCATGTCCTTTGTAGGGACATGGATGCAGCTGGAAACCATCATTCTCAGCAAACTATCACAAGAACAGAAAATCAAACACCACATGTTCTCACTCATAGGTGGGAATTGAACAATGAGAACACTTGGACATAGGAAGGGGAACATCACACACTGGGGCCTGTTGTGGGGTGGGGTGAGGGGGGAGGGATAGCATTAGGAGATATACCTAATGTAAATGACGAGTTAATGGGTGCAGCAAACCAACATGGCACATGCATACATATGTAACAAACCTGCACGTTGTGCACATGTACCCTACAACTTAAAGTATAATAAAAAAGAAAAAACACAAAAAAAGAAATACTGCTTTATCTCCCTTAGCAGGGAACATTCTGGTGGTCCCTCATGGATTTGTTTCACTCTTTACCCCAAATAACAGACATAAGGTTTGTGAGATTGACTAAACCCCTAGCTCTAGCAGTCACAATTGGCCCAAGTCAATCAAGATAATTCCATCCTTTTTTCTGACATTTTTAGTTTGAAGATCATAATATGATGGATGATATAATCAATGTGAATTTCTAATTAATGGTTGAGATGAAAGTAATCTTCTCCACCTAGAAGTGAAGAAGAAGGTACGGAGTCGTAGAAATCACTGGTAACTTTCTTCTTATCATTCCTACATGAGGGAAGCCAGCTTAAGGATGAAGAAAACACACAGAGAAAGTAAAGCTAAGAGAATTGCAGGAAAATGAGACCTGATGACATTGTGGACCTTTGAATCAAACTTAAAACCTGCCCTAATTCTGAACTTTTCAACCACATGAGTCAATACATTTCCTTATATTAATCAATCTGAATAGGGCTTTCTATAACATGCATATAAAGAGTCCTTACTGACACAATCTTAATTACTTCTTAAAATCTGTTTTAGATAAAATATCACACTGGCAAATAATGTAAATATAGACTCCAGTCTGTATTATCTAGCAATAATAATAGCATTTATTACATCTATTCCTTTTTAGTTATATCTTTGAAGCATTACAATTGTATACCTAATATTACATTGCTTGGTATAAACCATTTAAGAATTTTAGGAAGTGTTCAAATGTGAATATTAACTTAAAAAAAAGAAAAAAGAAAATTTTGTCTATGTAGAATTCGTCTTTAGGTGTCAGTCAAATCATGATTTGAGTATAAATACATATCCTTTGTATTAAAAAGAAACAAGACCAGTGTTTCACTGCCAGTGTTTCATTCATGACACTCCTATTCATTGTGTAAACTTAAATCATATAGTCCTTGGAGCTCAGTTTCCTTCAATGAAGTATTTTTGTGAAATGATTTATGTGTGTATTATATATATATATTTCTGATTATGAAATTTATGTTTTCATTATGAAGACACAAGTCTGAGCTTTTAAGATCTTGACATTACATTTGTTGAACGAACAAATATGGCAAAGATTTTTGGTAAGATTTCATAAGGAGTTCAAAAAGGCCTCAAAGTCAAACTGTTACATGGAGAATCTGCTTTTGGAAAACTTTATTTATTGGAGATGAAAAAGTGGAGATGCAACTTAAATATTCTGGTTCAAAAATTGACATCCGTATGCCATATATTAACAGGCAAGGAATAGAGAGAAAAGTGCAAAAACTCATTCTTTGACTATGATGTTGAAAGTGAGTTCAATAGCCATGAGACTGCTATTGAAGTGAGCGTCACAATGCTTTGAAACAAATAGACTCTTCTACTTGTCTTTATAAAAACTTGCCTTGATTCTTAAGAGAGTTTTACAACCTTCTACAATAAAAACTTAATCATCAGGCAATAATATGACTACTTGGTCTTGTTCATAAGCTGTAGTTTAATGACTTTAATGCTGCCTATCTACTTTTATCTCTCTGATTCTTCCGCTGGACTTTGCCCTTTTGATAAAGAATTAATGTTTGAACAAGTCTTCAAAAGGAATGGTGGGGCAAAAGAGAGGAAGGGGAGTGGTAGGAAATGAGAATAGAGTGTAGCCAAGGCTAATAATAAAGAAGTTTATCCTATCAAGAAAGCTCTAGTGTGCCTCTGAAGGAACCTAAGTAAAGGAGAGCTCCTTTGTTTTCAGGTTTAATTATTCCCTTAGTGGAGCTTGGTGCAGTCCTAAAAGAGATTTCCTCCCTAAACTTCTTCTTATTCCCATATCCCATATGGCCTAGTTTACTCACTCTTTCCTGTATCCAGTCCTTACCACCAATCATGGGTGCTCCATGCTTTCTCACAGGCCAGGGATCTCCAAAGATTTTTGGTTGTATGCCTTTATCAGTTAAAAAAAAAAAAAGTGAAAATACAAAAATTTTTCTCTCATATAAAATGAGACCGTTATGGCCAATATGGTGGCTCCATGATATCATAAGCTCCTTATATCTTTCTGTCCCTATATCTCTCATGTGGCTTCTACCTTCAAAGTGAGAAGATGGCAACCGGAACTCTGATCATCATATCTGGGCCCAAGAAGGGAAAAAAGGAAGGATCCTATTTCTGTGTTTTCCTGTTTTAAGGAGACTTCCCAGAGGTTCCATCCAATAACTTCTAATTGTTCAGAATCTAATCACTTTACCATAACACAATTGTAAAGAAGACTGGGGAATATAATCTTTTAGCTGGGCACACTACCACACCCAACAAATATCACAGAAGAAGAGAATGCTGTTTCTGCCATTTTGCTTCAGGATCTTGTTTTTTCTATTAATCATCAAAGCAGCCACAATTCTTTGCTAAAATATCCTTAAGAATATATTATTTCCTCTGTGCATGTCTTTCATTTTAACAATCTCCAAAATGTATTTCTTCAGTCATTGCTGCATCACAAAGGAAATGTAAACGAATAACATAAACTGAGATGAGTTAACACATCTATATTTTTATTCAGCTGGTAAATCACCTTTCTACATTGTGTGATTTGCTCTAACATTTGTCTCTTTTGTATCTCCAGCAATGTCTTCTATGCATTTTTGAGTAAGTTTACTGACAAATGCTTTTTAATTTATTGCTACATTGTACCTTGATGTTATTTCAGCCATTTTTACTATGCCATGAAAAAAACCATTTATAATTATTGCATGTCATTTTGTAAAGTATTCAATTGAGCATATTATGATTTAACCTTCACTAGATTTCCTGGATGTTTGGCTTTTAGTTATCTAGATAATCACGATGTCTTCATACTAATATTACCTATAAATTCAAGCGACTTCTCTTTAGGAAATTTTAGTATCTTGCTGCAGACCTGAACTTCATGTTATTGACATGACACAGACCTGTGCCTTAAACTATTCATATCAGTTCTGTTTAATAGCCATTTAATGTAAACTATGGTTGTAATTTAAAATTTTCTAGCATCCACATTAAAAAATATAAAAAGAAATATAAGATTATTTTTAAGAATATCTAACCTAATATATCCAAAACATTACAATTTCAAAACAAAATCAATAAAACATTTATACATTTTAATTTTCTTGTACTGTCTCTGATTTTCATTTTATATTTTACATTTACAGTACATGTTAATTCAGACAAGTCACATTTGAAGTACTCAATAGCTACCTGTGATGAACGGCAATGGTATTGGTCAGCACAGGCCCAGATCTTACCATATCTATCTATACTCTGAAGATGGGGACATGGGTCTTGTGACTCAAGATCAGTTCTTAAAATTCCATATCCCAAATAACCCCTTTAGGGATTAAGTTGTTTCTTCATTGTCATGTGTGATAGTGGCAATGATATTTGGTCATTTGACTCAACTCCTCCCCCTCCATTTCTCTCAGTGGTCTTACAATTTCATTAGTCGATATGACTTGGCTTGACTTTCTAGAATTCCTAAGGTGTATATGCAATTACTACCTCACAGACACACAAACTTTGCACACCTTCAATAATATTTAACCCAGAAACATCTCTTGTCGTTCATTGAGTGCAACATTCCTTTGTTCTGTCTTATACTAAACATCTACTCCTGTCCTTTATACCTAGCTCATGCCATGTACCTTTTCTGACTCAGATTTCCCAATCAAAGACCATTAGCTTCTATATTATTCCTTAGGAAACTTCAGGCTACAAGTAACAGAAAAACCTTACACATATTGTATTCAAACACAATGAATTGTACTAATACAACTAGAAGAACACAGGGCAGTGGTCATGTATGGCTGAATAATGATTTCAGGCCCTGTCTTAGGTTGGGGTTCCCAAGAAGTAGAATCTGGGACAGGGATTTGGGTCTATGTAGTTTGTGGAGGAAAAACCCTCAGGAGAAAGGAAGTGAGGAAAATAGGGATGGGGCAGATGAGGAGCGATGCAGAGATGTGATTTCAGCTGGAATTGGCTTCTGCCTAATCCCACAGGGAACTCTGGGCAGAAATTACGCCACAAAATCAGTCCCACCTTGAAGCAGGAAGCTGGTCTTCTGTACCCCTATGGCAGTCAGTCATTTGCTGAGGGTTATTTCAGGGATGAAAGAAGTGCATACTTCCAGCAGAGGGGAGTCGGGCTTCTCATCTGAAAGGAGAAATTCTTAGGAGGAAAAGACAGCTATCAGCAGTGGCATGCTTTAGTTGATTAGGAGATCAGGGCAAGGCACCCGCAGGATCCAATACAGCTGCATTTTTTCTGTGGTTCTCTTGGACATGTCCTGCTCTGTGTATGGATTTTATCTTCAGCATTTCCCCTCTCCCCTGGAAAACCTGCTTTTCTTATGCAGATCCTGGGGGAGTCAATGTGTTAAATTTCCTATGAGTCCGCCAGGCCCAGTGGCTCACTCCTCTAATCCCAGCACTTTGGGAGGCCAAGGAGGGCAGGTCACATGAGGCCAGGAGTTAGAGGCCAGCCTGGCCAACATAGGGAAACCCCATCTGTACTAAAAATACAAAAATAAGCTGAGCGTAGTGGCACCCGCCTGTAATCCTAGCTACTCGGGAGGCTGAGGCAGGAGCATCCCCTGAACCTGAGAAGCGGAAGTTGCGGTGAACTGAGATCCATCACCGTACTCCAGCCAGGGTGACTCCTCTCAAAAAAAGAAAACAAAAATTCCTATGAGTCTCTCAAAAGAGTTAGGAAAACCTTCTTAGAAGCCCCCAACAAAGTTCCTCTTGCTTCTGGGCCAAAATGTGACCATGTCATCATTCCCGAAGTTTCTTTAATAAGGAGGATGGGATTAAATGTTGACCCATCAGTTTCACACCTTCCTATAAGATCAGCTCTTACCAAGGGAGAAGTGGAATATTGTGTCAGCCTTAAGGTACACAACTCACAGCCAGAGAAAGTCTGAGAAACTAATTTGAGTTGAGATACAAACAATCGTTAATGGTTTCTAGAAAGGCTATCTGTCAGGAATTTTTATCTTTCATAATACAAAAACGAGAGGATTTAGCCAAAGAATGTTTTTACAGAATATATTTTCACACAGAACAAATGTGAGTTGTTACCTCTTTATTTTTCTAACAACTTAGTAAAAAGAAACATAAATAAAAAGATGTTGCATTACATATAAGTATAGACACACATAGATATGAACAAGTTTTATAGCTGATGAGCTGAAATTGTCAAAGGTTACCAGATCCTCTTAATATAAGAAAGTGTATATTTAGATATCTGCGTGTATTTTTATTTTCCATTCATTCTATAAAGTGAAGCAGATTGCATCACGAATTAGAAATCCTGTTTTTGTTGTTGTTGTTGTTGTTGTGTTTGGTGGTGGTATTTTTAAGATAGGATCTCATTCTGTTGCCTAGGCTGGATTGCAGTAGCAGGATCATAGCTCACTGTAACCTCAAACTCCTGGGTTCAAGCAATCCTCCCACCTCTGCCTCCTAAGTAGCTAGGACTACAGGTGTGTGCCACCAGGCCTGGCTAAGTTTTTAAAAATGTTTCCAGACTATGTTGCCCAGACCAGTCTTGAACTCTTGGCCTCAAGCAGTACTCCTGCCTTGGCCTCCCAAACTGTTGCACATACAGGCAAGAGTCACCACACTCTGCCACAGAAATCCTAGGTTTTGTACTCAGCTGCACCACTTACTAGCTGTTGTGATTCTAGTAAACTGATTTAACCTTTCTGAATTTCACTTGGTTTATTTCCAAAATAAGGAAACAGATTTATCCTGCTTAGAGAAGGATACTGTGACACAATGAGTTGGTGAATGTAAAAGTGCCTTACAAAGTATGTGTTCACATATTTTATGATTTATTTATTACAGTATTATTACAATGGGGAATTGATTTATGGCAATATGATCTATAACATTTCTGGAACTCCAATAATATTCCAGGTATGTATTGGGCCTGATGCTTTCAAATATAGTATCTATGTGCCCTCTTGAATCTCAGGGCTAGAACATGCACTGACCCAGAGAGCATGGTGAAAATGATGCCATATGATTTTCAAGGCTAGGTTATTAAAGACTGTTCAGCCTCCACCTTCTTTGCTGAAACACTCATTGTAGGCATTCTGAGCTCTATATAAGAAGTGTGAGCACCCTGATGTCTCCATGATAGAGAGGCCTGGAGGAGAAATCACAGAGAGAAGCCCTGAAACTACATTGAAAGAGATGCCAATGAGCTTTAGCCTTGAGTCGCTCTGGCCCAGATATCAGACCTGAAAGTGAAGAAGTCTCCGGAGAATTCTAGCCTCCAGCCATTCAAGTCAACCTCAGCCATTCGAGTTTTCCAAGCTGAGGTTCCAGACATTGTGGAGTATAGTCAAGCCATGTTGGCCATGTCATCTGAACTCCTGACACACAAAAAAATTCATGAGCATAGTAACATACTCATTGTTACACCAAGTTCTGGAGTGGTTTGTTATGCAGTAATAAATTATCAAAACAGTTTATTAGTAAAGTGTTTTGATTAGTAAACCATAAAACTCTGCATCATCTCTGTCAACTGAAGAATGATGACGTTCATAAATTTGGAAAGGAGAGCATTATTTCTCATAAAGGTTTGCAGTCTGCAGGCTAGCCAACTTACAGGGAAGCGTCACTTCTGGCAAAAGATGAGAACAAGCACTCTGAGGGAGGGTTAAAGGGAACAGGAATTTATGCCCAGCATAGTGGCTGAATTTACACAGTCAATAACCTATAGGAGGAGTCATGAATATTTCACGAAAGGAGAAACAAGGCCTGCACAACTGAGCTTCATGCCTCTTCATGGGTTGCATGTTCAAAAAACAGCAGCCTTAGCATGATCCGCAGGCCAGGGTGTGGTGGGGTTGGCCCTCTGATATAAAAGGTGAAGCAGAGGACAGGAACACCATCACTGTCCATCCTCTGTGAGCCAGCCAAAACCAGTCTGGAGATGGCGGCCAGTTTTTAGGAAGGGATGCATTGTGAAACTGGTGAGCTGTCCTGTTGCAACCACAAAGAGGGAGAGGGAGTCCAGTTGCAGCCTCAGATGACTAACTAAAGGCAATAAAGGAATGAATCCTTTATTGGTAGTTTTCCAGAGTTTGTTTCTGCTTACTTCTTAGGAAAGAATTCTGGTTAAGGTTTAACAAGGAAGGGGCACACTGAGGCATATCCAACCTCTGGTCCTGTTACGGCCAGGAACACAGTTTTGAAGGTTTCTTGAGTTACCTTGGCCAAGAGGGAGTCTGTTTAGTGGGTTGGGGGGTGGGGGATCTTATTTTTATTTCTCATCTCAATTTTTATAGATGGGAACTGGGAGGGAGAGAGCTTAAGTAACTTTTAGTCTTACTATTGATAATGGTAGATCCAGGATAGTAACTCAGGTCTGCCTTAAGGCAGAATCTATGTTTTTCTAATCACAGTGGGACTGACCTCTGGGAGATATGCATGGTCAGCCTGCTGAGTCCACAGGATGAAGAGCAGAAGGAGAAACATGTTTTTGCTTTCGTGTATGGAGTTGCCTTGGCCAAGAGGGAGTCAGATCAGTGGATTGCGGGGTGGGGGATCTTATTTTTATTTCTCATCTCAATTTTTATAGATGGAAACTGGGAGGGAGAGAGCCTAAGTAACTTTTAGTCTTACTATTGATAATGGTAGATCCAGGATAGTAACTCAGGTCTGCCTTAAGGCAGAATCTATGTTTTTCTAACCACAGTGGGACTGACCTCTGGGGGACATGCATAGTCAGGCTTCTGAGTCCACAGGATGAAGAGGCAGAAGGAGAAACGTGTTTTTGCTTTGGTGTGTGTTTGTCTCCAGGATGTCTGCTGGATGATCATCCAAGGAGACCTCTGAATTTGTTATTATCTGCTTCAGACATCTTAATTAAATGCTTTAGAGGCCTCTACCATACAATCAAAACTCTAAGCACTCTTCTGCCTATGGAAAAAAAAAAAGTAAACTAAAATTCCTGTCCACTGTTAAGATTCCAGCTATTGATTTCTGCTCATTTTTAACTTACTTTCTCTCTGAGAGTGCAAGTCCCCCAACAAGAGAAGAATAAATAAGAACAAGTCAGTGCCACCTGGGTGATAGAGGAGGAGGGGGTTAGAACACCCGGATAAGGGTCTGAGTTGATGGTTCAATAGGAGAAGGGTTAAGAGAACTGAAGTTAAAACTTGTTTGAACTTGCAAAACCCTTTTTTGAAACTCCAGGAGAAGGCCTTTCATTTCACAGTGAACCTTGCTCCACATATACTCTCACAGTAAGAATAAGAAAAATAAAATTTAAGAGAGAGAAAACAAGAAGCAAAAGGATGTCAAATATTGAATATTTCATCAACTTTGTAAACAGAAAAAGAATTTTCTCCCTTAATTTTATTAAATAAAGGGACAGGCCCAGAGATCCCATGTGCTATATTTGAGGTGGCAGATACCTTATGGAGGCAGCGCCTGGAGAAGAGGCCTCATTTCTATCTGTTGCTTTCACACTATATTGTCCCTATTTATTTTTACCCCATGCAATTGCTACGAGTAATACCTGTGTAGCATAAGATCTGGTCACTTGTTTCTGTGAGGCTACATTTAGAATAAGAGTGGCCAACAGATTATTAGAGAAAGTGAGAAGTGGAGAAAGAGGGAATGCAGTCTGTTCAAAAGGTGAGACATATGTATCATCTTAGCAGGTGTAACAATCGAGTACCCGAATAATCTATGCAGGACTTCCATTAGGTGATTTACATATTTAATCATCACAAAGTCTCTGAGGCCATTCTTCTTATCTCTATATTTATATGAAGCATTGACTTTTAAAGAGGTTATATTACCTTGGAAGTGGCAAAGATGAATACCTGTTCATCTTACCCCAAAGTGTATGTTTATTCCACTCTGCCAGTATTTCTCATGGTATATACAACATGATTTTAGTAGACATGATATATTCCAATATTTATGTGCTTATTTTAGTGTGCATTAAAAAATGTAATAGGCACATAAAACCTTTTTTTTTTTTTTTTTTTTTGGGGGGGAGTCTCGCTCTGTCGCCCGGGGTTGGAGTGCAGTGACCGGATCTCAGCTCACTGCAAGCTCCGCCTCCCGGGTTTACGCCATTCTCCTGCCTCAGCCTCCCGAGTAGCTGGGATTACAGGCGCCCGCCACCTCGCCCGGCTAGTTTTTTTTTTTGTATTTTTTAGTAGAGACGGGGTTTCAACCTGTTAGCCAGGATGGTCTCGATCTCCTGACCTCGTGATCCGCCCGTCTCGGCCTCCCAAAGTGCCGGGATTACAGGCTTGAGCCACCGCGCCCGGCCTCATAAAACCTTAATATTCAAGAATATTCTTTCTTACAACATAGATACGATATGTATTTAAGTTTTTTTAAATAGAAATAGCTAGAGCAAAAATATTTACTAAATAATCATATATAAATAAAAAAATGAAGTGGCATGCAGTGATTAATGTTTGGGGAATTAGACTATTCTGGGCTGTCCTCATTTCATTGATCGATTATTTGAGAATTTTGAAAGAATTTGTTCAGATTTACTGATAAAATACAAGTTTTGATTTTACAGTGATATCAATAATATTAGATTAGAATATGCTCTTAAAGAAAAGGTACCATTCCTTTTAAATGTGTCTGTTTAATTTAGTAGGAATGTAAATTGCATGTATTCATGATCACAGATGAAAGCACCGTTCTTTTATTCATGCATTTATTCATCTATTCAATGAAATTTATTGAGTATCTGAAATGTAGTAGAAATTAATTACACACATCCCATGTTTTGTAGGGGCTCATGTTTTCTAAGAAAGTCAGTCATCTAAACATGTATTCATGACATAGTTATTTGTGGACAAAGTGCTATGGGATCTACCAAGGAGAGAATTACTCTCTACCTCTCTAGGAATGGGATCTCTGGGTAAACAACACAGTGCAAATAATTTTATTTTAGATAATAAGCTGGCACTGCATTCAGTCTGGATCCAGCACAGTTGAAAACAGGCTACCTATATCTGACAAATCATGGGATTATAGTTTGGGGGTTAAGATAGTGCTTAACATTATAAAAGATCTAGCAGGCCGGGTGCGGTGGCTCATGCCTGGAATCCCAGCACTTTGGGAGGCCAAGGCAGGGCAATCAGTTGAGGTCGGGAGTTCAAGACCAGCCTGACCAACATGTAGAAACCCTGTCTCTACTAAAAATACAAAACAACCAGGAGTGGTGGCGCAAGCCTGTAATCTCAGCTACTCGGGAGGCTGAGGCAGAAGAATCACTTGAACCCAGGAGGCGGAGGTGGCAGTGAGCCGAAATCATGCCACTGCACTCCAACCTGGGCAACAAGAGCGAAACTCCATCTCAAAAAAAAAAATCTAGCGTAATTGATACCCAGAGCTGATTCTATCTTACTTAACAGCACACTTCTTTATAAGATAAAATCATTATCAATATTAACCCTGAAGTAAAAGAAATAACAATAAAACTGGCCAGAAAGGACATACAGTATAATAGATTAATATTTTTAATTATTTTAATGAATTCTTTGAACAAAGGGGAATATGTATACCATTATACTGGTCACTTATACTAATGAATAATTACATTAGTTTGGTTTTGAGGCTTAACTTCTGTCATTGTTGATGACTTCATCAAAATTAATCTTCATCATACTCCTGCAGAAAAAATAGTCTAGTTAGGGTTTTTAACCTATTTCATTCGCAGTAGATCAAATAATACATTTTATTAATTTTCATTTCAGACAACTTCTTTAACATGAAGCAAGATATACAAAATGGTTATGTAAAGTCTTAAACGTAAGGATAAGTTTGGCAGAGATGATAAAAATTCCATTTTATAATACATTTCACAAAATGCCACTACCCATATCTTTGTTTCTTCTTCGATAGTGTAATTGATTTTAAAGCCTCTCAATATTTCTGCTCTTGAAGAATTGTAAACAGAAATTATAACACCATTGAATGACATATTAAAGTCACGTAAATTATGTTTCTTGTCTTTGCAATCACTGTGCTGTCATTGTTTATTTCAAAGCTACTGCTTAAACACAGGAATATGTAACACAGTAGGGTCAGAAACAGAACTTTAGCCTGAAGCAAGCTCAAAGGATTTCAAAGTGTTACAGACTTCCTTTCAAAGTGAATTTATATAGCTGAGCCTAGGTATTCTGGGTCAAGCTGTCTCACCAAAGATTCTCTCAATTTTCATGTAGAATATAAAATGTATTAATGTACAAATTATAAAATATGCTAACTTGCTACTTATATATTGTGTTGGCTTGAATATGTTCCTCCCAAAATTATGTGCTGGAAACTTAATCCCCAATGCAACAGTGTTAGGAGGTCGGGCCTAATGAGAGGTGATTAGGCCATGAGGGTAGAGTGAATGGATTAAAACCCATATTATTACAAGAGTGCATTTATTATCATGTAAGTGCATTCATTATAAAGGCGAGAATTTGGCTCCCTTTTACTCTTTCTCTCACCCTCTCTTTGCCCTTCTGCTATGAAATGACATAGCAAGAAGGTCCTTGCAAGATACTGGCCCCTTGATCTTGGATTTTTCCGGCCTACAGAACCATGAGCCAATAATTTTTTGTTCACTATACATTACCCAGTCTGTGGTATTCTATTATAGCATCACAAAATGGACAAAGAAAGTTGGTACCAGTGAAGTGTGATGTTGCCATATCAAATACCTGAAAATGTGGAAGCGTCTTTGGAATTGGTAATGGGCAGCTGTTGAAAGAATTTGGAGGAACAGGCAAGAAAAACACTGTATTGCCATAAACAGGGCATAAAGAGTGATTCTGGTGAGGTTTCAGAAGAGAACTATAATAAAAGTATGAAACTTTTTAGACATTAGTTTAGGATTTCAATGATTTTCAATCTGGTCCTGTGGTAGAAAATGAAAGAACATTTTCAGGAGGGGAAGCCAAGGGTATAGCCAAGAGACCATTTGATAAGGAGATTAGTATAGATAGAATGAAGTCAGAGGCTAGTCATGAGACACTGGAAGAATGACCCTGAAGCCACTTTGGAGATTAATGGTACTGCCTCTTATGTCACAGGCACCCAGTTTAATTTCCAATATAATAGTGTTGAAATGTGGGTCTTAATAAGGAATGATGAGGCCATAAGGGAAAATTAAGTAGATTAATACCATTATGGCAAAAGTGAGTTCACTATTGTGCGAATGGGTTTGTTATAGAAGGAAGAGTTTGGTACCCTTTTACTCTCTCTCTCTCTTGCCCTCTCTTTGCCCTTTTGCCATGGGAAAATATAGCATGAAGGCTTTTGCAAGATGCCAGCCCCTTGATCTCGGACTGCCCAGCCTTCCAAACTGTGAGCCAGTATGTTTCTGTTCAATACAAATTACCCAGTCTGTGGTGTCCTTTTCAGCAGCACAAAAAATGACACACACACACAGACACACACACACACACACACACACACAGAGAGAGAGAGAGAGATATGGTTAAAATTCAATTATAACCACAGCAATTGTTTAGAGCCTAAACTAACAACATATTTTGGTTTTTACAGAGAAACATCTTTATGTCACTGACATTATTCAGATTTGCTAGTGTATAGTATTTGTTAAATTATTATTTTAAGACATTTTTGTAGGTACATAGTAGGTATACATATTTATGGGGTACATGAGATGTTTTGATACAGGCATGCAATGTGAAATAAGCACATCATGGAGAATGGAGTATCCATCTTCTCAAGCATTTATTCTTTGAGTTACAAACAATCCACTACCTTCTTTAAGTTACTTTCAAATATACAATTACATTATTATTGATTATAGTCACCTTATTGTGCTTTCAAATGGTATGTCTTATTCATTCTTTCTATCTGTTGGTATACATTAACCATCACCACCTCCCCCTCAACCTCTATACTTCCCAGCCTCTGGTAACCATTCTTCTACTCTCTATGTCCATGAGTTCAATTGATTTTATTTTTAGATCCCACCAATAAGAGAGAACATGTGATGTTTGTCTTTCTGTGCCTGGCTTATTTCACTTAACATGATGATTTCCAGTTCCATTCGTGTTGTTGTAATGACAAGATCTCATTATTTTTATGGCTGAATAGTGCTCCATCATGTATATGTACATTTTCTTTATCCATTCATCTATTGATGGACATTTAGGTTGCTTCCCAATGTTAGCTATTGTAAACAGGCTGCAACAAACATAAGACTGCAGATATCTCTTTGATATACTGACTTCCTTTCTTTTGGGTATATACCCAGCAGTAGGATTGCTGGATCATATAGTAGCTTTATTTTTAGCTTTTTTGAGAAACTTCCAAACTGTTCTTCATAGTGGTTGCACTAATTCACATTCCCCCTAACAGTGTACAAGGGTTTCCTTTCCTCCACGTCCTCACTAGTGTTTATTATTGCCTGTCTTTTGGATATAAGCCATTTTTACTTTGTGCATATGTAACTGGAGTGGGATGGTATCTCATTATAGTTTTGATTTGCATTTGTCTGATGACCAAGGATGTTGAGCACCTTTTCATACACCTGTTTGCTATTTGTATGTCTTCTTATGAGACATGTCTATTTAAATATTTTGCCTATTTTTTGATCAATTATTAAATTTTTTTTTTCTACAGAGTTATTGAGTTCCTTATATATTCTAGTTATTGACTCTTTGTCAGAGGGGTGACTTGCAAATATTTTCTCCCATTCTGTGGGTTAACTCCCCACTTTGTTGATTGTATCCTTTTCTGTGAAAAAGCTTTTTAACTTGATGTGATCTCATTTGTCTAATTTTGCTTTGATTGCTTGTGCTTGTGGGATATTGCTCAAAAAATCTTTGCCCATTGTCAGGACGAGTCTACAGTACCATTGTCCTGGAGATTTTCCCCAAAGTTTGCCTGTAGCAGTTCCATAATTTGAAGTATTAAATTTAAGTATTTAACCCATTTGATTTGATTTTTGTATACGACAAGAGACAGAAATCTAAATTCATTCTATTTTCATATGTCTGTCCTCTGTCCAGTTTTCCCAGCACCATTTGTTGAAGAGACTGTTTTTTCCTCAGTCTATGTTCTTGGCATCTTTGTCAAAAATGAGTTCACTGTAGGTGTGTGGATCTGTCTCTGGGTTCTTTATTTTAATCCATTGGTCTATACATCTGTTTTTATGCCAGTACTATGCTGTTTTGGTTAGTATAGCTCTACAGTATAGTTTGAAGTCAGGCAATGTGATTCCTCCAGTTTTGTTCTCTTTGCTTAGGATAGCTTTGGCTATACTGAGTATTTTGTAATCTATTTATATATTTTGGAATTGTTTTTTCTATTTCTGTGAAGAATGTCATTGATATTTTGATAGGAATTACATTGAATCTGTCAATTGCTTTGAGTGGTATGGACAAGTTAACAATATTGATTCTTCCAATCCATGAACATGGAATATATTTCCATTTTTTGGTATCCTCTTCAAGTTCCTTCATCAGTGTTTTATAGTTTTCATTATAGAGAACTTTCACTTATTCAGTTAATTCCTGTGTATTAAATTTTATATATGGTTATCGTAAATGAAATTATTTTTTAAATTTCTTTTTTACATTGTTCACTGTTGGTATATAGAAATGCTATTCATTTCTGTATGCTGATTTTGTATCTCGCAACTTTACTGAATTCATTTGTCAATTCTAGTAGTTTTCTTGTGGAGTCTTTAGATGTAAAGATGCCCTTTACATCTTTCTACTGTCTGATTGCTCTATTAGGACTTCTAGTACTATATTGAATAGTAGTAATGACAGTGGGAGTCCTTGTCATGTTCCAGATCTCAGAGGAAAGACTTTCAGTTTTTCCTCATTCAGTATGATACTAGCTGTGGGTCTGTTGTATATGGCTTTTATTATGTCGAGGTATGTTTCTTCTATCCACAGTTTTTTAGGGTTTTTTCTTTTCATGAAGGATGTTAAATTTTGTCAAATGCTTTTTTCAGCATCAATTGAAATGATCATGTGGTTTTTATCTTTCATTCTGTTGATATAATGTATCCCATTGATGGGTTTGCCTAGGAACTATCTTGCATCCCAGGGTTAAATCCCACTTTTTCCTTTTGTCTCCTCCGTGTATTTTCAAATAGCCTGTATTTAAGCTTACTAATTCTTTCTTCTGCTTGCTCCATTCTGCTGTTAAAGAACTCTGATGTATTTTTGAGTATACTAATTGCATTTTAGAGCTCCAGAGTTTCTGCTTGATTCTTTTAAATTATTTCAATCTCTTTGTTAAATTTATCTGATAGGATTCTGAATTCCTTTTCTGTACTATCTCGAATTTCTTTGAGTTTCCTCAACACAACTATTTTAAATTCCCTTTCTGAAAGTTCACATATGTCTGTTTCTCTAGGATTGGTCTTTGGTACCTCATTTAGTTCATTTGATGAGGTCATGTTTTTCTGGATGATGTTGATGCTAGTAGATGTTCTCTGGTGTCGGGGCATTGAAGAGTTACATATTTATAATAGTTTTCACTGTCTGGGCTTATTTGTAGCCATCCCTTCTTGGGAAGGGTTTCCAGATACTTGAAAGGACTTGAATGTTGTGACCTAAGCTGTTTCTGTTTTGGGGGGCACCCCAAGCCAAATAACACTGTGGTTCTTGCAGACTTGTAGAGCTATCTCCCTGATGGTCTTGGCCAAAATCTGGTAGAATTCTCTCCATTACCAGGCAGAGACTCTTGGTCTCATTCCTTAGTTTCTCTCAAGCATACAAAGTCTCTCTTTCCCTGTTCTGAGCCACCTAAAGCTGGGAGTGTCCTATCCTGCTGTGGCAGACCTGGTATCAAGATGTAAAACAAATTTATCTTCACTCTTCTCTCTCTTCTCCTGAAGTAGAAGAAAGGGATTTCTTTGGGAGCCATGAAACGTGCAGCCTGGGGCTAGGGGAGGGGTGATGCCAGTTCTATCTTGACTGCCCAACTGGTGGTGTCTCAGCATGTCACATGCCTCCCCAGTTCCCTGTCTTTGGGTCTGTTTCAGCCCTAGTAGTCGCCTATGAGTTGCAATCCTTATAACCGAGACTACCTTTCAAGTTTACTTAGAGACTGAGAGCACTTTGGCCCTCATTGGTGAGGTTTTTGGTCACTCAAGTTCAGACTTCTGGGATCCACAACTCCTCTCTGGCCTGGGCTGGTTTAAATGCTCCCTCCATGGGTGGGCGTCAGCTGAGTTTGATCTGGTTTTTCTCTCTGCTCTAACAGGACAGCACTGAGTTCACTGTCTCAACATTGCTGTGTTCTCCTTCCCTCAGTGCCCAGAGATGCTCTTTATATCATGCTGTTGCCGTGGGGGATGGGGGAGGGGTGGCCTTGGTGATTCAGGACTGTTTTTTGTATCTCTTCAGTGCTTCTTCCAGTGATATAAATTTTAAATCAGGTACTATGAGTGCTCATCTAATTTTTGGTTCTTATGAAAGTGTTTTTCTGTGAAGATAAATTATTAACTCGGTGTTAATGCCTGGGGTTGGGGGGAGCAATCAGGTGAGCTCTCTATTCCATCTTGCTCTGCCTCCCCACTAATGCATAGGGTTAATAAAGTAGACTGACTTTTAGTTAGTTTTATTATTGCTTTACCATTTGCTATATGCACTATGTCTGTCTTACTGGCTACATGTGAGGTTGACAACTTTGGCAGCCCCACCCTTGGAATGCCACTATTCTTGGAAAATCTGAGTTAGAGGGTAGAGCTAAATCATCTCTAATCAGGAACTGGGAAATTGGCTTTGTCTTTTTATTAAGGTTAATATTGTTGTTAATAATAGTAACAGTAAATCTCAAATCCCTAAGTATTGATACTGAATCAGGCCCATTCTACTTGTTGTCCGGTGTGCCAATCACTAAGATGACAAGTTACGTAGCAAAGAAAGGGTTTATTCACCGGGAAGCTAAGTAAAGAGATAAGAGAACAGATCTCAAATCCACGGCCCAAAGACGAGTTTTAAGGGTATCTATTGCATAGACGAGCAAAGTGGTCCAAGGCATGGAGAAAGGTGATTGGAGGTAAAGAAAAATTAGTCAACTGGTGATCTGCACTAGTGTAGTCAAGCTTTATAGCTCTTCACAGGACTCATGTTCACACAATGGTGTGGTTAGCATGATTGGAAGGTGGAGTTATTTGCCCCCCTTGAAGTCAAAAGATCACCTATTAAACATTCACATAGGCCCAGTTCAAGGGTCAATGGTCTCAGCTGATATGAATTGGACAAGAACTGACCCCAAGTCCCTGAAAAATAACTTAAGCAATTGTTACCATGGTGACCCAAACATTGGTGATGTTATCTATAAGAAAGCTAGTGGGAGTTTAGATATATATTGTTTAACTGTGTGACTTTTAGGTATATGAATTTCGAAATCAACTAAAAGCAAGTGACTAAAAACAAATGAGGCACGTTAAGTTTGGCCGGCCTAATCAGGTTAGCCCTGTTTCAGTATGAAATTCTTAAGTTTATTGGGAAGAAAGCAGAAGCATATCCAGGTAAGGAATTCTGTCCACACATCCTGCCCTCTGAGATTCTTGCTCGCTTGTGCCTGGAATGCTACCACATCATCTTTTCAGCGGAAAGGAGTTTGACTTACTATGTTATAATTTCCTTTACCCACTGAGGGATCAGCTGATTCCAATGCAGGCCTGCAACTGTAGTCAAGGCTTTTGTTTCTTACAACTGCATCTCCTCATATGAAAAAGTGCAGATGTTAGACTACATCAGAAGACACAAACATCCCTACAGAAGCCAGGAGGTAATAACTGTGACTGAAGACGGCAAAGGCTGAGCAAAAGGGAGGAGTGGAGGCTGTAAAAACCAGACAGCCCACATTCTGTCCCAAGCAGGTAGCACCTGCTCCATATTCACCAATCAATGCCACATGCAGGTTTAGTATTGTCAGATATGTTTACTTCTCCAGAAAGATCAATTACCTTCTTTTTTAAATGTTCAATCTTATGCTTTGGAATGCTGGAAATGAATTTTTGAAAATTAAAACCTGCATGAGACAAATACATATCTACAGGCCAGTTTATGGTCTCTGAATTTTGTGAGATTTCTTGTTCTTGGGTTTCCTTAGTGATTCAATCATGCTAGAAAAGAGGAGCTTGACTTTATTCCTTGGGGAGAACATCCAAAAAATGGTTTCTGATCTGATGCCAAGCTCACAGTTTGACCTTTTATAAACCATTGTTGGTTTGGTCTAAATCTGTTTAATCCACACAGCTTGCACCCACTAGGCTGGGAGAAAAGGAGGATTATCTTTTGTCAATGGTTTCCATTCTACATCATGACTTTGAGGTCCATTTGGGATTATGTTGGCTTTTTCTATTAGGATATAAATACAAATGGAAATGGAAGTGAAACAAATGAAAATTCCCAAACTGAACACACAAAATTAAGGTACAGAATCTCTAGATGTTAATGAGCCTCTTTTATTTTAATGGTGAAAGAATGAATTAAGATAAGAACTATCTTTACTGCTTTTTCTTTACATACTCTTTTTTTTTTTTTTTGCTGCTAACATTTGGTGTTAATTGGTTTGGTAAGTTCAGGATACTTTTTTGTTTTGTTTTGTTTTGTTTCACTTGCAATGTACTGCAGCTCACTACCCATTTCAAGTTTTATTTTTCCCTTATTTATTTGATATTTTCCTAAAATTCACAAAGTATAAGGAATTTTAAAGATTGACAAGAGATTAAAAGTAATTGGAATGAAAAGGAGGAAAGAATTTCTTTGATATTTTCCTAAAATTCACAAAGTATAAGAAATTTTAAAGATTGACAAGAGATTAAAAGTAATTGGAGTGAAAAGGAGGAAAGAAAGGCAGGGGATCAGAAGAAGGCAAAGACTGGGGAAAGGAAGCCTGAACAGAATTATCATTGTCCGTCATTAATCAAAGCTGCTGCTCTTGATTGTCATATTGAGTCTAGTGGACTATCCTCAGTGACAGAAATCCATACTCATATTCTTTTGTTTAATGCTTCCATTGTAATGGGAGAGGGTACTTATTCGAATATAATACCATTTCCAGAAGACTTATGAAAACATACTGAAAGTCAATGTATGAGAATTCTCTCAGTCCCAATTTTTCATGTAATGAAGGGCATTTTTGAAGCATAACTTATGCATTTGCATCGTTTGTTATGATCAATTAAACTGGAGCACACAATTATAAATTAAAACTTTTCAGAAGAGGATTAAAATGATCTTATAAACAGGCTTTTTAGTATGAGAGGGTAAGCTTTACCTCTGAATTGAAAATCAATACCATATAAAAACTAATGCAAGAGAGTTTAATCTTCAGTTTATTCTCGACTACTGTGAGAAACAAAAAGAAACTATAATATACTTAGGACCTGTCTGTTTAATTTCTAGAACAATTGCATTAATGGAGAGAGTAATTATTAGTGCAAAGGAATGCATTTGAATGCTTTGCAAATCACAAGAACAATGTTGAAAGTTTCCATGCTTGAAATTTACTCTGTTTAACAGTGCTGTGATCTAATAAAGGAGTACCTGAATTTCAGCCATTTACTAAACATTTGCATTTGTCTGTGCTTGCCTGTTTTTATTAAATTCCTGGGGGAAATTAACCACATCAGGCATTTAAAACAATTATTCTAAAATATTGCCTCATTGATGAAAGGAATAAAATATTTCTGGCAAAGGCCAAGAAGTGAATTATACATAACATTTTCAATGAATATTTTACCCTTTATACAGACACAAGCAACGAGAAACCAGAAATGTAATTTCAGAATCTCTAAGAGAATTTCAATGCCAAATGTCAAACACAAGAATTTAGAGGAAAAGAAGAATAAAAAACATATAATTAAATACAACCAATCATCTTTATATCTTAATCTTTGTACACATCCCTAATTATTTAAAGAAGTGTCTTTTTAGGGCAGTATGGGTTATGAGAAACAACCTTGCAATCTTTTTTTTTTTTTTTTGAGACGCAGTCTCGCTCTGTCGCCCAGGCTGGAGGGCTGTGGTGCGGGTTCACACCATTCTCCTGCCTCAGCCTCCCCAGTAGCTGGGACTACAGGCTCCCGCCACCACACCCGGCTAATTGTTTTGTATTTTTTTAGTAGAGATGCGGTTTCATCCTGTTAGCCAGGATGGTCTCTATCTCCTGACCTCCTGATCCATCCGACCCGGCCTCCCAGAGTGCTGGAATTATAGGCATGAGCCACCCTGCCCGGCTGAACCTTGCAATCTTACTTGAAATGTAGAAACTTGGGCCCTAGCAAAAATCTAGGAATCAGAATACCTAGTTTATGGGCCTGGTGCAGGATCTAGGAAACTGAATTTTAGATTTTAGGAGATTCTGATGCAAATGACGCTTTGGGAAACCCTACACTACAGCTATAACAAATTACTCATATTTATTAGATATTTCGCTAGCAGCTAAATGCTTTTTTAAACCCCGGATGGGAAGAAAACAGAGCTGTTCTGACAAAGACAGGTTGTCAGTCTCAAGACTGGCGTACTTGGCCTGCCCTTCAACCTTAAGAGGTAACCCATTCCTGAGGACTATTGACAACCAGTACTCCTCTGTCCTCAAAACTTGATTAAACAATAGCTTTTCTATCTCCTCTTGGGAAGAACTAAAAAGTTAACGTGAACATTCTTGTGAGAATTTTACTAACATTTTGGGGGTATGTGGTTTCTAATCCAGACTAACATATAACAGGCCAGCCCCAAGACAGTCTAACCAGATGTTCAAGGTTACCTTGATTCTGATTAGCTATTTCCCTGGCAAACCCATTTTTAACTGTTTTATATCACTTGTGTTTTTGATTGAATTATTGTGTAAGAAAGCAATATTTGGCTGCCTAACAACCATTTCCATCCTCAACTGGGCTTTTTTTGTTTTCCACTAAAGGATGGAAAGAAGATGAAAAAGCCAATGATGACCTTCTTGGCTTCCCTTGGAGCCAAGAGCGGCCATGCAACCCAGTTTGGAACAAACATAAGTAAGAGGCAGTCTTCTGGAGCCAGTATAAAAAAATGATATTTTGGTGATAAGAGCAGCAGGGTACTAAAGAGAGCTTTCTTGACATTTTGGCTGCCCTCTGCGTTTTGCCCTTGGAAGCAGTCACACGATGTTCTGTCAGAAATGGTAGCTGCTGCCTCGTCATCCCAAGGAAGGGCCAGGAGAATGATAGAGACACGTGTTTTCTACCCTACCATGGTGCAGCTGATGAGTGAACGCCAGAAGGGTCTACCTCCAACTTTCTTGTTTTATAAAAATTAATATCCTTGAATTATAGGCCTCCTTAGTTGTATTTTTGTTTCTTTCACCTAAGAGCATTCTAACTAATGTTGTTTATAACATTTTTCTTCTCCACTGGGTCATCTTCTCTTAGTGGAATATTTTCCCAGGAACTTTTTGAAGTAATCTAATATTAAAACTTGAAAGCATTTCTAGCTGGGTGACTAATGGTATAATGTGTACACACACACACACAGATGCACGCACACACACACATTTCTAGTTCAGATTCAAAATCAGAATACCCAGAGTTAAATTCTGCAACTTGCACAAAACTCAAAACTATCTTGTTAGTCATCATTTAAAACATTGATTAATATATATATATATATATATACCTTGTTTTCCTCCAAAATGTGTTTAGAAAAACTTATAACTATTCACAAATTACAGACTTAGAATATTACATATAAAGACTTAGAGCAAAATCAAAAGGGAAGCAAGAGTTGAGTCATGATACAGAGCCTAGGTAAAGAGAAATAAAAAAAACCAAAAAAACTATAAGCTGAGATGCTATATGGTGGGGCCATATGTTTATTTTTAAACCAAGTACCAGTAGTTATTTGAAGCAAACCAATTGTTCGGAACAATTGTAACTATTCCTGATTCAAATGTCAGGAAGGGATTTTTTCCCTGAGAATTCTTATAAATAGAGTATTGTGTAGTGTGGTCAGGCTCTGTGGTATGGTATCCTGGGACCTTTGCCTCCATCATTACACCAGGGTGCCTGGTCCTTTGTGAAGGTGTTTTTTGTTTTCTTTTTTTTGAGACAGGGTCTCTCTCTGTCACTCAGGCTGGAGTGCAGTAGTACAATCATAGCTCACTGCATCCTGGAACTCCTAAACTCAAGTGATCCTCTCACCTTAGCCTCCCAAGTAGCTGGTACCATAATGGTGTGCATAATGGTGCACACCATTGCCTGGCTAATTTTTTTTTTTTTTTTTTTTTTTTGCAGGAATGGTATCTCTCTATGTTGCCCTGGCTGGTTTCAAACCTCTGGCCTCAAGCGATCCTTCCGCCTCAGCCTGCCACAGCACTGGGGTTATTGGCATGAGCCACCACAACGGACCCATGAAGCTTATTGCACAGTCCACAGTGAAGCAAAGAGTCAACCTAAACAGACTTCTTTAAAAGGATTCATGGGGCACACTAGGACAACCTTTGCTTGGGTTGAGTAAATGGAAACTAACTTCTTAAAAAGAGTGTTGTAATTACAATGTAAGTGTTAAGAAGACAGATTCTGAAGCCAGGTTGCCTGGCTTTGAATCTCACCCTTGCTGCCTATTATCTGAGTGACTGTGGACATGTTACATACGTTACATAATCCTCTGTATCTCAGTTTCCTCATATGAATTATAATACTACATAGTTATGAAGTTTTGTGAGGAGCAAATGTGCTACTTAACACAGTGCCAGGGACATAATAAGTATTATGTTAGTGATTGCCATTATCTTATTTAGAGGTAGCTCTACCTTGAGCTTTGAACTAAACCATGTTATAAATCATTCTGGGTTCTAGTCATCAATTCCCCATAAAAGTTAGTCTAATATTTAGTGGCTTTGAAAAGCAAGCACTTTATCTCATGATTGTGTGGGTCAAAACTTTGGCAGGCCTCCTATGAACAATTTTTCTGCTGCTCAAAGCACTGACTAGGGTCACTCAGTGGTATTTATCTGGTGGCTGGTCTGGTCTGAAGTCTGGCCTCAGCTAAGACTGTAAAAGAAAGTGCCTACACATGACCTATCCAGCCAGGCAGCCTCAGCGAAATTAGACTCCTCCTATAGTGGCTCCAGTTTCTTAGGTAGTTGATATTCCAAGAGAGCCAGGTGGAGGTAGCAAAGTGTTTTCAGACCGGGTCTTAGAAGTTCCAGAATGTAGCTTCTACTGCATTCTATTGTTCAAGCAAGACATAAAGGTCAATAGATTAAAAAGGAGGAAGAATTAAACTCCACATCCCAATGAAAAGAGAATAAAGAACTTGCAACCATCTTTAATCTACCATATCAAGAATATACCTTCCTTGTCCAGTCTGAGACATGGATCACTACATCATCATATACATCATCGTATGTATTCGTTCTTCAGTGATATAGATATGCTAGATGAAGCTCTTCAATATGAGGATGCACACAATTTAAATTCTTTTAGAAGAAAATTGTATTTGAAGACTTTTGATCACAAAAAGCACTGTACTACTAATCATTTAATATTTTCTTAGTATCAATAAAACCTATTTTGTATCGTGAAACACAGGATTTCTTTTTAAGATCAGCAATCTCTATTTTCTCTTCTGAGAATTGGGTCACAAGAAAATTCAAGCCCTCAGAACTTGACAATTCTGTGCTTAGGCAGAATTACTTACTTGCCAGCAGCCATTTGATGATTCCGGTCATCAAATGATGGATGGAATATATTTAGTTCAAAGAGCTGGAATATATTTAGTTCAGTATCCAAACTGTAAGATTAATTAGCATGTTGACTTTCACGCTTTGTATGTCAACTGAAATGTGAATAACCTGTATTAGAGACCGATAATAAAACACTAACGTTGAAACCTACTGCAAAAACGCTTATGACTGGAAGGAACTATGAGAAAGGCAGAAAATTTGATGTAAGCTATTCAATAAGGAAAAAGCAAGAAGTTTTGGGAGAATGCAATGGGTCTCATATTTGCCTTATACCTGGTGGAAGTCTCATAGTGGAGGATCCCAGATTGAATTTGCACCTCAGAATATCCAGCAAACACATTGTTGTGGTTTGTTGATGTTTTCTGTATTAGTTTTTAATGTGAGTTTTAAGTATTTGTGTACAGCATTCATGATACTCAGGCACAGTCCTTACCGCTCCTTATTGTGATACACTGATCTGCTTTGCTGTTGTATGTTGCTTGCTTAGCTACCTCCTGGAACTTGAGAAGGCCTCATTAGCTCTATGGCCTCCTCTGATCTTTAGCATCTTTGAGCTCAGAAGCTAACCTCCAACATAAAAGGAAATGAGTGCGTTAAAAAATGTATCACTCTTAGCTCTCAAGGGTAGGTCCTAGAACTAGGGCCACAGTGAATTGAAGGAAGAGAGAAATGATGTATGCATCTCTCAATGGTGGGAGAGCTGGAATATAATAATGTTTGTCACCATCTGGTTACTTTTGCTGGCTATCTTGATGTCTGACCACTAGGGTTTCAATCCAGACTCATATTTTATTTTATTTTATTTTATTTTTGGGATGGAATCTCACTCTGTCACCCAGGCTGGAGTGCAGTGGCATGATCTCGGCTCACTGTGGCCTCCGCCTCCTGGGTTCAAGCGATTCTCCTGCCTCAGCCTCCCAAGTAGCTGAGATTACAGGTGCCCACCACCATGTCTGGCTAAGTTTTGTATTTTTAGTAGAGACAGGATCTCACCAGGTTGGCCAGGCTGGTCTTGAAGTCCTGACCTCAGGTGATCCACCTGCCTCAGTCTCCCAAAGTGCTGAAATTACAGGCGTGAGCCTCTGGGCCTGGCCCAGACTCTTATTTTTACATTGCTTACTGTGGTGTCTTATGTCATTCATCTTGAGCATCATTATCCTGAAGACTACCTCAAGTGTGGTGAAAAATGCAGTGTTTTAAAAGATGTGCTCAAAAAGGCAAGCTGCTTTCCCTGTAGCTGTTTAATTACTTGAGCTGGGGCCATTTTTCCCACAGTCGAATCGGCCTATCACTGATTATATTAGCAGGATTTGCAGTAGACTCACTAATAGCTAACAATTGTAGGGAGAAAAAAATCTTGTATAAAGTATTAGAATATCATGAGATTGCCTTTATTAGTCACCAGTCAAATCAATCAAATCAGATCAAGCTTGCCCTTGTTTTGACAGAACATTTGTTCTGTCCAACATTTAAGCAAAGACCACTTAGTAAATGACCCTATTTTCTTACATATGTTTGTACCTTTTGGAAAATATATTTATACCACTAGGAATGCGAACATTCTCTGTGTGTACCTTCATATTCATTTCTCCTCATTATTGCCACTTTAAGAACCTTCTTGTAGGCCGGGCGCGGTGGCTCAAGCCTGTAATCCCAGCACTTTGGGAGGCCGAGATGGGCGGATCACGAGGTCAGGAGATCGAGACCATCCTGGCTAACACGGTGAAACCCCGTCTCTACTAAAAATACAAAAACTAGCCGGGCGAGGTGGCGGGCGTCTGTAGTCCCAGCTACTCGGGAGGCTGAGGCAGGAGAATGGCGTAAACCCGGGAGGCAGAGCTTGCAGTGAGTTGAGATCAGGCCACTGCACTCCAGTCCGGGCGACAGAGCGAGACTCCACCTCAAAAAAAAAAAAAAAGAAAAGAACCTTCTTGTTGCTGGATCTTATTCAGGCAATTCTGGAATTGGACTGCAAATAATGGTTGAACCTCTGTTCAAGAGGTCATTCTTACCCCTAACCCCCTGCCCAAACATGATGTAATTTGAGACACTCTGGGTTTTCCATTTCCCTCCACTTGTTGATTTCTGGTCCTGTGTCAAGGAATTATTCTCATTAGAACAATATCAACAAAAACCCTTTGTTCTTTCATTGGTCTCTTGGGTGTTTTTAGTGGTATTGAACTCAGACATATATTTGCGGTTTCTTGAAATCTTGAATTCCACATCTCATTGGAGTCATTACAGCCTTACAGCATGAGATAAGTTAAATTGTATGGCATTTGTTTGAGAGGTTTCTAAAGAACAAAAGGAGTGTATGTGTCAGGAAGAAGGATGGGGGTGGATGGACTCTGTTTATACATCCAAGATCATGGAAAACTCCTTCTCTTAAAAATAGCTGTCCTTTGTGTCAGTTACTGCTTGTTGCCTATCCCAAATCCATTTCTCCTTCTTCTTTCCTAGCAGGATCTCTGATTATGTTCAGGACTGTAATGTTTGTAGTTAAAAAGACCCATCGCCTGGAGTTCCTTTGTGATAATATAACTGTTTTGTATCTTTACTGTGACCACAGTTATAGAGATCTATATGGGTGATAAAACATCACAGAACTATATACATGAACATATAGGAACCTGAAAACTGAATGTACACAAGAACTGGTGAAATCTTAGGAGGGTCTGTCATCCAGACTAATTAACTGTGATCTATTGATGGAAATTTAATTTTGATGATGTACTCTATTTATGTAAGATGTTACCTTTGAGGGTTGCAACATCGTGGCTACATAGGATCTTTGGTATAATTTTTGCAACTTCTTGTGAGTCTGCAATTATTTCAACATAGAAACTTAAACAAAATAAAGATATTGACCTCAGAATTCCTTGGAAGTAAGGATTCCCTAGCAAACTAATTTTGACCAATGAGATATAAGCAGGTGGTGATCCTGGGTGAGCTACTTTATCTTACTTAAGAAGGGCAGACTATTGCATTACACTCCATTCTTTTACCTTTCTTCCTGTGTACAACATAGATATGGGGCCAGAGATGTAGTTTATTTCATACAAGTATGAAGTAGAACATTGCCTAAGTAGGTGATGTAGAAACTTAGAAGGAACTTGGGTTCTTGACTGTACTAGTCCAGGACAATCTACACGGGGGTTTTTAATCATGTGAGGAAAATGGACCCCTTAGATGTTTAAGGCCATGAGATAGGGTTTATGTTCTTTGTTTTGCATGAAACCCTAAACAATATTTTTTTTAGTTCCAAATGTAACCTTGGTCACCGAAGGTCTGGGAGCTGGTAGACTTTTATTTCTCCATTCTAAGGAGAACCATGGACAGTACACTAGATAACACTTTGGGAGACCTGTGTTCTTACAATAAGAATGGACAAGAAGTTCCATTTTCTCTAAGATGAGAGGGTTGGACTTAAGAACCCTGAAGACATGTATTTGTATGATTCAAGGAAAACCTTAAACTAGGGAATGGAGAATGACAGAATGTAGAGGCATGCTAAATCAGTACCTAATGATCAAAGAGTATTGGTGGAGTAAATAATGTGAGAAATAGATGGATATTAAAGAGAGGGTGATAGACTAAATCACTTTTCACACTTTTATTATCTTTTTCTTATCAGAGAACAATTATTCCTTCCTATTCCCATATGTCTTGCTTTGCTTCCTGGGAGAAGAGTGAATATTCTACCTTATCAACTTTGAGCTTGACCATGTGATATGCTCTGGCCAATGAATATGAATTTCACATAGAAAACTTATGAAGCATCGTAAATTTTCAACAGAGCCCTTGCTCTTCTCCTGTGCCATCAAGCTTCCTCTCTCATCTATTTCACTGAATGAGAAGACATGTAAAACAGACCTATAGCTTGGGTGCAGTCACTCCACAGCTGAAACATAACATGAGCAAGGAATACGCCTTTGTTGTAAGCCAATAAGAATTCAGAGTTTTTGTTACTGCAGCAAACTCATACAAAGAGGATCCAACAACTCATTGACAAGAAGCAGTCCAAGAAGAAAGTTGCAAAAGTGCAAAAATGATAATCTAAGAAAGGAATTGTGACTAGAAGCTGGGAAGTAGGGTCAGGCACTAAAGAATGGGAACATGAATTTGGTTGGGTAAATTCTTTAAATTTTGCCAAATGTTGTCTTTTATATTATACAGCAAAGTGGTTATAAGCAGGGGCTCTGAGACCAGACACTAGGTTCTAATTCTGTATCTTCCATTGGCAAATTTTTGTCCTTGGTCAAGTTACATAAAGTCTTTTCTAAAACAGGGTAATAAATGGGACTGTGTACTCATTAGCTGGTGTACAAGGAGGATAAAGTGTATCAACACCTAGCACTTCAGTGTTTGGTCTATATCACACACTGAATAAATGCTAGTTAGTATTAATGTGAGAATTCTTTTTTTCACCCCCGTTATCCCAAAATACTATGCTTTGGGCTTTCCCTAGACAATGAGAAAATTACCAGAGCTGTAAACATAAATCCTGACCAATGAATGAAGGGCTAGAAAAAATTGAGGCAAGACAAATAAAAGAAAAATGGTGAAAATGAAAAATGTTTGGCTGGGCGTGGTGGCTCATGCTTGTAATCCCAGTACTTTGGGAGGCCTAGGTGGGTGAATCACTTTAAGATCAGGGGCCTGGCCAAAGAGTGAAACCTTGTCTCTACTAAAAAAACTAAAAAATTAGCTGAGCTTGGTGGTGTGCACCTGTAATCCCAATTACTAGGGAGGCTGAGGCAGGAGAATGGCTTGAACCCAGGAGGTGGAGGTCACAGTGAGCCAAGATTGCATGACTGCACTCCAGCTTGGGTGACACAGGGAGACTCCTTATCCAAAAAAAATAAATAAATAAAGAAGAAAAATGTTTTGCCTATTCATCCAACCTTTTATTTTCCTGTGGATTGGCCTGTTTAATAGATGTACATATAAAATAATTATATATAAAGGTAGTAAATATGATATATAATTATATTACATATAAATATAATTATATATAGAATTCTTCCTTTGCCTTTAGTGTGTGTGTGTGCATATGTGTGTATATGTATGTGTGGGGTTTATATATAGTGTGTGTGTATATAAACATATATATAAACATATATACACACACACTAAAGGCAAAGGCAAAGGCCTTTAGTGTGTGTGTGTGTGTGTGTGTGTGAACACACTAAAGGCGAAGGAAGAATTCAAAATATTCTACGTTTTAGTGTAATTACTATTATTAATTTTTATTGGAAAATTTTGAACATATACAAACTGGTGGGAATTGTAAAATGAGCCCCAGTGTATTCAGCACCTAAGTATAGCAATAATCAGTTCATGACTATTCTCATTTCATTTATGCTCCTTCTTCCCCTGCTCCACTAGCTTATTATTAAGAAAATTCCAGACATCATAGCATTTGGTCTAATAACTTTGAAAAATAGTTTGCAATGAATCTTTTTCTAATAAAGGATAGCATGTTTGGACTCTTAGAGTTTCTTATTATGAATTACATAGCATCAGAAAATTAGAATGTAATTATTAACTGGTGGGTGGTATATCAGCTTGTTAAAACACAAAGTATGAGCTGTGATCATGGTCTAGAGCCAAGACTCTGCCACACATGCTTCCCACATGGCTTTAGGGCACTTCTTTTTCAGATGCAGTGGTGTGAGCAAGATATTTAAGAATGGCACCTTATAAAAGCTAAAGAACAAATCATTGCCAAAAAAAGTCAATTCATTTTATTTCAATACATATTTAAAGACCATCAAGAATCCAATATACTTTATTATTTGAGAAAAATATAGGTGAGTGCAAGATAGCCCTATCCTTATAGTCCCATAAGGAGAGAGACACATATATAGTTAGTTATAACCCAAGACAATTTGAAGACTTTTAGTAAAGAATTCCAAACCAAAGGCTATATCATCACAGAGGAAGTGTGAGTCATTTTGTGTTTGGGGAGATGAGGCAAAGAGAGAGAGAGTTTTCTAGAGAGAGCAACTTTCTTTTTTTTTTTTTTTGAGACAGAGTCTTGCTCCGTCACCCAGGCTGGAGTACAGTGGCACGTTCTCGGCTCACTGCAACCTCAGGTTCAAGCAATTCTCCTGCCTCGGCCTTCTGAGTAGCTGGGACTATAGGAGTACGCCACCATGCCTGGGTAATTTTTGTATTTTTAGTAAAGAGGGGGTTTCACAATGTTGGCCAGGCTGGTCTCAAACTCCTGACCTCAGGTGATTCACCCGCCTCAGCCTCCCAAAGTGCTGGGATTACCGGCATGAGCCACTGCGAGAATGAGTAGCATTTTTGACTGGTGAATTAGAAAGTAGGTGGGTGAGGAAAGAAAACATTTTTTAAAAGGTGTGAACATACATATGCATACAGTATCAAAGGAATCAGTGACATTTTGGATCCCAAATCTGGAAGCTTCTTTCTAGTGTTATATAAGTTTAAGTAGTGTTCTAGAAACTTTAAAAAAAAAAAATATCGACATCGCTTGGTGGCATCACTAAACACTTTCTACATACTGATGAAATTTTATGCACAAATTAAATAATAAAACATTTACACTTATTTTACATATTGCCACAAAACGAAGGTCAGCAAACCATGACCCTCAGGCCAAATCTGGCTCTTTGCCTATTGTTGTAAATAAAGTTTTATTAGAACATAGCCATACCTATTCAGTTAGTATAATCTCTAGCTACTTTAGTGCTACGATGGCAGAGCTGAGTAGTTGTAAAAGACTAACTCTGTTGCAAAGCCTAAAGTATTTACTTAGAGTCAGGATTAGTGACAGCTTCCTTAAATTTTGTGACTGAGATACCTCACTTGACTCACTTTAGTCCTGATCTTGTGTTTACTATCTGGCTCTTAATAGAAAACTTTTTCCAAGACCTGTTATACAATAAAAGGCTTTGTAGCAGATAATACTCTTAAATTAACATTTTTCCTGAGATAAAATGATGTCTGTTCATTCTCGAATGAACCAGAAGACTAGGAAGTGGTGGGTTGTGAACATTCGTTAGTATACAGTAATACATTACCAAGTGGAAAATGTACTCTGCCTTTTCTGCAAAGCATCCTGAAAAGTGATGTGGACCAGGGCTTTGCATTGATTGCAGTATGGATGAATCAAATAGGATTCATTTGTTGGTCTTTCCCTTTTCTTATTTATCCCATGTAATACACTTATCTTTTCCTTTCCAGATATTTTCCCCATTAGGTTGCATTATTATAAACTTCGGGTTATATGGGCAGATTCCTTTGTATTTTATGCTTTTTGAATCAGTGCATGCATTGAGTTCAATAAAATTACTTTCATACAACATAAATAACTAGACAACAAAAGATTAGTCAGAATAAATGAAAACTCAAATGGAATGTCAATGCCTCTAGCCCCTTCATCTTCTCCTGTGTTTTCATCCACTCCCTCATGTTACTCTAAAGAGTACTCTAAATATGCCCTGGGCTTCTCGTGTTTCTAATGAAGCATTCTTCCACATGAGTTCCATTGTCACTTTAGTCAGGGTGTTCTGTTCAGAGAAGATTGCTTTAGACAATGCTTTATGTAAATTTTTATCTATCTTCTTACAGCTCTCACCATATAAAAAATTTCATATTATACAGTTTGAGGGCATTACATCACCGATGGGACAAACAATAGACAGAACCAGGGATGCAGATATAATGTGACTATGCCAAGAGATTTGTAAATTTCTTTTTAAGAAAATATACAGTGTAGGGGAAGAAAAATAATTTTCTCTCTCTCTTTCGTAGTTCTTAACTGGGACTCCTTCTAACAAAAGACAGATTAAAAAGAGGAAAAAAAAATAGAAGTTAGTTAACATGTATTCCTCATGTATACATTGGAGAAAAACCAGTGAAATGAGAAGTCTCCAGAATGTATCTCAAAGAAGGCATTTTAAACTTCAGATGTAAATATCACCATATTCTGAAACAACGAAGGGTGTGGGGAAAGGCCCAGTAAAGGTAAGATGAGCAAGAGAAGTGAAAGGTAAGGTTTGTTATGCAGATGCCTTCTCCATTGATTCCGGAGTCTCTAGTGATTTAGTCTTCCTTCTCTTCTTGGTGTAGAGAGGAAGATACCCTTACAAATGGACGCTTACTTTACAGATATCAATTTCATTTACAAAAAGGTAACTTTTAAGAGCTATGCCTGTGTCTGCCTACTTTCTAAATGTAACCAGCTCAAAATAATCCTTAGGTGAAAAAGGCATATTTGGAGTGCCCTATTCAGATTATTCAGATCTACAGTCATAGTTTGGGGTGGTGGTGTGTTCTGAGCCCCATCAGTAGCTACTCATTAGTATGTTAAAATTGTTGGTATATTTTGAAACTTCAAGGATATAAACAATATGTAATACAAAAGTTAATAATTGATTGGGTAAACATTAGATATCTAACAAAATAATGCAAGTAGTAGGAAATACAAGGATGCATTTGAGGTTTCTAAAGCATTCCAAAGAAAAAGTCGTTTTTTTCTTGTTCTTTGTTTACAGCTGTGTGAAAATGTTACAGGTAGTGAAGTATGAGCAGGACAGGAGAGGGCTCTCCCCCACCCACTAGAAATGTCAGGTACCGGTTCAGCAATGATCACATTGCCTCTCTAAAAATGATAGTTCGGCAGGGTCAGGGAAAGGCCATTTCCTGATGGTCCACACCTGTTAACATAAAAATGTTAATTGAATGCAGACCCCAGGGAGAAGCAACTTCCGGGGCATGCGTGTTAAGATATAATCTTCTGGGTCACACTCCACTGGAAAAGGGAAGAAAGCCTCAGATGTGCATGTGTATAATTACCTAAACAAACTGAGCATGTTCAATTCCCAAACGTAAGGAGAGCACCAAGCATGAGGAAAACTCACTCTAAGGGAAGAATCGGGGGAAAGAGGTGAGCCTATAAAGTCCTAGGATCAAGGTTAAAGGTCATTTTTGTTGTTTTCTTTTGCTCTCTTTTCTCTCCTGGACCTTCAAGTGCCTGCTTGGACCTCTTTAAAGCAAATTTTCCTATCTTTCCTATTCTAAAGTCTTTTAAAACAAACTTCCACTTCTGCTGTGAAACTTGCCTTGGTCTCTTTTTCTGCTTTATGCCCCTCAGTCAAATTCTTTCTTCTGAGGAGGCAAGGACTGAAGTTGCTGTGAACCCATATAGATTTGCCGCTGGTAACTCGGCGTAACTCAGATCTCTTCCACCGCTAACAAAAATAGGTATCAAATAGAGATAAATAAAATATTGTTCTGATGCCCAGCTAAAGTTAAGGATTATACATTTTTCATGGATCTGTTACCAACCATGAGTTCTTGGGCTTTCAGTGCAATAGAAATTGACATGAGGCCAAAAGAGTTCTCCCAGACAAGTCTTCATTGGAGCTTATGCTTGGACATAAGGGAGACAGCATGAGAGAGAATTCCCTGACTCACTCCTTGAAAAAAGCCAGTTGGGATATTAGGAGAAGCACAAGAATTTAAATCAGGGGTAGGGTATGCAGGTCAGCATTATCTGGTTGTGATGGCTGTCTTGAGTAATGGGTCACCTGGTGGTCTGGCCTGTGGCAACAAGGCTGCAAATCAATTATTTAGCACTTCTTCCTGAGGTGAGACACTCTGCAACCTGGGTTTGATATTTTGGATTTCCTAAGGCCATTTCCTGGAATTCTTTAAATAAAAGACATGGTTAAACATTATGAAAGCACAGAAAGACAATACAGAATGGCTATTTTCCTTCTATGACTAAAGCCTTGAGTTAATGGTACAGTGTCAGGTAGTGGTATGGGTTTTTTTTTTTTTTTTTTTTTTTTTTTGAGGCGGAGTCTCACTCTGTCGCCCGGACTGGAGTGCAGTGGCCGGATCTCAGCTCACTGCAAGCTCCGCCTCCCGGGTTGACGCCATTCTCCTGCCTCAGCCTCCTGAGTAACTGGGACTACAGGCGCCCGCCACCTCGCCCGGCTAGTTTTTGTATTTTTAGTAGAGACGGGGTTTCACCATGTTAGCCAGGATGGTCTCGATCTCCTGACCTCGTGATCCACCCGTCTCGGCCTCCCAAAGTGCTGGGATTACAGGCTTCAGCCACCGCGCCCGGCCCGTGGTATGGGTTTTGCAATCAGTGGGAATGCATGGAAGAATGCTCTAGTGGGGATGAACTGAAACAAAGCCCTGTTCCTATTCTGTCTCGGATCTTGATTAAAATTTGATCAGTATGGATTACTAGAGACTATTAATATCCTGTATGAAGGCATGGGAAATTGAATACATGAAAGTTACTGAAGGTCAAAATAAAAAATTTTTAAAAGGTGGTAGTATGATCACCTTAGAGAGCAAAGAAGACGAGGTACAGAAACCAAATGGTAGTTGAAAATAATAAAATACATAGTGGTGTGTGTGACTACTATAGTCTATATTCTTTGCAGCTCAGAAATCCTGCTAACTGAAGTCTCCAGACATTCAAATTACGGGGACAAATGACTGGATAATGTTCATACATCCTATGTGTTTTTAGAAAGAAAAACACCCTTCCCACACTCTCCAAAGTCTTCCAACTCCATATGCAATCAAGTGGCACACAATAGGGTGCTTATGTGGTGTTTAGCCCTTCCTCAAAAGAACCTGGCATAAGTCTCAGTAAGAGACAGGATATCAGAATAAATAGGTCATTGTTCCATTCCATTAGGGCAATTCTGGTGTTCCTGTTGCTTGACAAAGACACAAGTGCCGGGAAGTGAGGTTGATTGTTTCCTAGGACTCACATTTTAAAGTGCTCCTCAGTTGCTTCTTTTCAGAGTACTTCCTTTGGTAGAAGCCCAGCTGGAAAAAAGGGCTGGAGAACAATGCTATGGAGATAGTCTTTTTCTTTTATTCTATTTCTCCTGTTAACCATATGTTATCAATTACTTAGCAGCTCCATTTGCAAAGCATTTTTAAAATAGAAAAGTGAACAGGCAGCATCCTATCTGGCTTGAGGAAAATCTTGTGTTTAAAAGTGGAGTGAGAAAGTCTTGCCATCAACATGATAGACCTGTAGAAGTCAGACCAGTGGTGGTGATACTCTTTTCATAGTCATGAGGGCACATTTTAACCAGTTTTCCATGTGCCATTTAATCTAAGAAACAACTGGATTTAGAAATTTTGGAAAGGAGCCTGTAATTAGTTTGCCAGCACTGCCATAACATAGAACCATAGACTGGGGGGCTTAAACAGTTGTACGTTATTTTCTTAACCATTCTGAAGGCTAGAAGTCCAAAATCAAGGTGCCAATAGGATTGTTTTCTTCTAAGACTTCTCTCTTTCACTTGCAGAGGTCCACCTTACTGGGTCTTCATGTAGTCTTCCCTTTCTGTGTGTCTCTGACCTTCTCTTCTTATAAGGACACCTGTCATATTACATTAGGGCCCACCCATATTGGTGCAGAATTTTGCTCCTTAATTTAGCTAAAATCCGGTTCTTGTCACACAACCAGAAAAATTTAGGCACGTGGACACATTTAAGGGTAAGTAGAACAGAATTTTACTGGGCATAAAGGGCAAAAAAACCCAGCAAAGCAAGATGGAGTCCTGCTGACCTCACAGATTGAAACTCACACCACCACACCGGAGCTCCTCCTGCTGACTGTGGCTCCACCCCTGACCGTGGCTCCACCCACCGACCGTGGCTCCACCCTGTTCCCCCAGTGCACATGTAGGCATGTTCAGACAAAGCCCTGGCAGGTTTCCTCATCTGCACAAAAAAAATCTGATGTAAATACTTGTGGGGTGGGTTGGTGATTCTCCAGAGACCCCTTTTTATATGCCTAGGCATTTGACTGTCTCCTATGACTTCATTTTACCTTAATTACTCTTTAAAGGCCCTATCTCCAAATATATTCCTCTTCTAAGGTTCTAGGGGTTAGAGCTTTGACACAGGAATTTTAGGGGAACACAGCTCGGATCATAACAATGTGTTTTTTCACTTCTTACTTGCAGAAACTCCCTTTTTAGCTCATGATTGGATAGCTATGTCACAAAAATATATCTGGTTTATAAATGTCACTTGTGCTGCTGATGGCCCACTTCATATAACAGAAGAGGGTTTTTACTGCCCAGGTTAATGTGGAAGTCACAAGTTTTTTCTTTTCCTGAGCTCTGGGCTCAGAAATGGAGCTTCTCCTAGTTTCCTCAGAATTGAGGGGCAGACTACACTGGGGAAGTCTCTGTCAAGTGCTGGTAAGGATTGAAATTTTAATATTGGATATTGATACAGTGGTCACTATCAATTGAAAAAAGATGAGATACATACATTTGGAAAGGACAGCTTTATTTCTCATAAAGGGTTGCTTCTGGCAGAAGGTAAGAGCCAGCACTCGGAGGGAGGGATAAAGGGAACAGAAACTTACGATGAGTGGGTTGGCTAAGTATACATACTTAACAGGCCGTCAGAGGAGCCATGAATATTTTATAAAAGAGGAACATGAATATGAGCAGTTGCACTTCATGCCTCTTCATGGGTTCCATGTTCAAAAAATGGCACCGTCAGCATGATACATTGGTGGAGCTTTTGGCCTTCTGATATCAAAAAGTGAAGCAGAGGATATGAAAACCCTTACTGTCCCTTCTCCATAAGCCAGCCAAAACTAGTCTAGGGATGGCGGTCAGTTTTTAGTAAGAGGTTCATTGTGAAACAGTGAGCCGTCAAGCTGAAACTGCCAAGAGGGAGGTCTGCTCGTGGCCTCAGATGATTGTCTAAAGGCAATAAAAGAATAAGTGATTTGTGACCGAGTGTGGTGGCTCACACCTATAATCCCAGCACTTTGGGAGGCCAACATGGGTGAATCACCTGAGGTCAGGAGTTTGAGGCCAACCTGATGAACATGGCGTAACCCTCTCTCTACTAAAAATACAAAAATTAGCAGGGCGTGGTGGTGGGCCGTGTAATCCCAGCTACTCGGGAGACTGAGACATGAGAATAGTTTGAACCCAGGAGGCGGAGGTTGCAGTGAGCTGAGATCACACCATTGCACTACAGCCTGGGCAACAGAGTGAGACTCTACCTCAAAAAAAAAAAAAAAAAAAAAAAAAAATGATTTGTTTCTTGTCTTCTAGAGCTGGTTTCTGCCTACTTCTTAGGAAAGAATTCTGGTTAAAGGTTAATAAGGAAGGGGCATACTGAAGTGTGTCTAATCTCCCATCCAATCATGGCAAGGAATCAGAATGTTTCTCTACAGTGCCTTGGCCAAGAAGGAGTCTTTTTAGTCAGCTGAAGTGCTTAGGATCTTATTTTTATTTCTCAGCACATAATTTGTGGACTAAAGTATTATGTGGACTTTACTTTTTTGACAATTGTTTTCCACTTCCCTCGTCCTGTGTAACGTTTCCAGTTTCATCTTTCTGTCATTGGTAATTAAAAAAAGAAAGTTGAAGTATGCTTTTGTCTTTTATTGTGTCACCTCAAAGAGTTTGTAAAAGTGTGTGAGCTCTAAATAAGGCACTAGCTTTTATCGATATTTATTTCTCTGTTGATATTCAGTTTATCAAAACATATCTTTATGTCAATTATTATTATTGTTGTCCCCCCAAAACTAAAATATCTTTTTCCTATGTATATGTAAAATGTTAATTTAATTTTTCATTTATCTTAAGAATTTTATTGAAAAAATTTAATGATATAAATTTGAAAAGTATTCAGAATATAGTCAACTGAAAATAGAACATGACAGCAACAAGATAGCTGAGGTAAAATACCTCTGGGATTTGAGGTGGATTTTAGGTGGGTTAGGTGGAACTCACATAAAATAAAGAGTGATCCTTTTTCTTTTATAAAAATATGCAGCTTTCTCTCTCCCAAGGTTCAACTTAGTGGCTGGAGACGTCACTTTTTATTATCAGAATGAGAATGAGTAATGCAAGCAGCACCTGGAAGCAAAACAGTAACGTAGCTAAGCCCTGAGTAGAGAAATGTGGACGAGTTATTTCCATTTACTTAAAATGTGGCGATTGCTGTAAAATAAAAATGCGTGAACTGGGTAAAAATTAATGCCATGTCAGGGAAAGCACATTCTACTATTTAAAACCCTTTAAAGATGCAATCGTTTTCCACTCAAACCTGTTTGATGAGAATTTACAGGATGTCCCCACCCAATTCTCAGTCATAGGGAGGTCACTCAGGTGTTTGATTTCCATTCGAGGTGGAAACACTGAAACAGAGAAAAAGAACTTAATTTCCTCATCTATGAGCCAGCAAGCTCACTGAAAAGATTATAGTAGATTTGTGGACGATACTTACTTCAGTCGTAGATGGGGTCGACACAATTTTTTATTGCGTTACAACAGTAGAGAGATTAAATAATAACTAAATCTAGGGTTATATAAGTCTTCCTTCCATTTTACCTATTTTCCAGAAAGTTCTCCTATGAAAGAGTCAGCTTTGTCCTTCTACTCTTGTGTCTCCTTTTATAAAATCATAACACTTTTGTTTGATCCAATAACCTGGTCACCTAAGGATTGTACACATAAACAAAATTGGAATTATATTATATATATATTTGATCTTACTAATATTATATTGTAAGGATATTCCACAATTTCTAAATGAATTTTTCTAATCGTATCCTAACCTGATTGATTAATTGATTGATTTTACAAAACTTAATATTTTAGAGCAGATTTAAGTTCTCAGCAAAATTGGGAGGAAGGTACATAGATTTTCCATATACCCTCTGCTCCTGCCCCACACGTGTAAATTTATTTTTTCTTTCTTTCTTTATTTTTTTTTTGAGACAGAGCCTCACTCTGTTGCCCAGGCTGGAGCGCAGTGGCCGGATCTCAGCTCACTGCAAGCTCCGCCTCCCGGGTTCACGCCATTCTCCTGCCTCAGCCTCCCGAGTAGCTGGGACTACAGGCGCCCGCCACCTCACCTGGCTAGTTTTTTGTATTTTTTAGTAGAGATGGGGTTTCACCATGTTAGCCAGGATGGTCTCGATCTCCTGACCTCGTGATCCGCCCGTCTCGGCCTCCCAAAGTGCTGGGATTACAGGCATGAGCCACCGCGCCTGGCCTATTTTTTCTTATAAACTTGGGATGTTTATCTTTAGACTTAAAAATGTCTTTAGAAGAGGGCACTGTTTCTTGATATTTTGCGCTTTTTTTTTTCCTTTGGCTATCTTTTACTGTGTTAATTTATCAGGTAAGTGATTAGAAGAAAAGAGTTTCAGAAATGACACATGGGATAAGTATATTTTGAAGGATGGGAGAGTAGTGAAGGTACAGGGTGTAGCAGGTCAGATCGGGTGGGTAGTCTACCTAGTGAAGGACACCTTTGAACAATAATTAATGTCATTTGTGGAAAAAGAAAATCCCCAACACTCTTCTTTGTTTTGAAGATAATCAGAAACCTATTCAATTTAAAACTTGTAATATCCCATATGGTAGTTGCTAGCCCCATGTGGCGATTCAAATACACACTTAAATTTAAATCAATGAAAACTGAAGCAGATTAAAAATCTAGTTCCTCAGTTGCAGTAGCCACATTTCAAGTGCTCAGTAGCCACATGTGGGTAGGGATTACCACATTGCATAGTGCAGATAGGGAACATTTTCATCATAAGCACTGGCACTGTGAGGAATGGGAAAAACTTCATGAACATGTAAATAAGTGCTAAAAGGAGCTGGCCAGGCACTGAAAACAACCTATGACTACCTCAAATGTGATCTTGGCCAAGGCCTGAGACTTTATGAGACGTGAACTCTTCTTGCCCTCCAGGATGCTAAGGATTGAGCACAACACAAACAGACTTTCCCAAATTAGTCATTTCCTTTTCCATCAATATCGAGCTCAACGCTGAAGCCTCCTGGTAGTGGGTTGTGCTGTGACTACCTTTTATTTAACAAGATATTCTTTGGTACTTTTTTAATGAGGTGTTAACTCTATCTGCCTATTCTCAAATTACATTCTTCAGCAAATCTCTGCCAAATTTTACCGAATATATTCAATAGGTATATGTCCTATATTCTCCAGGGGAAATTTCTTTCCACCAAACTCTAAACATCATTTGGATTAGCATTTAGTGTATTGCCATATCACAGGATTTTAATTTGAATGCTGAAGTCTTTCAACTATGGGCTTAAGGTCAATAGAGAATAGGTTATAGGATCCATGAGTCTTGTTTTGTTTTCTTTTGCTATTTTAGAATATTTTTAATTTTCATAATGTGACAACCTTTAATATTATATCTTAAATTGAATCTCACTTTTACTTCCATTTTTATGCTCAGTATTAGTGATTAAAAACACTCTTTAAATTCATTTGTCCTGGCACCCAAAAGTTGGACATTTTGACTCTTATTATAATTGCATATATGAGAGATGAAATCATCTGTTGGTTTTTAATGTCTTTAAGTTAAAATAATCTCCATATGGTTGAATTAGCCATGATCTCCAAACACATAAAATCCATATGGCTGAAATTATATATACAAGGCTTTAGATAAAATGGAGAGTTGTGTAAATTTTACCACCAACCACATGTAAATTAGCAAGGATGAATGGTTTCCCCAGAGTGTCTAAAATCAAATTGCCAATAACAAAGACGTTGGTAATCAAGATTTGACTTTAAAAATAAAAACAAAAACAAGTGTAATTTGTTAGCACTTACTATGCGCTAGATATTGTATTTTGTGCTTCATATAGTCTACCCAAATTAGGAGTTGGCAAACGTTTTCTCTCAAAAGCCAGATACAGAATACGAATTTGAGACTTTGCGGGCCATACAGTCTTTGTACAATTATTCAGCTCTGCTGTTGTGGCACTGAAGCAGCCAGAGATGATACTGAATGAATGGTTGTGACTATATTTCAATGAAACTTTGTTTACAAAAATGAGCAGTGGATCTGATTTGGCCTTTGGGCTGCAGGTCCTTTGATCTAAGTTAACCGTCATAAATAACCGAAGGCTATATATTCAGGACATGCCTCCACCATTGAAGACTGCTGCTAACAGAAAGGGAATAATTTTAAAAATCTCTCTAACACCTGGACAGAGGGTCTGCCCCTGCAAAGGACTTCCACAGTCCCAGAGCTGCTCCTTGTCCTGGTTCCATTTCAAGCTCTGAATGTAGGCCAGAGGCTCTAGTACAGGACCATAGATTGTGGAGTCATCAGGCCTCTGCTTCTACTTGGATTTAGAACCCTGTACTACCTAAGTAAAAAACCATGTCTCAATCAAATTATTTATAATTTGACATGACACTCCTATCTCCATTTTAGCCACCCATAATAATGTGGGCCTCTTTGGCCAGCTCTTTCTTAGATACCTTCCCAGGTCTTCTTCCCTGCCCTCCAGATCTCCTCCTCAGGATTTTTGTTGCAACCTGTGGGATCTCATTCCATTATAAATACACCCTCTGTCTTCACAGACTCTCCATGGAATTCTTTTTCCACTTGTTCTGTCTGTACCATGCTTCCTCTTTCCATCGCAACTTGTGTGAAGATAAGAGAGTAACCCCTGCCCTCAGCCCCTGGAGTGGCCACACAAGTCCATTATCCTAGAGCCTGTGGGGTGGTGCACTTACCAGCTGCATGGTCTCATCCGTTTAGGCCACAAGAAGAAAGGGGAAAGTAGATCCATGCTACCTCATTCGCTTTCTTGTTTTTAATCACCTGCTCTAGAGGTGACTGGCAAGTCTGTATCTCGAGCGGGAATTTATCTCCTGAGTTTCTCAAATTCAAATATAGTTGTTTAGATATATTTTCCACTGGGTTGTCCCACAGTATCTTCTTCTTCTTTTTTTTTTTTGAGACGGAGTCTCGCTCTATCGTCCGGGCTGGAGTGCAGTGGCGCAATATCTCCGCTCACTGCAAACCCCGCCTTCCAGGTTCACACCGTTCTCCTGCCTCAGCCTCCCGAGTAGCTGGGACTACAGGCGCCTACCACCACGCCAGGCTAATTTGTTGTATTTTTTAGTAGAGACGGGATTTCATCGTGTTAGCCAGGATGGTGTGGATCTCCTCACTTCGTGATCAGCCTGCCTCGGCCTCCTAAAGTGCTGGGATTACAGGCGTGAGCCACCGCGCCTGGCCCAGTATTTTAAGCTTAATATGCTTAAAGGTTAATTTATTCATGATCTTCCTTACAAAGTAGCTTTTTCTTACGTTGTTGAATGAAACCTCCTCTATCCTTTCACCAAAAACAGAAACCTGCAATACTCCTTGACTGGTCCTTTTTCATGAAGCTGGTGACCCAGTCTTACAAGATACAGCTTTCTGACATCTTCACTAGCTATTTGCAGATGGTGAAGACTCCTACTTGTCCCCTAGAATTGCCTTTCCCCCTTTCACTTAATAGTTGAGTATTTTAAATTACATGGCCATTTAAAATAAGCAACACATTTTCCAGATTCACTTGCATCTAAAGTAACCATCTAACTAAGCTCCAACAAGGTAAGCTGAAGTCTCTTGAGTAAGTTCTAGGAGCTGTTCTTAAGGGAAGGCTGTATAACCTTCGTTTTTTTTTTTTTCCTTTCCTAATCCTGGAACGGAAACATAATGACTACCTTTTGAGTAGCCACCCTTGAATTTGAAGTGAATCTACATTTTTGAGGATGAGGAAGCAACCAGAATAGAGGATTCATGGATCAATGTGAGAATTTGCCTTACTAGCCATGTAAATGGATCTCATTTACATGGGAAACAGAAAAATCCCCCAAAACCTACGCGTGCATGCACAGACACACACACACATGCACCACACAACACACACTTCTATCTTGTTTAAGCCTCTGTTTGTGTGTGTGTTTCTCTCATTCATCTCAACAGTGCTTTATCCACAGAATAATCCTTGCAAAAGCCAAATCTGAGCACTTAACACTTCTTACTACATTATAACCTTCCAGTGACTCTTGTTTGTCTTGAGGATAAAGTTCCACTTCCTCAGCAAAGCACACAAAGCTTGCTCATTCTGTACTTGGCTACTATGTAGTGGGATCTTCCATTATGGATGGAGCTAGTAGCAATTATGGTAATAATGGCTATTCTTGGCCTGAACTTCATATCAAATTTCCTAATAAGGAATACAGGTAAATCTGTGTCCCAGGACATCATCCAGAGAGGAGTTTAACATTTAATATTTATTAAAATTTTACTTTCTAGATCTAAGAGCTCTTTATAGATCAACCTATTTAATCCTCAAAACAATTCTGTGAGATAGGTAGTGTTATCATTCTTACTTTATAGAAAGAGAGACTGAGGCACAGAAAGACTAAGTCAAATATCCTAGTACTGACCGCTTGATAAACATTAGGGCTGGAGTTTAACCCTTAACAATCTAATGCTAGAGCCTGCTTAGCTAATATGCTGTATGTTACCAGCTGTCTCTATAGAAAGCTAATTCTAACTGGTGAGCGATGGTCTCTCATTGTGATTTTGATTTGCATTTCTCTGAGGGCAAGTGATGATAAGCATTTTTTCGTGTGTTTGTTGGCTGCATAAATGTCTTCTTTTGAGCAGTGTTTGTTCATATCCTTCACCCACTTTTTGATGGGGTTGTTTGATTTTTTTCTTGTAAATGTGTTTAAGTTCTTTGTGGATTCTGGATATTAGCCCTTTGTCAGATGGGTAGAGTGCAAAAATTTTCTCCCATTCTGTAGGTTGCCTGTTCACTCTGATGGTAGTTTCTTTTGCTGTGTAGAAGCTCTTTAGTTTAATTATATCTCATTTGTCAATTTTGGCTTTTGTCACCATTGCTTTTGGTGTTTTAGTCATGAAGTCCTTGTCCATGCATATGTCCTGAATGGTATTGCCTAGGTTTTCTTCTATAGTTTTTACGGTTTTAGGTCTAACATTTAAGTCTCTAATCCATCTTGAATTAATTTTTGTATAAGGTGTAAGGAAGGGATCTAGTTTCAGCTTTCTACATATGGCTAGTCAGTTTTCCCAGCACCATTTATTAAATAGGGAATCCTTTCCCCATTTCTTGTTTTTGTCAGGTTTGTAAAAGATCAGATGGTTGTAGATGTGTTGTATTATTTCTGAGGGTTCTGTTCTGTTCCATTGGTCTATACCCAAAGATTATAAATCATGTTGCTATAAAGATACATGCACACGTATGTTTATTGTGGCACTATTCACAATAGCAAAGACTTGGAACCAATGTAAATGTCCATCAATGATAGACTAGATTAAGAAAATGTGGCATATATACACCATGGAATACTATGCAGCCATAAAAAGGATGAGTTCATGTCCTTTGTAGGGACATGGATGAAGCTGGAAACCATCATTCTGAACAAAATATCACAAGGACAGAAAACCAAACACTGCATGTTCTCACTTATAGGTGGGAATTGAACAATAGGAACACTTGGACACAGGGTGGGGAACCTCACACACTGGGGCCTGTCGTGGGGTGTGGGGAGGGGGAGGGATAACATTAGGAGAAATACCTAGTGTAAATGACGAGTTAATGGGTGCAGCACACCAACATGGCACATGTGTACCTATGTAACAAACCTGCATGTTGTGCACATGTACCCTACAACTTAAAGTATAATAATAATAATAATAATAATAATAATAATAATAAAAGAAGGTTAAAAAAAAAAAAAAGAAAGCTAATTCTAACAGCCCAAAGATTTTCCAGGGCTGTTCCATGTTTCCTTCCCATATCTGTTATCAGAAGCAGAGGCCTGTGCTGTTTCCATCTTTCCCAGGATTATTTCAGTAAAAGGAATGGAGGGCTTTTTTATGATTTACTCATTCATGCTTAAGTTATTAGAAGTGTGAGCTCACTTCTGGTTGACTCAGATACTTTATATAGTCATAGGCAACATCTAACACTTATTCTAATACACTCTTACAGTTAATACATAATAAGAAATACAAACTCATCTGTAATGTAATAGCTTCAAACTTCTAAATATTTTAAATGTAACCTTGCTTTCCCAAAGTGAACTAAATCATGATGACATTTATCAGGAATTTCTTCATCCTATAGCAAAGTATAATGCACGACTGGGTGAAAAGAGGGAATTTGCACTGTGTAATTGTCCAAAGGGCCAGAGAGATTTAAATGAAATCCGGCGGTTCTGTAATTTTTATATTATTTTTATGCTTATGCATGCATAAGCGAGGAAGATTAAATGAAAAGAAAAGAGAATTAAAATTGTGAGACATTTTCTGAATTCCTTCCTCAATAGTTCTTTGGAAATGCACAAGCCCTATTATTTTCTCCTATGTTCACTGATACGCCAAGTCACAGAATGTTGTTAGACCGGTTATTGGTGTCAAAAGTTGAAATCCTATCCAACTAATTGCTTACAACATTGCTAGAATTTCTTCACACAGTGCCGTGCAAAAGCATATATAATACACTGGCGAGGGCTACTTCTTGGCTGTTAAGGTATTTCACTGATGGACTGAACTTGTTGAATGTCTGGTACGTGTTAATAATTGGAATACAGTTGACTATTTATACCCAGGCTTGTCCCAGAAAGGATTTAAAAAACCATTTAATAAAATACATATGAAGTAGCAAATAAATGGTTTTAAAAAAAAGGACTCAGGAAAGTTCAGTGAAAGTAAAAGTGAGTCAGGACACAAAAATCACACAATGAAGTCACGCATATTTTCTAGAGGTGTGCCAAAAACTTGACTCTGAGTTTCTGCTAGCCAATGAGAAGAAGGAAACACTAAAGGTAAGTGAGTCACACTACTTATAGTGTTAAATCTATCTAGTTGCTCAAGAGATGAACAATTCTATCTGATTATGAGATCAGAATTTTCCCCCAAGTCTTTACAGACAAGACATCATGTATTGTCATACACATAATCTCAACAGTAAACGCAGACACAAGTTGTTCAGTGAAGTTTATATAATACACCTCAGTATTGGCTCCGAGCATCTCACCAAAGTGCAATTAAATTAAAAAAGAGTTATTGAGGCTAATGTGAAGAGCTGTAAGCCCATGACTCCCGGATGACTTGACTCAGACTAGGGAAGATTTAGAGAACTCGTAATAGTAGTTCTTGAACATTTATATTCATAAAAATATCCCAAAACATAAAGAATGGATTGCTGTGCTTCTTCCTCAGTGATTCAGGTTTAGTCCATCTGGAGAGAGACCCACAGATATCTATTTTCAATTATTAGCCCTCTTTCCTTGAAGTGATTCGGATGTAGAAGGTAGGTAGACCACAATGGAAAAACCAGAGATTAAAAGCAACAAGTAGCATTTTTTGATATCAATTAATGAACTATCAGAGGATACCAGCAAGAAATGATCATTTTAATTTGAGGTTAATTGATCTGTAACAAGTTTTGGGGGTAGTGTTAATACAAACTTGCTGAGCTACCCTGCTAGAGAGGATGCTCTACTAGAAAATAATTTTTCCTTTTCTCCACAAAGTGAAAATACCCACTGCATCAAACAATGGATGGGGATAGGAAATCACTCAGAATTGTTGAGTGGAGACTTCCTGAAGGTGCCATTTCTTGGATTTGTGGTTGTGGGAAGAGGTCTTATTAGAATTATGTTTTTGGGGTGTTGGACACTTTTCAAAAAATTGTGACCCTGTGTAGTGAATGTTATGACATGGTCTCCACGTTCCCGCTTCAGTGCTTAGGCGTTTGATCACTCAGCTGCCAGGAGTCTTTTCTTCTGATGGTTCTTCACAGGAATTGTCCTCCTTACCAAGGTTATATGCTTGAGGCAGCTAGCACCCCATGGCCCACTGGTTCTGAGAGACAAGACCTGGATATCTCTGAAGGGCCATTTTGTATTACAGCTTCTCCTGAGATTAGCTGAAGTCTTTGTAGGACCTGCATCACGGTCTGGCTTCTTCCTCCTTCCAATCCTTTGTTCCTTTCCCCTTACAGATGTACATCCCCAGAGGATTCTCCCTCAACTTCCTGCTCACAACCATCTCAGAGTCCACATCCTAGACAATCTGACCGGAGACGTGGATACAAATCTCCTGATCTTCACCTCACTGATGTTACCTATGTTCCTTTGCAATTTGATTTTAATTATTCACCCACCTTTCCTTTCTGTATCTGTCTTTTATTTTTCTTCAGCTCTGTTCTTGATATTTAAGGGCTTCTTAGTGTGGACACCTTTTTACTTCCATATTGATTTTTTTTGAGACAGAGTCTCACTGTGTTGCCTAGGTTGGAGTGCAGTGGAGCGATCTCAACTTGCTGCAACCTTCAACTGCAGGTTTCAAGGGATTCTTCTACCTCAACCTCCTGGGTGGCTGGGATTACAGACATGTGCCACCATGCCTGGCTATGTATTTTTGGTAGAAAATTAAAAAATATATATATTTTTAATTTTTGGTAGAAAATTTTTTTTTTTTTTTTTTTTTTTTTGTATTTTAGGTAGAGACAGGGTTTTGCCATGTTGGTCAGGCTGGTCTTGAAGTCCTGACCTCAGGTGATCCACCTATCTCAGCCTCCCAAAGTGCTGGGATTACAGGTGTGAGCCACCACTGTGCCTGGCCTCTTCCTCACTGATCTTAAAGGATTTATTTGCTCTGTATTTTGTTATCTCTTTTTGTGATTCTGACTCAAAACAGGTCTGCTAAGCCTTAAAGATGAGGCATATGACGTAGTTGTTAAGCCAACACATGTGCAAATGTGTGCAGGAGTGTGTGCAGGCATATATGCACACATGCATATACACAGAATACGGAGGTTTTTGTAATCCAATGCATTTGAGAAATATGACTTAAATGTGTAAGGTAATGTAGGAGTTCTCAGAGTCTGTAAAATGCTAGTGTGAACTGTGAATCTCCAAATTACACATTATAGGGCCCTCGTTTTTTCCTTTTTTATGGATGTAAAATTTACACAACATAGTTAACCATTTTAAGGTGTACAACTCAGTGACATTTATTACATTTACAATGCTGTATAACCACCCCTCCACCTAGTTCCACAACATTTTCATCACCTCAAAAGGGAACTCTGTATCCATTAAGTCTTTACTTCCCATTGCACCTCCCTCAAGCCTGTGCAACCATTAATCTGCTGTCTTTATAGATTTACCTAATCTCAATATTTTATACAAAGGGAATCATTTAACATAACATGTGACGTTTTGTGTCTGAATTCTTTCACTCAGCAGACTTTTTTTTGTGGTTCAGTCATGTTGTAGCGTGCATCAGTAGTTCATTCCTTTTCACAGCTGAGTGATATTCTATTGTATGAACATACCGCATTTGATATCCATTCATTTGTTGTGAGATGTAGGCAGTTAATGGATACCTTTTGGCTATTTTGAATAATGGTGTTATGAACATTTGTGTATATGTTTTGTTTAAATACCAATTTTCCTTTCTTTTTGGTACGTACCTAGGAGTAGAATTACTGGATTAGATGATATTTCCATGTTTAATTTTTTGAGGAACCAAAACACTTTTTAAGTATATGGATACTAGCATACTGAGGAATAATATATTTTGAAAAGTGTTGTGTTTGAATTCACTTTACAATACTAATGTTAATTGTGGGTTAATAATGTTTAAACCTTTAGAAATGATGGTTTCAGAAAACTTTCACCAACAGCCTTGAATTTGCAATAATAAAACTTTAAAGTTGAGATCTAAAAAGGAGAGATATTTTTGAAAAGAAATATCTTTTAGCATTCCTGCTCGTATCATGCCATGCCAAGAACTTTTTTCTATGTTTCATATTACTTTTCCATTAAGGAATAAAAGCAAGTTTGATGGTCACTTGAGGACAATGTGAATAACATCTGTATCATAAATACTTGTTGATTCTCTACTGAAAATCAAGTGACTGTTCTGATGTGAATGATTCAGCCTGGAGGTAAAGTTACAAAAACAAAATAGAAATAAAAAAAATAAAAAATTTAATTTAAATTTACCAATTTATAAACTATTTTTAAAAAAATCTAATTCTTATTCCAGAAATAATTTATTGAAGAGGAAAAACAATTTTGGCTTTATATTTTTTCTACAGTGTTTAGACATTGATAGAAGAATGTACCCCTTCAGTCTTTGGGGGCCTTTTAGGGGAATAAAAATGTAAACATTGCTATGATGCACAAAAATCAGCTCTAATAGTATTTGTGTTTATTTGAAAAATTTTATCTTATAGACAATATGTAACAGATTACATATGTATAAGTAATATATTGCATATCACATACACTATTTTCAATTTATATATATAGGGATATAATACATATATTTTATATTGAATAAGTATTTCAAATCTTAAAAATATTTTTGCTCATTTATAGGCCAATTGTAAGTAATTTTTTAAATTTAAAATGCTACAACAAAACTGTTTAATTACATATTGATAGTAGCATTATATACTTTATACAACCTGGTTTCTGGAAAGATCACATCAAATATCTCACAATGACAGCAGACTGGGCAAATATGAAAGGCTCCTTATTTTACTTTTAATAGGTAGAAATGCTGGCCGGGCATGGTGGCTATGCCTATAATTCTAGCACTTTGGGAGGCTGAGGCAGGCAGATCACCTGAAGTTGGGAGTTTGAGACCAGCCTGACCAACATGGAGAAACTCTGTCTCTACTGAAAATACAAAATTAGCCGGGCATGGTGGCACACGCCTGTAATCCCAGCTACTCGAGAGGTTGAGGCAGGAGAATGGCTTGAACCTGGGAGGCGGAGGTTGGGGTGAGCTGAGATCATGCCACTGCACTCCAGCCTGAGCAACAAGACAACAAGAACAAAACTCCGTCTCAAAACAAGAAATGCTAAATAAGTATTTTCCGTGTGTGTGTGTTTGTGTATGTAATATTTCAACTACGTAATCAAAACAAAGAATGGGAAATCTCCAGATACTGAAACCGAAGAGAGAACTCAAAGGTAGAGTGTGAGAGATAGAGTTGAAGAATTGCAGCCCATATGCATCTATAGGATGCTTTTCGAATACCTTCATAGGGACAGGAGTGAATGCGCTGTAATTAGGAAGTAATTTTGAAAATACCAATGAACTGAGATTAGAGAAATCTGCCGATAAACCAAGGACATAGCCTGAAAGTGGTTCAACCTCTATTGTCTGTGGATGAAAAAACACGTACTTGTGAGTAACTGGGACTCAAGAATGTTACAAGGCACTCATTTGTGATTCCTTCATTTGTATAACCCTTGCTTTACAGATACTTGTTATACAGTAAACTAACTTTTATAGATATTTTGTATTGGGAGATTTATTCCAAAATATTTTAGTCTGTTACTGCACTTTAGAATCAGTGAAAATAGCAAATGTAAATGAATCAACTTTCCTGTTAAAAGACAAAGATTCTCACATTGTAGTAAACACATGCAATTTGTTATGAATTAACTCTATATATCAACATGTATAGTTTTTCCCATCATATTATTAGAAATCAGTGAATTATAGCTATGTGTATCAACATTAACCAATCTCTAAAATAAAATGTTGAAAAGAAAAGCAGAAATGAAGAATGCATCCTTCATGATTTCATTTCTATAAAGTGCAAAAGCCCTAAGCAGAAGTAATTAATGTATTTGTAGAAATTCAGTCATATGTGATACACGTTTTAAGAAAATTGGGAGAATTTTTAGTGTAAAATTCAGGATCATAGTTATATCCAGGGAAAGGAAGGAGATAGCACATATATCCTTTATAAAGGATTGTCAAATTGTGAGCACATGGGCAGCCATGTCATTGATTTTCTTTAACTTTACTAATGTATTATTTTATAGGAAATACAAACTACTTTTCTCTATACGCACACTCACTCTTCAATACTTCACTCTGACACTAGATGTGTGGGATTTTTTTTTTCCCTACACATCAACTCTCCAGCTGACACCAACTGGCTGTCCTACAGTTCCATTCAGTTCTCACACTAACAGGCGTTAGCACAGACCCCCACAGGCTAAGGGCTCAGTCCTACAAGATCGCCCTTCACTTCAGATGCTAGTTCCAAGAAGTAGGTTTTCAGTTTACCCATATTTCTGCTCTCACTTAGCTACAAATTGGAGGTTCTCATTACCTCCTTGAGTTCTATCTTTTGCTAGAACAGCTCACGAAATTCAGGGAAATACTTACTTCTGCTTTCAGGTTGATCATAAGCACTATTATACAGGATGCAGATGAACAGTCAGATGAAGTACACAGTGCAAAGCATGCGGGAAGGGAGGGGATGCTTCCATGCCCTCTCCAGGCACAGCTCCTTCCCAGTGTCTCCATGTGTTCAGCAACCCAGAAGCTCTCCAAACTCTGTCTTTTGGGTTTTTATGGAGGCTCTTTATGTAGACACAGTTAATTACATCATTGATTGTTGGTTCTCACCTTAACTTTCAGTCCCTCTTATCTCCCCAGAGGTTGGGGAGTAGGTAGAGCTATAATTCCAACCTGCATTCACAGGGTTGATCCCCAACCCTCCCAACCAGCCCCCGTGCTGAGGCTGTCCAGGAGTCTCCAGCTACCAGTCACCTCATTAGAAATTTATTGTCTCTGAGAATCAAAGGTTTCTAGGAGCTGTGTGCTAGACAACAGAAATGAAGCCCCAAATGTATGTTTCTTATTATATATCACAGTATCAGAAGTATATATAATATACAATCTGAGTTTTAAAAGGTGACTAAAAAAAGAAAATTTTAGATTGATACATATAATATTATTCATTTATGTAAATTTTAATAGCACAGCAATTTACTTCATATTGTGATTGGGTAAATAGATATGTAAGAAAAATATTTAAAAATACACTGCAAAGGTAAATGCTAAATTCATGATAGTAGTTGCTTCAAAAATGGAAGTTTGGAAATGAAACTTGAAAGGGAGTTGGGAAAGGACTTTAATGGTATCAGTAATGTTTTAAATTCCTTTCAGTTGAAAAAATTGGAAAAACAATATTATCAAAAGTTCTTGTATAGTGAAATAATGACAACCACTCAAAACAGTTCATTACCATGGAGTTATTTCTTTTCATGACAATATAGAAAGCAGTTGAACCATCAAGCTACATATCAAGGTTAAATTTTCAGTGATATATCAGATTCCATATTGTCGATGTAGCCCACCTCTAAAGAAAGACAATAGAAAAAGAAACGTGTGTGGGGGAAAAGACTGCATGTCTAGTGGACACCAAATTCATACCCTGAAACTTCATGGTGTGATCAAAACTATTTCATGATTTTCTAATGAAATTTATTTTCACTTTCCATTTGATTTAGTGGCTTAAATACATCCATACATATGCAAAGTGTACACATATGTAAATTATATGTTTACATAGCCTATATATGATATGACCAGAGCTGATAAATTATAATCAATATTTATATAGAAACTGGGCATGGTGGTACGTATCTGTAATTCCAGCTGCTCAGGAAAAAGGAGAATGGCTTGAACCCAGGAATTTGAGACCAGCCTGGGTAGCATAGCAAGACCCTGTTCCTTTAAAAAATATTACATATCTATATAAATCTGTACCTGCCTACGTATACATATATGTATGTATATATGTGTGTGTGTGTATATATATATATTTGACATTTTATAGGTAGAAAATCAGAGCAGGCACTTAGCCAGCATCCATTCCAATGAACAGATGAGTAATCCATGGACAGACAATGTGCATTATGTGGGTAATAAGCCAGCTGTGTCTACCACCCCCTGAGCTGGCCCTCTGAGGGAGGGCCTGAGCTAAGCCCATGCTCACATTCCTATGGGACCAGGGACTTTCTCCTCTGCCAGGGTGGAATGCAATGTCCCATTGACCCTAAGGGCTCCAGGTGCAGGGCAGCCAACATTCCCAGACAGCAGCTGCCATCCGAAATCCAGAATGGTTGGCTTTAAGCAGCCTATGTGTTCTCTATGGACCAAACTATGTACAGGTCTCCACATGCAAGTGGAAGAGACCTTTGTACTGAAATGCAGTCCTGCCCTTCAAGAGCAGCAGTGCCCTAGTCTAGGCAAGCCTTCTATAGGATGATGTGAGGATTAAGTGGACCCAAGCAGACATTGACTTGTGTAAATTTTCTCAATAAAGGCTATTCCTTAACTTATGCTGTGGGTAAGGTGGCATGCATTCTGAATTCTGTAATATAATATATAGAGGTCTGAATGGGACTCAATACGCGTAATACAGACACATTGAAAGAGAGAGTACACATATACTATAAATATGACCATGTATTTATAGCTTGTCAGAAACAGGGAAATAAGGAAAGCAAAAAAAAAAAAAAAAATTAGTAATTGAGCCGTAAGTTTCAAAGGGTAATAAAATCTTGTTCTTTGATGATCATGATAGAGCAGCCTTAGTGACCCAGTCATTTTGCCCCTTGGAAATGTTTCCATTTGCAGTCTGTACTTTACTGCCCCTGCCATTCTCATCACTTCCTGATTTTACTGTGACTGCTTCTGCTTCCCTATGTGGACCTCGAGCTCAGAACTCCTGGAAAAAGGATCAATTAATCCCCACCCAATTAAAATCTGATCGCACAGTGTTATTTCACCTCATCAGTGATGTGATCTCTAGCTTAAATAACTGCTATTAGAATACAATAAGGTCAATTATGGCAATTTTCATAAAAGAGTAAAAGACTAGTTTTCTAGTCAAACCAATAGGTGTGGCAGGCCCTTTGATTTTTATGAGTTCTGATCTAGTAGAGCCAATGCGAGTTAGGATGCCATATTATCTGAACCAGGACTCATTTGAGAGTGAACAAGGGGATATTTTAATAATTAGGACAAGTACTAAGCCAATACTGTCCTAGGCAAATCAGGATGTATGTCATCTTAATTAGAGCAAAAAATTGATGAAGAAGAAATTAAGATTCAAGCCTTAATACTACCATGAACCAGTGGTGTTCCAGGAGTTAGCCATGTTTTCTCTATAAGTTGCATTTTCCTGTCTATAAATGTGGATGTAATGGTTTCCTCTAATATTCCATGGTTCTAGCATTTTTCTGCCTCTTGATAATTATTTGTTCAATATCTGGCCTCCCTGTTGGTGGCCTGAGGGCAAGATTCTGCTTGTCTTTTCATCCACATGTCTTTGTATCTATCACAGTGTTTGGCATATAGTGGTCACTCAATTGCCCTTTATTGAGTGAGAAGATACAGGGATTCACCTAAAAGACTCAGGTAATGCCAGTACACTATCTGTCTTATCAGAATATTCTGGAGAAAGTTGTTCCACTATTGTCTTGCTAATATTGACAGCAGTAATGTATTTGATATTTATGCCACCCAGCCAATGTTTGGAAGAGTTATTTTCTCTTGATGTATGATGTTAGTTCTCAGGTTGTTGTAAATGTTGAGATCATTAATTTACATATTTTAGCTTCACACGTATTGTTCATTTGATGCAAGTTAGAAGTGAAAAAAAAAAACAATGTTTACCAGGGATATTGAATCTTACAGACACATTTATTTAACTTATTCATCAAGTCATGACGTGCTTATATAGTGCCTACTATGTGCCAGGTACTCTTTTAGGCATTGAGGATATTTGGTTAATACAAAAAGAGACATAGGCCCTGCTAACTTAGATTTATGGAAGCTGGGGTGAAAAATAGTAAACTAAGAGGAATTGATACATATAATTTTTGTAGTAATAATTAATGTTTTCAATAAAAATATAGCAGATAGCAAAAAGGCTGGGAGAGTGAGGAAAGGGACCTTTCTTGAAGAAGTAACATTTAAGCCAAAACTTGAGCAATGTTAAAAATTAAGCTGTGTAAAGAACTGCAGGAAGAGCATTCCAGGGACAGGAATAACATGTGCAAAGGCACTGAAGTGGGAAGTGCTTGGATATTCAGGGGATCCAAAGAAAATGAATGTATTTGCAGCAGAGCAAGCAAAGCACAGAATATTAGGCGGTAAGAGCAGAGAAGAAGACAGGAACCAGATCGTGTAGAACTTTGGAGGCCCTGATATGATATTTAAATTTTATTTTACGAGGAATCACATAATCTGATTTAAACTCTAAAAAGATAGCTTTGTCGGGTGGGAAGAGAAGAGAGATAAGAGAAGCGGGAAACAAGTTAGCATGTGATTGCAACAATCCATGTGAGAAATAATAAAGATAATGAGAAGCAATTGGCTTTGAAATGTATTGGGAAGGTGGAGCAGAGAGTTTGCTAATGGATTGGATGTGGAATATTAGAGAAATAGATGAATCAAGGATGATTGTTAGGATTTTATCTTAAAAAACTGGAAGAATGATGATGCCACTTGCTGAGGTGGGAGGGATGTGGGTGGAGTAGGTTTGGGGATAGCAGTAAGGCAAGAGTCCGGCCTGGACATGGCTATTAGATATTTAAGTAGAGGTGTTGTTAGCTGTTGGTTGTACCAGTATAGATTTTACAGCAAAGATTAGGACGAGTGCTATAATTTTGGGAGTAGTCAGGCTAGAGATGAGAGTTAAAGGATAGATTGGATAAAATTGTTAGGGATATGAGTAAGAGAGGAGGTAAAGACTGAGTTCTGAGATTTGAGACTGATACCACAAAGAGAAGGGCCTAATGAAGAATTCTGGGAAGGGGATAGGAAGAATCACAGCAGAGCATGTTGTCCTGGTCACCAAGGGGAGAAAAATGCATTTTAATAAGGAAGAATGGGGTTGAGACGTGTCTAATCCTGTTGATAATTTTACTGAACTCCATCACTTTTAACTTAAGTTCAAAACTGAAGAGATGATACTTCCAAGGGTAAACTTAACTGTGCAAATAAGTCAGAGTAATTTTTCTCATGTCTGAGGTGAGAGAAGAAGCATGGTACATTTTTCTCCATCAGCTTTAATATTTAAGGAGATATTTCTTTCAGTTATAACAAATGAGCAAATGGTAGGAAGATGTAGGTTGTTTGGTAGAGTTTATAAAGGCTAAGCTAACACTTAAACAGATTTTTCAATTGCATGTCATCATCTGAGTACATGCAAAGCGTATTACGTTCCAAATTCTTTAATTTATAATTGATTTTTAAGGGACTTTGTTTTCTCTTCCAGTGTCCTACTTAGAGTAATAGGAAAAACTGTTCTTCTCTAGGAGAGAGGAAATGTGATGTTCCCAATTTGGCTTCTTTTCTTCAGGCTTACGTGATTCTGTGTTTACTTTGGAGTTCTCTGAATGGAAAATTCAAGGGTCAGTGCCTGTCACTTGACCTGAGGGAAATGGCAGGTTTACTGTGTTTTTCTTTCTGTTTTTCACAGAAAGGAAAAGATGACAGTATATTTTTGCCTCCCTGTCTTCGGTTTCAGGTTTTAGGATGACCAGTGAGATGATCAGTACTTCAGAACCCTCCAAGGTGATGGGTCATTCAAGCTCCAGGAACATCAAGGCCTCAACAGTTTGGATATAACTTTAGGCAACACATATAAGACCCATGGGTCTCCACTGATATGATTGGGGATCTCATCAAGAAACTACTCAACAAAGCCAGATACTGGAGGTATCGTATCCAGTGCCAAAGGCAGAAATATTCCAACAGGGAAGGAAAATCAACCTCTAAAGGGGTTCAGTCTGTCCTCCCATTCTTGTCATGAGCATTGCACCTAGGACTGAGCAAACATATTTCTCTTTGTCCTATTTCAGCGCAGTTGTGGGATTTTGAG
>NC_045435.1:137366441-137608400 GCF_002776525.5 Piliocolobus tephrosceles
TTCTCTTTGTCCTATTTCAGCGCAGTTGTGGGATTTTGAGCATGCCTTGCAATCCCTCTGAGATCCAATCACTACATTTTGTAACCCTGGGTTTCTGGTGCTTGCCCTGCCCTTCTTGCATAGTGCATAAGGGTCAGAGTCAAGTGAGATAACGTATGTGAGTGTTTTTGTAAATTAAAAGTTACTGCAAGAATACACGATGTTAGTTTTTATCATATCTTTGATCCTGGATATCTCAAAGTATTTTATAAAACAATCCCTGTTGTTTTGTTACATTTTGTTCCTTAAGCTTCCCAGGGTTTAGTTATCTTTTCTCCAATGTTGATCCTTCGCTTGTGTCCCTTTTTCATCACCATTCAGTAAGACCCCTCTGTACCTCTCGCCCCCAACAAAATACCTCGGAGGCCACTTAAACCATTCCGTCACCCTGCCTGAAATGATGACAAAGTCCTGACAATTCTAACTTTATAAAATCCCTGAGGTCTTTCTCCTGCATAGGCCATCTTTATTGGTACTCTCCCCAGGTCAACAGCCTCTTACATGTCCACTGATATATTCTAGCTGTCGTTATTGCCATAGCTTCTTATTCTGTCATCCATTCTTCATGCAGCTAGTTTGTACTGATCCTTAAAAACAAAACAGAGCAACAACCCTGGAAATGTTCGTTATCATTCCCCAGTTAAAAACCCAAAAATGGTTCCTCAACAGTAGCACTATAAAATAAACCTTGATGTGATTTTAAGGTTTTCCATCATCAGGCTTCTCCTGGAATCTTCATGCACAGACTGCCCTTTCCAGTTCTTGTCTGCATATTTCCAAACAGGTTAAAATTCTTGCAGTGCCTTGACCAGTCAGTAAGCTTCCACCCACCCTTTCTCACACTGCCTACACGTCCCATACCCTTGATTATCAGGCTTCTCACCTTTTAAATTCCTCTGTTATGACTTTACAAATTCAGCCTTGATCTCCACCTTGGCCCTTCACCCAGCCAGAATTAACAGTCCTGCTTTCATGCTTTTGCTTGCTACCCAGCTTAGCTTCTTATCTCAATCCCTGAAACATTCTTCAGGTAGGTGTTTACGCAATTGTCTCCTTCTTCCCGACTATGAGCTCCTTCAATGTACAAGTTTTGTCTTATTAATTGCTTTACTAGAGTAAGTGTACATTAAGTTACATGCCTAGAACCTTATAACTACTCAACAGGAAGGAAGGAGGGAAGGAAGGAAGGAAGGAAGCAAGGAGAGAGAGAGGAAAGGAAGGGAAGGAGGGAGGGAAGAAAGGAGGGAAGGAGGGAAGAATTGTGTATATCAATTTATTTAAAATATTTATGCTGCAAGTTACATGTGCTGTTAATATATAAATAGATGATATGTACCCACCAAACTTTTGTTGACAACATTTCTTTACCCATAATTTTTCTTTTTTCTTTTTTTTTTTTTTTTTTTTTTTGAGATGGAGTCTCGCTCTGTCCCCCCGGGCTGGAGTACAGTGGCCAGATCTCAGCTCACTGCAAGCTCCGCCTCCCGGGTTTACGCCATTCTCCTGCCTCAGCCTCCCGAGTAGCTGGGACTACAGGCACCTGCCACCACGCCTGGCTAGTTTTTTGTATTTTTTAGTAGAGACGGGGTTTCACTGTGTTAGCTAGGATGGTCTCGATCTCCTGACCTCGTGATCCGCCCGTCTCGGCCTCCCAAAGTGCTGGGATTACAGGCTTGAGCCACCGCGCCCAGCCTACCCATATTTTTTCAAAAACAGACAATATTTTTAAGTAGCCCTTGATAAAAGGTGTCAGTTTTTGTAATTTCTGTGCTTTTCCCTAACCTTGAACCTCTACCAGTCTTCTGAAGGTGGCAGCTGTTAATACAGAACTTGATGAGGAAGATGCCAGAATCTCACCTGGAGTTCACAAAACCCTAGCCAGCCCTAACTCAGAAGGGCCTGCACACCCTTTAATCCAGCAAAATTAACTCAAGAGCATGTGGGACCTGAAATCCAATCTCTGCATATTATTGCCGGTGCTTCAAGCAAAGAAAAGAACCTGATTTCACATTTGAGATGCATTTTAAACCAAAGGTCTGTTCTGGTACCTCCACAAGGAAGCATCAGTCAGACCAAAGAAAGTTTACATCCAGGGATTTGTCTTCTGGAGTGGATCTCACTGACCTACAGGGATTGATTTTGCCCATGTCTTCGCAACACCTTGTTAGTAGTATCAAATCAGAAGATTGAAGTGAGCCATAATGACGGTATGGACACCACAGAAATCGACATACATATCAAGGCTTTTTCTTTATTTCTGGAGAGCCAGTTCAAAAGTACAACGCTTTTATATCTTCCCTCTTTTGCTCTCCCCTCCCTCCCATTCCTGTTCCCAGTCCATACTTGAATAACTGTGCTGCAAATCAAATCAGTTCAGAAAACTTGTGTCTCCACAGGAAGATTTCTTTGTTCATTTACCTTAATACAGGAAGTTCCTCTGCAGCATTTTTTAGCTGGAGGCGCTGAAAGACCACGTCCTCTTTGGCTCTTCATTTCAGGTTTATGTGAACATTGTTTGCTAAAAAGGTGTTGAAATCTTCCTAGAACACAGAGTCTATTATAAATAACCGTGAAAAAAACCCCCCTTAGTAGACTACAGTTATAAGCAAAAACACACACAACCCTCCCACCCCCCAGAAAAACAAATCTTTACTTTCCTCTTTTCCCTTTTTCTTCTCCGAATTACCAGAGACCACTCATACATGAGTGCAAGTACTTTCAGTCTTTGGTTTGAGGGATTTTATCACTGTTGATAACACTCTCTCTGAAACATGTCTTAGAGGGGTCTTTACCACGATGCTAATGAGGCTTAAGCATTAAGACTCTTCACTTTGATAAGATCTCTCCAAAATTGCAATGTGTTCTCATAGTCATATACTTGACAAATTTACAAAAGTAAGATTTATTTTTGTAGTTTTTCTTTCTTTCTCTCTCTTTCTTTTTCTTTCTTTCTTTCTTTCTTTTTCTTTCTTTTTCTTCTTTCTTTCTTTTCTTTCTTTCCTTCCTTCCTTCCTTCTTTCTTTCTCTCTCTCTTTTCTTTTCTTTTTTGACAGGGTCTCACTGTCTTGCCCAGGCTGGAGTGCATGGCATAATCTCGGCTCACTTCAATCTCTGCCTACTGGGTTCAAACGATTCTCCTGCCTCAGCCTCTTGAGTAGCTGGGATTACAGGCATCTGCTGCCACACCCAGCTATTTTTTGTATTTTTAGTAGAGACGGGCTTTTGCCACATTGGCCAGGCTGGTCTTGAACTCCTGACCTCAAGTGGTCCACCTGCCTCAGCCTCCGAAAGTGGTGGGATTATGGGCATGAGCCACTGTGTCCCGCTACATTATTTTTTTCAAAGAGAGCCATGCAATACTGTATAAATTTCAGGCTCCATGAAACCTTGATATACTCCTGAGGGTTATTTTATATTGGTTTAACTTAACTTATTTAAAGTCACAATCTTGCTTCTGACCCTACCCTTCTCATGAACTAAACTCCTGTCCTCTTTCCCTCATTCTAATAAATTCACAAAGAAACTTCTATGCAATGAAGTTGCTGTTTTTAAAGTTCCATATTATTATCAAGAAAAAGAAAATGGAATGGTCATTAAACTTCTGAAGTAATTTAGAGGAACTCAGGTGCTTGACCAGGGAAAATGTAAACTTACCGGCAAGAAAGCTTGGAGCTCAGCTGCCTTCTTGACTAACTGAATCAGAAATGCCTACCCTTCCCAAGCCGCACTTCCCACTGACCACAAACCAGCTTTCTTCCTCAGCCCCACTAACTTCTTGGCCTGCAGGCTCAGCTTAAAGATCGTCTCATCTCAGAAGCCTTTCCTACGTTAGAAATCTCTCCTATTAACTCCCATTGGATCTTGAGTTTAACCCTGCAATGGACTTATCACACCAGTAGATTATGAGCTCTAAAGGGCTAGCATGTGTCGTGTACATTACCTCTTAAAGTGGCTGGCACAAAACCAGCCTTCAACACATATTGAATGAATATATGAATGAAGGAAATAATACTTTTCTGAATTAGGAGTTAGAATACCCAAATACTTACTGTATCTATGCCAGCGATAAGCTTGTTAACACTGAACAAACCTGTACATTCCCTTGACCTCATTTCCACATACATACATATGTATATAGTAAAGAGTCCAGGTGGAACCAAACCTGAGATTATTCTTAGGTTTTTATATAGCCGTAGCCAGTCTTTACAAGAAAGAATAAGGAGTCTCTTGAGAAAGATCACATGGTAAGTGAAGACAAACAGCCACAACCTGGTTCAAGAACAGTGGGCTGGTGTTGAACAGAGCTGGGACTCTGAATAGACCTCGGGCCTGTCACTCTGTTGGTTCTCTGGCCCAGGCCCAATGGACATGCAATGTGAATAAGCAAAAAAAGTTTGTTTTCCTTTTTTTTTTTTTCCCACTAATTGCTTTACTGGGGTTTGGGACCTCAATATGTCAGCAGCATTAGCACTGGAAACTTGGGCAGAGACAGGAGGTAGCACTGGAGTCTTAGGAAACGATGTTGGCAATTTCAGGAGCAATAGCAATGAAGGACTATATTCTGGGCACTGAAGATATATTAGCAGCCTCTCTTGGTAGTATAAGGAGCCAAAAACACCATTGCAGTGAGGTAGAGTGAAAGGAGGAAAATGACAGACATCCAGTGTCATAAGAAGATAATTTGCAGCATGCTTATCACAACAACTTAGACACATGCCAAACTCCATGGAAGGAATGTAAAGAGGGCTCTATGTCTCACAAAAACAGAGAGAAACATAGTTTTACTGTCACTGCATAAACCTCTTTTTACTCCAATGTATAGTCTGGAATAAGTTTTGGGGATTTAACTGGAATCCAAAATTATAAATGATCATCCTTACCCAAAGAGTGTGATACCTCAAATATTAGCAAATTGAACAGAGTTAAAAATAAATCTCACTATGGCTGTGAAATTGGGGAAGAGAAGTTCAGAACCTTTTCCTTATTCTCCAAGTACAGTAGAAAGGTTTTGGATTTGAGCTGGTATCCTAACTCTGATACTTAATAGATTAAATTAGTCAAATTGTTTAGCTTATTGAGCGTCAGCTTCTCTAACTGGATGATGAGAATAATACTGTCTACAGTCCTGTTGGAAGGGATTAAATATGTAAAGCATAAGCACATAGCACATATGTGAGTGCCTGACCTTTAGTGGGTGCTTAATAAACATGAGTTCTCCCTCCCTGCCTTCATCTCCACATATATAAGCATGCATATTGCATAAGAACACAATAAGGCATAATGTGCTGTGGTCAACAGGGGATGCTTTTTGGACTGTGGTGGATCTGCATGTACTTAAGCTCCAGTTTGACACTCCCTATGTGATCTTGGGCAATTTACTTAATACCTCTAAGCTCTTCAGTTTCGTTATCTTTAAAATGGAGTTTGGAGAACGTATGCATAAACAGAACACTCAAAAAATTTTAGCTATGCTGTTAATATTCCAAATATGATGAAGCAATAGGTTAGATATTACATTAAAACATTACTATCAAATAGATTTTAGGGGTAAATTTTCAAAAATAATTGTTCAGATCTTTTGGTAATAGAGACCACAGAAAGACCCAAAAAGCTTTTACCAATTATCCTAATGAAGGGAAAAGGGAGGCAACTTTTGAAAAATAAAGTTATTGCTTTCTCAGTCCTTTCCAATTCAGTCATTCAGTCACTGGGAGCTAACAATAAAAACAATATTGATTCATCATTTTTACTGAAACCTACCCAATAGAAATCCTTCAGGGCTCGCTATATTTCTGAGAGAAACCCTGCCTTAGCACTATTGCCTTTTCCAGAAAAGCTCTGGCAGGAAACAATACTCTGTCTTGAATTCACAACATTTCTTCCTTTGTGAAAACAAACAAACAATAAGTTCATTTCCTCTCAAATCTTCTCAGGATTCTTTTCTCCTGGTTTACCTCCTAGAAATCAATTTCTTGTGACTTTCTTCACTCGCTTTCATAGAAGAGATCAGGCAGATACTCTAAAAGGTGAAAATTAAACATTTCAGGGACAATCTGATGTCACTTTGATTTTTTGTGATTAAGTCTGATAGAATTTGATCGAATTCTCAGTAATTCTTTCTGGCAAGTGATTCTACAAGTGATTAAATAATTCTCATTATTTTTACTTCTCTATATTTTCTAATTGCCCTACAATAGATATTTATTACTCAGGGAAGAAAACACGTGAAAGTTAAAAAGTATGGTGATCTTAAAGTTGCAGTCAAATTTTTGTGGCTATTCTAATCAAATTGCCTTTATGGACTCTGCTCTTCACTATACTACTTCATTTAATTATTCCAATCATATCTACTCATCTTGCCTATTTTATCACTGAGGAACCAAAGCCCAGAGATTTTAATAAATGAATCTAATTATCACAGCTAGGAGAGGCAACACCATTACTGAACTGACAGCCTTATTTTTTAAAACACCCTACAAATAGGTGAAAAGCAGGAATTTAAACTCAGGTCTATCTGATCAAATTTTATATTATTAATCACTGTTATTTCCTCAGATGTCTTCCTGGAGTAAAAAACTCAGAATCTGAACAATGTGATTTCTTTACGTAGCCACAGTTCTAAAGTAAAACTGAAGAAAAAAATTAGTTTTCTCTCTGACAACTGAATGACTAGTTTTTTTTGTTTGTTTGTTTTTGTTTGTTTGTTTTTGACAGAGTCTTGCTCTATTGCCCAGGCTGGATTGTAGTGGAGTGATCTCAGCTCATTGCAACCTCCGACTTCTGGGTTCAAACAATTCTCCTGCCTCAGCCTTTCAAGTAGCTGGGACTACAGGTGTGTGCCACCATACCCGGTTAATTTTTGTATTTTTAGTAGAGATAGGGTTTCACCATGTTGGCCAGACTGGTCTTGAACTCCTGACTTCAAGTGATCTGCCCACCTTGGCCTCCTAAAGTGCTGGGGTTACAGGTGTGAGCCACTGCACCCAGGCTTTTTTTTTTTTTTCCAAAACAGATGAATTTTCTGAGAGAAGGTCCTCAGCTACATCTAGATTCTACCGAAATGGCCCATTCTGAACCCAGAACATCTATAAGAGTATCTTTGCTTGGAAATTTATAAGGAAGTTCCCAAAATACTAAAGACAAGACACTATGAGGGAAATGAAGGAAAGGTATAATACGGTCAGAGGCATTAGTTGAACCCCCAAGATGAGGCCAATTAATACAAAAACGAAAGAACTTAAATTGAGTACACATTTTCTATTAGCATGTAACTAAAAAAAAGACTTACAATGACTTTTAGTATTGCCTGGTATTCTACATTTTTGTAGGCAGAACTTAAAACTCTTAATTTTCACTAAGTTACAATTTAATGACCATTAAGTACCTTCTAAGCCAGAAACATCTTGACTTCCTTTAGGTTTTAAAAACTTCTCCCCTAGACCTTTCCCTACTTTGATTATGTTTCCCCTCCTCAGACTTCAGTTTTGATTTTCTTTTTCTTTTTTTTAATCTTCTATTCAGTTTTTTGCAGTTCAGGGTAAGAGACAAGGTATTACTTCTCTCTTGTGGGGTTCCAGCACCAAGGTTGAACTTAATTGAATGGCTCAGAGAATAAATCTGAGGGAAGCAACTATGAACCAATCCAACTGCAAAGGAACAGATTATGAAATTAGTCATATGCTTTTAAAGTAGTCCCAGGTTTCAGTTTTGGAAAGCTGGACTTAAAAACATAACTAAAATCAATGACTAGGAATGAATGGGGGAAGAATAATGTCTTACCTGTTCTGTGTTCATCATATTAAGTTTCAAACATACTATCTCCCACCACAATTTCAAGCAAAATTAGTTTGAGAATGAGACACTCAGGAGACAGGGGAATTGACAAAGAAGGGAGAACCAAACTCATTGGGTCAAACTATACACAGATGGCCAGAGAGGGCCTGTTGCCAGTTTGATAAGTGATCCCATTCCACGCTGAAGCCCATCAGAGTTTTGAGCATATGCTGGATTTCCTTATTGTTTATTCTTGACCTGCAGCCAAAATAAGCCTCTGAACTGAATATCCAGCTTTGCATCTAAGGCATTTCAGTGTCTCCACTGTGGTAAAGGAAAACACTTTTTTTATTTCATGTTGCTATGTATATTGGCAAATATCCTATCCAAAGAATTGTGCTCCAAGAACTCTGGAAACACCTGCCAGCAGAAAACTTGGGAGCTTTGTTTAAACAAGTATACCTGCCAACTTTCCAGTGCTGTTGATTTTGCAGAACTGAAAAACGTGGACTATTTTAAAACTACTTATGGATAACAGGAACTGGGCCATGGAGATGAGGCACGGAATGTGCCTAGAATCATGTTTATCTTTTTATTTTTTAGCATTGTGTGGTCTGAGCCTTGTGCAAGAAAACTGCAGTGTTAATCTCCCTTCAGCAGTGGATCCACCATGTGGCTGTGAACAGGGAGAATGCTTGGGCCTGAATTCAAGGTATTTGGCAAAATAGAGTTTCCAAGAAACCCTGTGGAAATATAAAGCTCCAGGCTCTGTGACTTGTACTGGCATTAACAAATGTCCCTTTAGTTTCCCAAGGGCATTTAGATTCTTTTTGTAGTTTCTTCATAGCATTGCAATCAATCACCCAGCTCAAACACTCTTGAGTCTTAGTGAGCAATTCTGAATCTGAGTGCTAATTGGGCATGATTATAATAAACAGTTCTACTCTAATTTCCTTCTGTCAAATTAACTACCATAGGTAATTGTCCAATAGGCAAGATGTTCTCTTGAGGTATTAAATAAAGGCATTTGGATGTATAAATCTTAATGGTTGGCAAAAAAGATGCCATGCTCAAGGCAATAAGGCTTAGTGGTATTTGTTTTTAACCCAACAGCTAGTATGCGGTTGTTAGAAAGTAACTGAGCTGAGGTCATTGGAGGAGGTGGAAGGACACCAAGCTCCCATCTTACAGACCATAAGGTGGTGCCACTGAACTTCAGCTGTTTCCTTGGCTGAGCAGCACGGTGATGTTTTGAGGATGGGAAAGATGTTGCTACTCCAAAGGTGTATCAATCTGAAGATGCTAGCCTACTTTCTGTGGTTGGAAGGAAGGATGTTGAAAACCTCTTTATCAGCTGGGTGTGGTGGCCCATACCTGTAATCCCAGCACTTCTGAAGGCCCAGGCAGGCAGATCACCAGAGGTCAGGAGTTTAAGACCAGCCTGTCCAACATGGTGGAACTGCACCTGTAAATAAAATAAAATAAAATAAAATAAGCCAGTCATGGTGGCACAGGCCTGTAATCCCAGCTACTCAGGAGGCTGAGGCAGGAGAATCGCTTGAACCCGGGAGGCAGAGGGTGCAGTAGGCCAAGATCGCGCCACTACACTCCATCCTGGGTGACAGAGTGAGACTCCATCTCAAAAAAAGAGAAGAAAACCTCTTGATCAATGTGTTATTCTGGCCTGCCATGGAAGTTCCACAATTTTGAGTTTTTCCTTCGGATTAAGTCTCCCTAGGAGTCACTTTGCTTCTTAGTTCATCAGTTGCCTCCTCTATACTATTAGGGAATTAGTTTATGTATCGTTTAGTGATCACCGCAGTAACACTATGTAATAAACCACCTCTGAATCTCAGGAACTTAAAACAATAATCATTTGTCCTCATAGAGCTGTGTGTTGTTTGGGATGGCTCAGCTTCAGGCCATAGTGGCTGGGATGGCTTTGTTTTACATTGAGGGCCCATTGGTCAATTTTGGCCAACCTGCCATTGGCTAAGGCAAGTCACATGACCAATCCCTAAGTCAAGGAGTGTGGAAATATGCTTCATTCATGAGTATTTAGTACCAAGGAGTGTGAATATATACTTAATTTATGAACTTACTATGGCAAGCATGTGACATAAGGAGGAGTAAAAAATTGGGGTCACTAAATCAACCTACCACAGACTAGATAAGTGGATTCTAAATATTGCGGTCCTTGTAGCTATAATAGAGATTCCTCAAATACAGTATGTTGCAGAACCCTAAAATTTTAAAAATGTAAAGACAGAACCATTTTGCAGGTCCACTAGGGAACTCCTAAATCATTTTAAGTATCATGTGGGAAACCTGTAAAAATCTGGGTCTTGTGTAGTACAACTGAGATGGATGGTCTAGGAAACACCATTTTAAATATCATTTTAAGTTATTCTGATGAGAGCTTGGTGGAGCTTGAATTCTCCAGGATCCTAGGATTCCAAGTTGCACCTCTATTTTGATAGCACATGTGGTTATCAAGTACCAGTACTGTTTTACGGAGTCAAGTTACATATGTTAGCTGAAATAAATTACTCTTCCTATGCCAGTTGACACATTTTGGCAGGGACCTCATGTCCACAAGCCAATGCAAATAAAGTGGGTAAAAGCAGGAAAGGTGAGTAAGGGCATCTTGTCAGGCTTTGAATACTAATATCTCACTTTTATTTACAACAACAGTGGTTGACAATAAAGTCAAGTTCTGATTCTAAGCATTATTTCCAGAAAGTTAGAGTCAATACGCAGTTACTGTAGAACAGGAAAACCTTAAGCATAACTTTAGTCATTGGATATATCATTCAATGATTATACCAGAGGAAAAGAAGTGGTAGGATATCTATCTACCTATCTGTCTGTCTGTCTGTCTTATCTATCTGTGCAAGGAATTGGCTTTTATGATTGTGGAGGCTAGTGACAAGTCTGAAATCCACAGAGTAGACCATTGGGAAGGGCAGGCTTGAAGTTAGGCAGAAGTTGATGCTGCAGTCCACAGGAAGAATTTCTTTCTTGTCAAGGAAACCTCACCTGTGCTTTCAGGGACTTTTAGTGGACAGAGTCAGGGTCAACCACATTAGAGATGCTAGTCTCCTTTACTTAAAAACAAATAATTATATACGCTATTCATATTTACAAAACACTTTCACAGCAACACCTATATTAGTGTTTGATTGAATCACTGGTGCAACAGCCTTGACAAATTGACACATAGAACTGACCATCATCACATCTGAAGATTTCTCTTCTTGTTTTGGGTGTTACATTTGTGTGTTACCTGCATCCTTATTTAACATTTTTTTAAAACTAACTTAGTTTTTGAATTTCAGCCTTCTCGTAAGCAAGAAAAACTGTTAAACTATTCATTTCATGTGTTAGTTATATACGTCATAAAAATAATAAAATTAATTATTTCTATCAAAATAGTTTGTCCATATACCACCTTAAATAATTTACCACACCCTCTTGGAAGTAGTAGACTAATTTATTAAATCAATCGCTAGATAGTTGGGTTGAAGAGCTTGCTAGAAAGAAGCAATTTTAATAAGGAAAGAGAAAGTCTTAAGCCAGGAGCTCAACCTGGGCAGGGGAAAATCCAAAAAGATGCTTTCTGTTACAGAAAGCCCAGGGGAACCTGGGATTGGGAGTGGTACACACCTGTGGTGAAAATGACACATGAAGGAGTGTTAAAAGCTGTCTGAAAGTTTCATAGAATTTTCAGGAATGACTTTAACCACTTACATTACAACTTTCAGGAAGACTATACTGAGAAGAACTTAAAATAGTTGAGTTCATCAAGCCAAAGACAAAGAAGGTGAGAAAGAAATTGTCTTTGCCCTTAAGACCTTTATAGCCTAATAGAAAAGAGCAATATCAAAATATGATCACAGAGCAGTATGCAATACACTGTTAGAGGCCTGCAGAGGTGCCAAGTAAAAGGTGAAGTGCTCGAGAAAAGTTGGTTGGTGGGGGGCTGTCTGAGTTGAGGCTCAAAGAATAACAGGTATTAGCCTTGTGAAGATGGCTTGGGTGCATGTGTGGGAGGAGGTGGAGCAGTCCACATAATGTGAAAGCATGAACAAAATCGGGGACTTGAACTTGCATTGTATGTATATGTGTGTATGGGGATGTGTAGGGTATAGGGTTGGGGTGAATACAATAGAGCAGAGTACAGAAAAATGGCTGAAACAGAGTCACAACATTGCACAACTCCACGGGTCACCATTCAAAAAGACTTTGAGGCCCTGTTCATCAGTGGCTCACACCTGTAATCCCAGCACTTTGGAAGGCTGAGGTGAAAGGATTGCCTGAGCCCAGGAGTTCCAGACCAGCCATGGCAACATAGAGAGACCCCATCTCGAAAAAAATTAAATAAAATAATTAGCCTGGTGTGGTGGCACACACCTGTAGTCCCAAGTACTTCTTGCGAGGCTGAAGTGGGAAGATTGCTTGAGCCCTGGAGCTCCAGGCTACAGTGAGCTGTGATCATGCTACTGTACTCCAGCCTGGGTGACAAAGCAAAACCCTGTCTCAAAAAAAGAAACAAAACACAAAAAAAGCAAACAAACAAACAAAAAAGACTTACATTTAATACCCATTACAAACTCTGCATGAATATAGGGTTTAAAGTGCAAGTATGGAGGGTGGAATATTGGGAACCTAGTTTGGAAAGGTAGGCATAAAGCAGTTCACCATGAATCCTTAATTCCATGACGAGGAAGTCGGCCTTCATATCACACAGCAGTTCTGCATTTTCCAATAAGAAAAATCAAGTACATGCTTAAGACATCAATGAATCAGACGGGGCAATTATTTTATTTTGAAATTGTTTGTAAATTTTCAAAGTATCAAAGTAGTTATTTTCGGAAAAATACCCCAAACAATGAGTTGTTTTACCCGTGTTCAATGTCTAGCATTGCTTTTGTTTTTGAGTTACATATGGCAGGATGAAGGAAGACAGGAGACAGCATGAGCTCATCAGTGTTTTGAGTAAATAAAAGCTTTCAGGTCCTGCTGTTGAATATACGTGGCCTTTGAAGAATGTTAACATGAGCAAATACAGAAGAGAAAACCTGGTGGCCAGGGTTAGGTGCCTTATTTTAGTGTTGGACAGAATAAAGTAATGCATTTTTACATTCCGTGACCTCTCTGAAATGCATATGATAGATAGCATTTTAGTATTATAAAATTGATATTGCAAAATATTTAAAATTGCTCAAGGAAAAATATACTAAATCTGTCAAAGTTCCTGGCAGGAAACAGATGGCACATTCAAGTAGAATAATTCAAAACAATTTACTGAAAGAAACTATTTAGTGAAGTGGGAATAGGAACCACTTTGATTTAAGGGAAATCAACAAGGAATATTCAGGGGCTAGTAACATCAGGAAGCTCTAAGCACAACCCATAAGCCTGAAGGGACCAGGGGTGAGAGCAGTAAACAGAACCCTGAGAGCCCAGCGGTAGCTGTAGAGAAGGTCATCAGACCAGAGCTGTGACCTTTTATAGAGGAACATACGCAACCTGTGTTAACGTAGCATGAAGGAAGCTAGACTACATCTTGTCCCCATTGTCCTTTGGCCTTCTGGGTTTCAAACGATGTCTCCTCTTGGCTGAACTCAAACAGCAGCCAGGGAATTAGGTTGTCAAATGATGGGTCCGTATAAGCCAACTTTCCCTACAGAAAGCAGGATGGAGAAGGATGGCAAGTGCATATGGGGAGTCAAACAGAAAATATCCAGCATAGAAATATATTGCAAACAAACATCATTTAAATAATCATTTAGCAGCTGGACGCAATGACTACACTCTGTCTCTGCAAAAATACAAAAATTAGCTGGGCATGGTGGCATGCGCCTGTAGTCCCAGCTATTTGAGAGAACGAGGTGGGAGGATGGCTTTAACCCAAGGCAGAGGTTGCAATGAGTTGAGATTGGGTTACTGCACCCGATCTCAGAGCACGGCCCTTTCTCCCCACCGACCCCACAAAACAATGTACTTACCTTCTACACCAGCGGCCAGTAAACTATGACCCATAGGCTAAATCCAGCTTGCAACCTGTTTCATGAAATAATGTTTTATTGAAACACTGCCATACCCATTTACTTACATATAATCTATGGTTGTTTTTGGCAGAGTCTTTAAATCTGAAAATATTTACTATCTGGCCCTTTACCAAAAGGCTTTACTGACCACTGCTCTACACAGTAAAAAAGTAGGCTTTCTCGTTCTAAAAAAGTTTCTTAGCAATAACAACATACTCCAGAGGTATCCTCGTTTTTTGACCTCTGCCATCACCAAGTATGCATTACTTTCATAATACATATTTCACTTCAGCCTTAGTTTTTCCACAGATTAACTATATTTGTGTATATATATGTGTGTGTGTGTGTATTTGTGTGTCTGTGTGAGGAAACCAGCTTTAATCAGAAACACATCTACAAACTTGGAAAGAATAAAAGTGACCAGCAAATAATTTAGGGTGACATATTTAGGTAGCCTTCCCAAATTACCTGTTTTTTCAGATTATTTAAAAAATCTAGAATACTGTTTTTAAAATGACCAGATATTTCAAAAACATGTCCTTTCACACTCACCACATTCATCAGCACATAATTATCTATGCACTTCGTGCGTGGCAAGTATGACTTTTGACTTCATAGCCTCCCCTTCTTGATTTTCATTTGATGTTATTTTAATGTTCATATCATCACACGTACATTATGAAGTTTTGCCTCAGGTTGAAGAGAAAGATTTAAAACTTGAAAATTAATTATTTCCTGTTCTTCAAGTCAGATTTGAAACAATGCAAGGAGGGAAGGAGACAGAGAGCAGGAGCAAGAGGAGAGAGAAGGAGAGAGAGACACACAGAGGCAGAGAGAAACAGAGAAAGAGAGGGAGAAGAATTGTTTGTAAATGAAGAAAGATTGAAATAAATGTTTGAAGATTTTTACCTTATGAATCACATTACTGCCTCCTGTGACTTTGGTTTCCAATGATTTTATCCATTATTTTGTAGTGCATTTATGCTGAAGCTCTCAGATACTGCACTTGTAGACCTTGGCCTGGATCTTTCTTGGTGCTGTCTCATTCCATGTTCCCGAAATGTTGCAATAGGATGTATTACGCCATCTGAGATAGCAAAGAAGAGACTAGACTTGAAGTTAGGAAGCTTGTCATTTAGCCATTCTTCAATATCTGCTGGTGGAAAGAATGAAGAAAGAGGTGGGCGGAAGGAAATAGGAGGGAAGGACGTATTTAACCACAGTAATGTACTGTATGCAATAAATGTGTATAAGAATGGCATTCTCTTAAACTACATGTAAAATATTACAGGTCACAAAACACTATTTTCAAAGCACAAATAAAAACTTAATATATGTGTTTGTGTAAATGTTTGTGTTTTTGCAGCACATAACCAAATTTATATGAATGAATGGAAAAAGGACAACCCGATAGACGAAAATTGAGAGTTTAGAGACGAATGAAATACAAGTGTTTCTTAAATAATAATAAAATGTGCATTTTTATTTGGAATAAGATAAATTCAAATTAAAAGCATCGAGGTAACAATTTTCATCTTTCTTATTAATATAGTTTGACTCTACACACCTCTTTTACATTGCTGTACAGGAGTGTAAATGATTAGATCTTTTATGGAGAAAAATCAGAAGCTTGCTTTTTGCATTAAAAATGGCATACAGTTTGATCCCGTGATGACTCAATTTCTAGAAATAGTATACTTCTCTATGTAAGAAGTGACATACATACAACAGCGAACAATATGAACATTGTTGTATTATTTGTCATAGCAGAAGGTTAGTATTATATAATGTGATCTAGAAGATTGCTTAACAAATTAGGAATGCAAAGAACAATGTATTAGCATACAGATCTATGATCCACTTCTGTAATGCCTCCCCACTGCAAAAACCTCAGGGGAAAGGGGTCTTCAGTATGTCATTCTTCTTTTGAAGATTACTAACCCTTAAGTTACAAAAAACGCACAGAGCGCAAAATTAGGGAGCTATTAAAAAGAATGGAGCAGCTCTATCTTTTCTGGAATGCGATGAAACATTTTTTCTTACGGCTTTGGTTTTAATGATGAAATTTGAAAATGTTACAAAATCCAACGATAAATAAATAATTAAATGAAAGATATCTGCCTGAACTCAAAAAAATCAGCAAGAAAAATACCAAATAATCCTACTAAAAAGTGGACAAAGGACATGGATAGATAATTCTCAAAAGAAGATACAAAAAGCCATGTGCAGTGGCTCACGCATCCCAGCACTTTGGGAGGTTGAGGCGGGAGGATCACAAAGTCAGGAGATCGAGACCATCCTGGCTAACACGGTGAAACACCATCTCTACTAAAAATACAAAAAATTAGCCGGGTAGGTGGCACGCGCCTCTATTCCCAGGTACTCAGAAGACTGAGGCAGGAGAATCGCTTGAACCCAGGAGGTGGTTGCAGTGAGCCGAGATTGCTCCACTGCACTCCAGCCTGGGCGACAGAGCAAGATTCTCTCTTAGAAAAAAAAAAAAAAGATACATAAATGGCCACAAAACAAATGAAAAAATGCTCAACATCACTAATCATCAGGGAAATGCAAATTAAAACCACAGTGAGATATCACCTTATGCCTGTAAGAATAGTCATTATTAAAAAGTCAAAAAACACAGATGGTGGTGTGAATTTGGGGAAAAGGAAACATTTATACACTGCTGGTGGGAATATGTATTAGCATACCCTATATGGAAAACAATATGGAGATTCCTTAAAGAGATAAAAGTAGGTCTACCATTGGATTCAGCGATCCCACTGCTGGCTATCTACCCAAAGGGAAAGAAGTCATTTTATGGAAAAAAACACTTGCACATGTATGTTTATGGCAGGACAAGTCACAATTGCGAAGATGTGGAACCAATCTAAGCACCCATCAACTAATGAGTGGATAAGAAAATGTGATATTATATATATCATCTATATGTGTATATATCTCATATATGTATATATGTATATCTATATATGTATATAGATATGTATCATTTATATGTATGTAGATATATATCATATATGTATATAGATAGATATATATATGATAGATAGATATCATATATGTATACAGATATATATGCAATAGATATCATATATATGTATATAGATATATGGATGCCATGAAGTACTCCTTAGCCATTAAAAAGAACAAAATAGGCCGGGCGCGGTGGCTCAAGCCTGTAATCCCAGCACTTTGGGAGGCCGAGAAGGGCGGATCACGAGGTCAGGAGATCGAGACCATCCTGGCTAACACGGTGAAACCCTGTCTCTAGTTAAAAAAAAAAAAATACAAAAAACTAGCCGGGCGAGGTGGCGGGCGCCTGTAGTCCCAGCTACTCGGGAGGCTGAGGCAGGAGAATGGTGTAAACCCCGGAGGCGGAGCTTGCAGTGAGCTGAGATCGTGCCACTGCACTCCAGCCTGGGCGACAGAGCGAGACTCAGTCTCAAAAAAAAAAAAAAAAAGAACAAAATAATGTCTTTTGCCATAACTTAGATGGAGCTGGAGGCCATTATTCTATGTGAGGTAACACAGGAGTGGAAAACCAAAAACTGTATGTTCTCACTTATAAGCAGAAGCTAAGCTATGAGTAATCAAAGACATGCAGAGTGATACAATAAACTTCAGAGACTCAGAATGGGGAGGGTGGGAGAGAGAAGGGGGATAAAAACACTGTGTTAGGTACAATGTATTCTACTTCAGGGTCAAGTGAAATGAAATATCAGAATTCACCTATATATGTAGGTGAAAAAAAGTTTGTACCCCAAAAGCTATTGAAATAAAAATTAAAGAATTTAAAAAATTTTAAAAAAGATAATACATCTAGTCAGTGGATTTTCCTTTTCTCTTAACCTCTCTCGTCTCCTCTACCAGGCCTCTGGTAACCAACAGTCTACTCTCTATTTTCATGAGATCTACTTTTTTAGCATCCACATATGAGTGTGATGCTTGTCTTTCTGTGCTTGGCTTATTTCACTTAATATAATGGCCCCAGTTCTGTCCAGGTTGCTGCAAATGACAGGATTTCATTATTTTTTATGGCTGACAAATATTCCATTATGTATATATGCCACATATTTTATCCATTCATTTGTTGATGGGTGCTTAGATTGATTCCATATTTTGGCTATTGTGAATAGTGCTGCAATAAACATGGAAGTGTAGATAGCTCTTTGGGATACATTAATTTCCTTTTTTTTTTTGGCTATATACACAGAAATGCGATGCTGGACCATATGATAGTTCTATTTTTAGTTTTTTGAGGAGACTTCATACTGTTCCCCATAGTGGCCGTACTAATTTACATTCCCAGCAACACTGTATGAGGGTTCCTATTTCTCCACATCCTCGCCAGCATCTGTTACTCTCTGTCTTTTTCACACAAGCCATTTTAACTTGAGTGAAATGATACCTTATTGTGGCTTTGATTTGCATTTTGCTGATGATTAGTGATGCTGAGCATTTTTTTATATACCTATTGGCCATTTGTACTTTTCTTTTGAGAAATAACGGTTCAGATCTTTTGCCCATTTTAAATTGGATTATTTGTGTTTTTTTGCTATTGAGTTGTTTGAGGTCCTTATATGTTCTTGTTATTAATATTTTGCCAGATAGATGGTTTGCAAATATTTCCCCCCATTCTGTGGATGTTTCTTCACTTTGTTGATTGTTTCCTTCGCTGTGCAGAGCCTTTTTATATGGATATCATACCAATTGTCTATTTTTGGTTTGGTTGCCTGTGCTTTTGAATTCTTACACAAAAGAAATCTTTGCCTACATCAATGTCCTGAAGCATTTCCCCAATATTTTTTCTAGTAGTTTCATAGTTTCAGGTCTTAGATTCTTTAATCCGTTTTTATTTTATTTTTGTGTATGGTAAGAGATAGGGACCTAGTTTCATTTTTCTGCATATAATTATACAGTTTTCACAGCAACATTTATGGAACAGACTGTTGTTTCTCCATTCTATGTTGTTGGTACCTTTGTTTGAGATGAGTTGGTTATAAATACGTGTATTTATAACTGGGTTTTCTATTTTGTTCCATTGCTTTGTGTCTGTTTTTATGCCACTACCATGCTGTTTTGGTTACAACAGCTTTGTAGCACATTTTGAAGTCAGGTAGTATGATGCCTCCAGCTTTTTTTTTCCCCCTCAAGTTAACTTTTGCTATTTGGGGACTTTTTTGGTTCCATATAAATTTTAGGATTATTTTTCTGTATTTGTGAAGATAGTTATTGGTATTTTGATAGAGATTGCATTGAATCTATAAATTGCTTTGGGTAGTATTGCCATTTTAAGAATATTGATTCTTTAAATCCTTTAACATATAATATGTTTTCACTTTTTCATGTGTCCTCTCCTATTCTTTCATTAGTGTTAGTTTTCCTTGTATAAATCTTTCACTTTGGTTATGTTGATTCCTAAGTATTTTATATTGATATTCTTGAAGCTCTTTTAAATGGAATTGCTTTCTTGATGTACTTTTCAGATTGTTTGCTGTTGGTGTATATAAATGTTACTGATTTTTGTATATTGATTTTGTGTCCTGTTCAGTTATTAGAGGTTTTTTTTTTTTTTTTTTTTTTTTTTTTTGGTGGAGTCATGAGGTTTTTCTGAGGATAAAATCATGTTGTCTGAGAGGAAGGCTAATTTGACTTCTTCCCTTCCCTATCCAACATGGATATTTTCTTTTTATTTCTCTTGCCTAATTGCTCTCACCAGGACTTCTAGTATTATGTTGAATAATAGCAGTAAAAGTGGGCATCTTTGTCTTTTTCCAGAATTGTTCCAGAGGAAAGGCCTTCAATTTTTGTGCCTTCAGTTTGATGTTAACCATGGGTTTGTCATATATGGCCTTTATTATTTGGAGGCATATTCCTTCTATATGCATTTTGATGAGCATTTTTATAAAAAACGAATGTCGAATTTTATCAAATGCTTTCTTGGCATCTCTTAAAACAATCATTGATTTTGTTCTTGATTCTGCTAGTGTGATGTATTGTGTGTGTTGAACCATCCTTGGATGGTTCTCACTGACTGCGGTGAACGTTCTTTATAATGTATTGCTGAATTTGGTTTGCTAGTATTTTGTTGAGGATTTTTGCATCTATGTTCATCAGTAATATTGGCTTGTGGTTTTCTTTTTTTTTTTTTTTTTTTTTTTGAGACGGAGTCTTGCTCTGTCACCCAGGCTGGAGTGCAGTGGCTGGATCTCAGCTCACTGCAACCTCCGCCTCCCGGGTTCACGCCATTCTCCTGCCTCAGCCTCCCGAGTAGCTGGGACCACAGGCGCCGGCCACCTCGCCCGGCTAATTTTTTGTATTTTTAGTAGAGACGGGGTTTCACCGTGTTAGCCAGGATGGTCTCGATCTCCTGACCTCTTGATCCGCCCGTCTCGGCCTCCCAAAGTGCTGGGATTACAGGCTTGAGCCACCGCGCCTGGCCGGTTTTCTTTTTTTGTTGTGTTCTTCTCTGGTTTTGGTATCAGGGTAATGCTGGCCTCAAATAATGAGTTGAAAGTATTCTCTTTTCTTCAGTATTTTTGAAGCATTTAAGTAGAATTGGTATTAGTTCTTCTTTAAATATTTGGTACAATGTGTCAATGAATCCTTCAGATCCTGGGTTTTTCTTTGGTGGGAAACTTTATATTATAGCTTCAATCTCTTCACTTGTTATTGATTTGGTGAGATTTTGGATATCTTCATGGTTCATTCATGGTAGGTTGTATATATCTAGGAGTTTATCTGTGAAATGGAATAATCTTGAAGAGGTGCTACAAAACCCAGTAGGAAGCCTTTGAACAAGAGCGCCTGGGTGATGCAGGCTTTAGTGTTGAATCACAGAGGAAAGAAACAGGACAGAAAAGACTGGAGAATTGATCTGATAAGGCAAGTAGTGCAAAAAAAAAAATCATCACATTATTATTAAACATTTCTTTCACAGTATCATTGTCATGAGAATCAAATATGGCAAAATATTTTGAAAAGCACAATGTGTGATATGACTGAAAGGCCTATTTATTAACCTTTGTGACCTGTTCATGACTCAAGATCCTCACTGGATCTAGGTGAGACTTATTACCCTCTATCAGTTAAATGACTGGTGGCACAACTTGAATTGTTTGGGGAGGGGTCAAATCGGATGAGAGATTTGAGTAAGATTCTACCCACTGTAGTCACCTAAGATCTAACAGCCATCTTCCCCCATCTTATCGTGTTTCCTTTAAAACTGTGAGCTCCAGTAACTGACCTCCAATCAGAAGGGGTGAGGGAATGGTTACAGAAAGACAAAAAAAAAAAAAAAAAAAAGAGCAAAATTCAGGAATAAGCAGTGTGCTATCCCATTGTTTCTTTGAATTTAGACTATCATGGACAAAAATTATCTACGTTTGCCTTTTTTTTTCACCTCAGATCAAATCCTGCGTAGAAACTTTCCCAAATGCTATATTTACCGTGAAGCATGTTTTGACCTACTCTCTGAACAGTAAGTCACCTCTCATTTTCCTGATGCCTATTGAACTTTATTCCATATTTCTTAAGTGCCAAATCTCACCTTATTCCCCATAGTATTGTTATGTAGAAACTTGTAGATCCCTTGCAGAGAGGAAGTAAGCCCAATTCATTCACCTTTGCAAGTTACTTTCCAAAATGCCATTGTAGTGCCAAGTATTTAGTAGTTGTTATGGGCTAAATTGTATATCCCAAACATTAATATGTTGAAGTCCTAATCCCTAGCACCTCTGAATGTGATTATATTTGGAGACAGGGTCTTTAGAAAGGTAACCAATTAAAATAGGATCATTAGTATAGGCCTTAATTTAATATGGCTTGTATTCTCATAAGAAAAGGAGATTAGCCACCTTGCAAATGTACAGCAAGAAGGAGAAATCTGTAAGCCAAGGAAAAAGGCCTCAGGAAAATGCATTTTGCCAGCACCTGTTCTCAGACTTCTAGCCTCCAGAAGCACAGGAAAGCAAATTTCGGTTGTTTAAGCCACCCAGTGGATGATATTTTGTTATGACAGTGATAACAGACTAATACAGTAGGTATTCAAAAAAATGCAACTCACAATGATCTATTTACATAGCTCAGCTGCCCTGTTATACCACATGTCTAAAGTTCATTGGAATTTAGTTCATTTAACTCTTAGACAGTGTATGTCTGGGTTCAGGAGTTTGAGACCAGCCTGGCCAACATGGCCACCTCTACTAAAAAAATTACAAAAATTAGCCGGGCATGGTGGCATACGCTTGTAATTCCAGCTACTCAGGAGACGGAGGTGACAGAATTGCTTGAACCTGGGAGGCAGAGATTGCAGTGAGCCAAGATTGCACCACTGCACTCCAGCCTGGGCTACAGAGCAAGACTCCATCTCAAAAAAAAAAAAAAAAAAAGTGTATGTCTCAAACAATTAGAGCTGGGGAGTGTTCTTGCCTTTGAAGAGAAAGTTAACACAATTCACTCACAGTTGACACTCTGTAAGGTACAAGTGTTAAGAATGTATGTGCCAGAATCAGTTGGCCCCATGATCAAATACCAGCTCCCCTTTTCACCATTTGACTTTGGGCAAGTTATTTAATCCTCTACACCATAGCTTTATCAGCTGTAAAACAGGTATAGTAGTAGCTTTCTAACTCATGGTTTTGTTATGAGAACCGAAGGAGGTAAGTCCATGAAAATTGCTGAGAATAGTTCTGAGACCACAGTAAACAATCTTTTTCTTTCTAAGTTATTATATAATAAAACTATCATAAACTAAGGTAAATATGGCAACCATTACAAAAAGAGCAAATGAATCAGCATCTGTATCAGAAGATCCTATAGTTGGCAAACACTGTCTCATATTCTAATTTACACTTTCAGAATCAGAGAGGTATAACATCGTTTATATTCACAGAATCAGGGACTCAACAGCTTAGAAAATGGGGTGACATGGGGAGGCCGAGGTGGGTGGATCACGAGGTCAGGAGATCGAGACCATCCTGGCTAATGTGGTGAAACCCTGTCTCTACTAAAAATACAAAAAAAAAAAAAAAAAAAAAAATTGCCAGGAGTGGTGGCGGGCGCCTGTAGTCCCAGCTACTTGGTAGGCTGAGGCAGGAGAGTGGCATAAACCTGGGAGGCGGAGCTTGCAGTGAGCCAAGATCACACTACTGCACTCCAGCCTGGGCGACAGAGCTAGACTCCGTAAAAAAAGAAAAAAAGAAAATGCAATGACATGAAAGCAGAGTTCTTGGGGGCCATTTTACCTAAGAACAGGTGTTCTTTTTTTTATTAACTCCCAAGACTGTTAGCAAATATATACTCAATGCAGGCAAGCAGAGAAATTTTGGTGTGACATATGGCACAAATACCAGTTTTCAAATGACATGCACAAAAAGTCACTAAGGAAGTAGAAAACACCTACTGAAAGAATGAGGAAGATTCTGGGTCATTTGTAGAAAAACATTGACTGGATGTCTGTCAGTCTTATGATGAATCATAACTGAAGGCCAGACAGCTAGATGTCTTGGCATTTGGGGGTTTATGTAGAGACCCAAGACCTGAGTCCACTCCCCAGAATCCAGAGGAGGCAGGACTGATTCTGCTCTGTAAGGAGCTGATATTTTCGTCTGTTTTCCATGTTGGAATAGCTTTTTTTGGAAAAAGCTAGGTGGATGGGAAATGGGATCAACAAGAATCTCAGATACTGCCTCAACCTAGAATTTGCATTAGTGGGTTTCTCTGTAGCTTTGAAAGTATGGAGGGAAGAATGTCATCAATATTCATCAACCGATCTCTACAAAGAAAGAAAACAACAAACTATTTCTTGGTCTCTGGTTCTTTAAAGTATAAATAATCATAATGTTTCATGTAAAAATTGTTGCATTTCATAAAGTAATGGTGTTTAAACAGAACAGCAGTAATTGAGCATTAGTGCACCTATTCTCCCCCAACCCTGTCTCTCTCTCTGCCACTCCAACTTCAGTACCCACTTGAACACCCACCCTCCTCTAGTTTTTAGGAAATAATCTCAGAATGATGGCTTTCATTTGTTGAGTTCCTACTATGTGCCAGGTGGTGATTAATTTCATAACAACTTTGCAATGTATGTACTCTCTCTGTTTTATAAATGAGTCTCCAAAAAGTGAGTAACTTGCCCAAGCTCTAACAGTTGATGAGCTATGAAACTAGAATGTAAAACAAAATTTGTCTGGTGATAGCCCCACGCATTTACCACACTATCACATTAATAGTATGCATGAAAGGTTATACAAAGTTCATCTCATTTACCTATTGAGTCATGAGGAACTAGTCAGCTGGTCTGAGCAGGTGCTCAGAGACCACTGTTCTCCATTGCATAAGGATACACAATCACTCTTCCCAACGTTAAGACCCTCATAAAGGGCATAACCAAGTTTCTCCCTCCCATTAATAAAAACTGACTATTTTACTGCTGTCAGGCATAGCTCTTTGTGCAATACAAATACCTAGCAATGTCTCTGCTTTGTGGTTCTAGCTGGGAGTGGTAATGGCAACATCTTAATCTGTTTCTCCCACCTTGCTTCTGACAAGGAACATAGTTGTGTCATGAATCATGATTTTAGCATTCACAAAGATCTATAGTATCAGAGAATATGGAAGGTTGGGGTGGAGTGTGAAGGAGAAGAGGCTGCTGGACTGACCAGAGGTTTCCAGAAATAACACACTTGTCCAGGACTTGCAGCTGAAGAAGGTCATAATGAGTTGCCAGCAGAAAACAAAGGACCTGTAGTCCCAGCCAAATCTCTGCTCACCTTTTACCAGCAGCTGTGGGTGCTTTTACTAACATCTCACATCTGCAGTCTCATGCAGGGAAGTGTCCTTTGGCAGCAGGAGCTGCCTAGTCCAGTAGTGTCAGGAGTTGATGCCATGACGCCTTCTGTTCCCACCTGGGGCAGCCCTGATCCAATGACTCACCAGCACAGGACTCATTTCTTCATCTTAAGATAGGGAAGGCTCTGTAGTGCAGTTTACCCTCCAGAGGGTAAGGATGAAGAATAAAGAGAGATTTCATTTGAAACCACATCTTTACCTAGACTTTTTTCCCTTCTCTGTCCTATTTCTCTCACTTTCTTATAGGTTTCACTCGGAAGTACTCCCTCAATAGATCACGTGCATAAGAATTCGCATCTCGAATCCTGCTTCTAGGAAGTTTTTGGTCTAAATAATTGTGAGAAGCCAGATGACAAAACCAGAAGAGCAAAGATGCAAAGACTTAGAATGGGGACCCAAGGGGAGGAGTGGAAGTGCTCTTTTGGTGAGTTTCTATGACAAGACTTCTCCAGTATGTTTACTGGTGGGCCATAGCCACATATAAGGCTGAGGGTATGAAGGCAGAGGGGAGGTGACAAGGAAGAGGAAGAACAGGAAACTCATGAATCTCTTTCAGAATTCTCAAATTTCCTAGAAAAATACTCATTTCCTCAACTCTATAAGTCTATGATATCTCTATTCCTTCCACAAAATATTCCACATATCCTTGACCCCTCTAGTATCTGAATTGGTGGCTTATAGGGCATAGTTCAATGTCATTTAAGTTTGGGCTTTAAACCCTACTAGATTTTTCAGTCTTTTGGGAGGGGAGAAGGAGGCATTGCTAGAGTAGACTGTTCCAAAAGCGTGGGGCCTCCTGCCTCCGCACAGTTCTTTTCTTCTCTTTTTCGCTTGGGCACAAAGGGGAGCACTTGACTATAGCAGCCACACAACACTGGGATGCTCAGACTCTGTAAATAAGAGAAGGACCTCAAAATCTTTGGAAACAACTAGAGAAATTTTCTATCTTTATTCAACTTCCATATACTTAATGAGCATCAGGCAGAGGGACTCAAAGACAGACAAGACAGACTTGAGTTCTGCCTTCATGGAGTAGGTGGTCTGGTACAGAGACAAAGAAGTAAACAGACAGACGTAATCTAAAGGGGTGTGTGTACCATCAGTGGCCATGTGTACCATGGGAATCAGAGGAGTGGCAGTTCTACCAGATTTGAGGGACAGGGAAACCTTCCCAAAATATGACACCAAAGCTAAGACCTGAGGATAACTAGGAGCTATCTGCTGCAAAACACAAAACCAAACCAAAACAAACAATGACAACAACAACAACAACAACAACAACAAAAACACAAAAAGGATGGAAACTTTTGCATCAAAAGGAGGGAACAGCCTGCCTGGTGATTGGGAAGCAAGAGAGCAGCTGGGGATTTCTCATAGCCAAAGGAAGTTGTAAATGATTAGAGTGCAGAGGCAGCGGTCAGGCTGTGGAGGTGCACAAATCATTTCAAAAGCTAAGTTAAGGAACTGGGGTTTTACCCTATGAGCAAGGGGTGGTCATTAACAAGTTATTAGAATGAGAAATACATATCACTATAAGAATTTTAGACAGATTACTGTTGCTTTTACATGGAGGATAAGATTAGAGGTACAAAAATAAGTAAGGAGGTTCTTAGGGCAATTTAGAAAAGAGAGAGAGAGATAGTAGTGGCTGGAATGGACTAGAAAGAAAGAGTTCTTTAGAAGTTCAAATGAACAAGACTTGATTTAGTGTTGGGGCAGAGGAAAAAAGTGAGGGAAATTGAGAATTCAAGTGTGACTCTAAGGTTCTGGGTTTGATGGTGAGGACATTTACCAGAATAGGAAACAACAAAGAAGAGATGATTCAGGCCGGACATGGTGATTCATTCCTGCAATCCCAGCACTTTGGGAGGGCAAGGCAGGTGGATCACCTGAGGTCAGGAGTTTGAGACCAGCCTCACCAACATGGCGAAACTCCGTCTCTACTAAAAATACAAAATTAGTCAGGCGTGGTGGCACATGCCTATAATCCCAGCTACTCCGGAGGCTGAGAATCTCTTGAACCTGGAAGGCGGAGGTTGTGGTGAGCCGAGATTGCGCCATTGCACTCTAGCCTGGGCAACAAGAGTGAAATTCTATCTCAAAAAAAAAAAAAAAAGAGATGATTCAAGGAGAAAATGAATTCAATTTTACAACACTGTGATTCTGAGTTGCCTGTAGAACATCCCAGAGATCAGTTGCATATATAGCTCTGAAACCTAAGAGAGAATGCTAGACTGGATGTCCAAATGTGGGACTCCCTGGGATAGAGACAATAGCTGGTGCATATTTAGGTGAAAAGGTATAGGACAAGAAGATACAAGGGTCTGGTGCAGAAGCCTGAGCTATTACTGGATCTCCATAGAAATATCTGAACTAGGACTCCAGGGACTGCATTGGTGGTGGATAAAATGATTGCAGCAATGGTAATGATAATGATATTAACAGTTAATAGTTACTGAATACTTCCTATGTGTCATGTGCTATATGCTGTATATTTTTCTCTCATTTAAACTTACAGCATTACTATGAGGTATGGATTGTTATGATTCTTACTTTACAGATGACGAATACAGCCTCAGAGAAGTGAAGTGACTTGCTGGAGTTCACGTGGTGAGGAAGGAGCAGAGCTGGGGTTTCCATGAAAACCTGTCTTTTTCCTCATTCATGGCTCTCAACTCTCATGTGTCCAAAAGTAAAATCTGAAATACTTCCTCAAGACCTGCCAAGTTGCATCAAATGTGTTAAATTAAGATCACTATCCTTTAGGGTGGATGTAAGATAAATCTAATTGCTTAAAAATTATTAACAAGCTATTTATGCAACTGATCGTAACTGTTAATTAGGACATTTGCTCATCCATAAGATATCATTTCGTCATTAGTAAAAGGGACACAGAGATTTGGCATCATGGAATTCCAGAAAATAAAAGCAAGAGGGGATCTCAGAATATCTAATTAAAACCTTTTGAGCTACAATGGAGAAAGTTCAGAGCCCTCAAATTACTCAAGAGCACAAAATAAATGGCAGAGTATCTTGGGGCTCTTTTACTTCTATTCCATTTTTTTTTTTTTTTTCATTTCTCAGAGCAGGATCATGTCGCTCGTGCCCTAATACAGTCCCCTAGGGAAATACAGAGCCACAATTCAGCACAGGGGCAACCCTGGCCTGACTCCTCCAATTCTGGATTTTACCTTCCTCCACCCTGCTGCCATACTCCTGAGTACAAAGCACACAAGGCTGGAAGCAGCACACACTCTGGCTTCCTCCCATGTGCCCTGGAGGGCATTTTGTTTCATTTCTATTCCTCTTGTGAGCTGCTTGCACTTCTGTGTAAGACAGATTTATTTGGAACCAACTGCAGCTGCCAGCTAGAGGAACCCTCTAAGACACATCTCTATGAGACAGCCATCTGAGACTGACCTCCAGGACACCATCCTGCTGTCTCCTGCCAAATTTCAACAGACATATCCAGGAGCAAAGTACATTGTGTAGCCTGGAAAGCCTGCCCTTGTGGTCTCTCCCTTTGTCCCCTCTGACTGTGGTGAGGGGCCGCCTCCATTGACAGTGTTAGAATATGGGAACACAAGACAGAATGCCCTTTGGGCACCCGTTCTTCCTGAGTTTAAGTTCCAGGTAATTTCACAAAGTTGGGAGGAAAAGGATGGAAAAGAAGGAAGGAAATGAATATTTCCTACGTATTCTACGGGTTAGCCCTGGGGCGCCTGCTTTGTTTAAATAATCTCTTTGATTCCTCACAAAATGCAAGGTGACACAGCTGCACAGAGGCAGAGCTGGGCTTTGAACCCAGGGAGAATTGTTCCATGTACACCATATTGCCTATGCCCCATATACCTTACTGGTGTCTCAAGGATGCTAACATTTTCCTAATTATAATTAGCTACATTTGTCTTCTTTAGGAAACTCTGGAACCCCAAAGTGCTTCAAGAACTGCAAAGAGGGTTCTTGTAGTGATAGTAAGATATCTGTGAAGTGAATGAAGGATGGAATGGAGAGGAGCTGGAGTTCATGTAGGAAACATGGATGAGCCTAATAAGCTTTGTTACCTACAACTGCTAGCTAGGGCTCACTGGGTCTGCAAACACTGTGAACCTTATTGGACCATAGAAATATTTACTTACTTGCATACCCTCATGTGTTTTAAAGCAGAGGAACGGAGAACTATGCCCCTTCTCAAACATGTCCTCTCTTTTGGTGATCCAATAAATTACTGGGTGAGTGTAATAGAGAAAGGTCAGGCCGGGCCTGAGCAGTGGCTCACACCTGTAATCCCAGCACTTTGGGAGGCCGAGGTGGGTGGATCTCCTGAGGTCAGGAGTTCGAGACCAGCCTGGCCAACATGGTGAAATCCCATCTCTACTAAAAATACAAAAATTAGCCAGGCATGGTGGCATGTAAGACTGTAATCCCAGCTACTTGGAGGCTGAGGCAGGAGGATCACTTGAACCCAGGAGGCAGAGGTTCCAGTGAGTCGAGATCACGCCACTGCACTCCAGCCTGGGGGACAGAGCAAGACTCCATCTCAAAAACATAAATAAATAAAAAATAAAGATCAGCAAAATACACCCATAGCAGTAGTGATTCGTACTGATAGCCTCTCCGTGGCTACAATGCAAACTCTTCCACCCCTCTTTCTTATTTCCATCCCTAAAAATATTTGCTGTTATTTCCAAACCTAAGGAGACTAAAGAAATGGGCATAGACCAATGGAAGTCTCTTTAGAGTTGCTTTCACTGTGCATACTTTACAGAAAGCAGAAAAGTTTTCCAAGAAGGAAAAAAGGGGCCACAAATCATAAAACATGCTTGATAGACAACTCCAAATCCTTCCCACTATGTCTTCTCTCATTATTCCTGATACAATTTTAGTTCTTTCTTTTGTTCTCTCAAATATTAACAAGAGTTCAAATCCCCTAGTATCACATCAAGTTTATTCTGGAAATGCTAAACTCTCCACAGAGACTTGGGACAAAGAAACATAATTAAAGGCTCTTATAAAGTGTTATGTCATCTTGTCCTAGTTTTACACAATGCTCTTGATGAATGAAGAAAATGGCAATAAGTAATTTGTTTTTTTTCTACTGGAGAATAATATGGGAATAGGAACTTGCACAGCAACAAGCTTGGAAAGCAATCTGTCCTATAGTCTCTGAGTCTTAAAAGCTCAGTCTACCTGTAAGAAAGGAGAGGCAACTCAACTTTTATGGGGACGTCTATGTGTGTGGAGAGGAGTATGAATGAGGCTAGTTATGCTGTAAAATAGCCACATCGTTTCTTGCTACATTTTTGTGTTTCCAACCCATATACACTTCGTGTGTTTCTTGGCTTCCTTATTCGGATGAGGCACCAGCATTCAAGTGGCCTGAGGGTGTAGTTTTAAAAGCTGCTTTTTGTGACAGGGGTGGTGGCCTAGCCCACAGGAAATGAAGAAAACTGATAGGCCCAAACTCTGAGTTCCCGCAGAGGCCTGAAATCAAGACACTTGCTCTTGAGGACAAGAACTACTTTGTAAAGAATAACCAATGTACCCGCAGCTCAGAATGCTCTGTGCCTAAGCAAAGCCAAGCCCCGAAACTCATTTTTCCATAAACAAGCCTCAGCCACAGAGACATAACTCTCTTTAGACTTTCTGGATGATTTCATTTACTAGGCATGCCAAAGCGCCCAGATGTATGATTCGCTCAGCCTCATTCACTGGGGAAACTGATCTTTTCTTTTGATTTGGTATTAGCAGAAATGTCATTTATCTAAGCTTTTCGAGGAGCTTGCCTATCTGGAATTTGTCTCCTAAGACCCTGAAGTCATTTTCAGGGTGACTGTCCCTCCCTACCTCCACCCTGCCATAGTCACATGTACTCTCTTCCTAAAGAATTTAGACCTCCAGTTCTTTCTCATGTAGTGTTTTTCTTTTCTGGGTTTTCTTTCTTTTTCTTTTTTTTTTTTTTTTTGGTCTGATACATCTCTTTTGGTCTCTTGGATATTTCCATGCATAAATGGCTTGACGTTTTTATGACTTGTTATTTAAAAGAAGAAAAAGACTTGCTGTCTTCACTGTAATCTTTTTAATGTAAGATAATTCCAATGACAAACAGTGGTAAAACAAGCTTATTTCTCTGCCAAACATGATTCAAACTTGATGGGCATTTCTTCTTTCTCCTAGCCGTTTGAGAGAAAGTGGGAGGGCCAGGAGGAAAGCCAGATTTGAGAAGAAAGTGCCTCATTAAATTCCAGGCATGGGTCTGAAGCAAAACGACAAGGAAAAACAAAGCACTTCTCTAAATTTTTATATGGCTTTGCTTTTTATTTATTTATTTATTTTTTTTTTTTTTGAGGTGGTTTCAGACAGATGGCAGAGGTTAGTTCCATCTTCCTGTCAGCTGTCAGCCACTGAAACACTTGTGAACTCCAATCTAGACTGTCTGCCAGATTTTCCATAAATACAGCCACACATCTCCTGAATTTCCCAGGCCATCCTAATTTCAACAACTCTATCCCATTGTTTCTACAAATACCTTGACTTGTTAGATTTCAACTACTTGTTTCAATTTTGATTCTCTATTAAAGTAGAATATATTCACAGTAATGTAGACAAATCTAAGTGTCCATCTTTAGATTTTTTTACCTATTTACACAGGCACATGTGTACACATTAAGACAGAATATTTCCAGTGCCAATGAGGTTCCCTGTGTCTCTTTTCTGACTCAGAAATAGCCAAACTTCTGACTTTCATCATCATATTTTACTTTGTGTATTGTTGATTTACTCAGTGCGGAGTCTTTTAGAACTGGTTTCTTTCATTCAGTATAACAGCTGTGAGATTCATCTATTTTGTTATGTGTAGCAGTGGCTTGTTCCTCTTTACTTCTAGGTAGCATTCCAATTTATAAATACACATACCATCTATCTATTCTCCTGCTCATGGGCATTTGGAAACATCCTTACTTTTGATGATGGATGATTTGGTTACCATACCCACAAGATATCAGACATCATCAAAGAGTGGGGCAAAAAACACAAGGGCTTTCACACTTAATACATGGGATCTCATACATATTAGCTTAGTGCCCTCAGGCAAGTTACTCAATTTATCTGAATTTGCCTTACACATCATTATGAGAAAGACATGGGATACCATATATACATGTCTATACTAATTATTTACACAAGATAGAAATACAAAAGATTGCCATCATGATTTTTTTTATCTTTGGGGCAAATTAGTTGTTAATATGACATAAGAAGACAAAACACCTACATAATTAGTGCCTCATTATACCATTAGAAAATGACAAGATTGTTTCAAGGAAAATTTTTAAACTTTATCTTGGCAGAAAGTATTTAATTTCTGGTATTATAGAGAATAATTCCAGAATGGGATTTTGGGTGTGGGCTCTAAGGATAAGGATTCCAAAGATTTGTCATTTTCAGAGAAACATACTAATCTCTTCAAAGTTCATCCAACAAAAGATTTTGGAGCAACTACAAAATTCCAGTCACTGTTGCAGCAATGAATCAGACAGTTTATCCTCATGACTATTAGTGGAGATGGATCATAAATAAGTAAACAATTAAATTAGTAAGATATGTTTGGGAGGCCAAGGCGGGTAGATCACCTCAGGTCAGGACTTCGAGACCAGCCTGACCAACATATCTTTAGTAGAGACCAACGTCTCTACTAAAAATATAAAATTAGCTGGGCATGTTAGCACATGCCTGTAATCCCAGCTACTCGGGAGGCTGAGGCAGGAGAATCGCTTGAACCCAGAGGTGGAGGTTGCAGTGAGCCGAGATCGCGCCATTGCCCTCCAGCCTGGGCAACAAGAGTGAAACACTGTCTCAGGAAAAAAAAAAAAGATACGTTTTTATCAATAAGAGTCGAGGTAAAACACAGAACAGGGTAAGGAGAGAGAGTTGTGGGTGTCAGGTGCTGCTTTAGATCAGGAGACTGGGAAAGGCCACACTGAGGAGGGCATATGTAAGCAGGAGTCATTTATCAAAGTTCCTGGGGAAAGAGACTTTCAGGCAGAGGGAAAAGCAAGTACAAATGTACCGAGTCAGAAATGAATTTGGCAAATTTGAGTAACAGCAAGGAATCCAAAGTTCCTAAAGGGTAGGAATCTGGAGATTTGGTGGGGAGGAGTGATATTGGTTGAGGTTACAGAGGCAGGCAGGGGCCAGACCCTCTCTATTTCATCTACTCACTGTTAGTGTTAGAAGCCTCAGAATGCGCCTTATGGGCTGCTGGAGGGTTAAATTACTTCTCTAAGATTACTCAGAACAAGAGTTGAGCAAGAATCCAAGTTTTCTGTCTCTGTTTTCCATGCTGCCTAACTTTAAATAATATATCTCAAGTCCATTACCAAATCTGGGTATGATTTACTACTAATGATTATTATTCAGCCAAAGAGAATAAGAAAATAGGCAATAAAGAGGTGTTATTAAGATGAACAAATTCTCAAACTTCACAACTAGAACCATTTTGGAAAGAACTGAATCTTTTGAAACAGATGCCAAACACTGTTTGAAGATACTTTTGATGGTTATTTAGCTATAAACCTCCTGATAACAAAAAACACACGGCGTGGCCACTTGCCTGCACTCTAATTTTCCCTGGAGCCCAGGCAGCGGCTGACGCCTGTAATCAATCTCAGCACTTTGCGAGACCGAGGTGAGCAGATTGCTTAAGCCCAGGAGTTTGAGAGCAGCCTGGGCAACATAGTGAGACTCTGCCTCTATTAAAAATAAATAAATAAATCCAAAACATATGGTGAGACAATGCAGTGCGATTGAGGAGTGCTGAGGATGTGGATGTCATTACATAGTGACACGAAGTGTTGTAATAGATGGGGGACAAGGGGCTGGGGTTAGCAGCATTCAGGTAAAGATACTTCATCATTACATATCCACTAAGGGTACAATATCACAGGACAGTAAGAGCAGAGAGTCTGCAGTTGCCCCCAAATTTGTCACTTGTGCTAGAGAAGTGACCCGAGCAAGTTACTTAACATTTCTGTACATCAGTTTCCTTACCTGTAAAATGAGGATAATACTAGCCGTGTCTTCGCTCTCCTCACTGCCACAACTCCCCTCCCGCTTAACCTCTCAAACACAGCCACTTCTAATACCGTACATTCCCCACAGGAGAGGAATAGGAACACAAGTGAAGAGGGACATGTGGGTTGTAGATAATGCAAACAAGGCAGGCTGAAATAGACTTTAAGTTTGTACATTCCCAGTGAGATGATTGTCACTGTGGTGCAACAATTACATTTCAGTCACGAACTCTGACACATTCCATTAAACACCCTGGTTTTATTTCAATAGTGACTAAGCTAATATGTGACCCTCAATTGACCTGACTCGAGGGAGAGATGTACAGACTCAATGGAGCCTTATTTCTGATTTCTGTGAAGGTACATTCTCATGGTCAGTGTTTGCATTGGCTCTCTGACCTTGAGTAGTATTGTCATGTAGTTTGAGTAAAGGGAGAGATAGTGTTTTTCATGCTTACGTGAGTATTTCTAGTCTGTGTGACAGACGGTGTGTTGTTTTTGGATAAATTGGATTTCATGAATGAATGAATGCAATTTACAAATAGGCAGAATGATCCTAACTACAGCATAAAAATGTCACTTCATTTCAATCTTTCTAAATCAAGATTTCCTGGTGTGAACTACTTAAACTGGGGGAATTTCTTCTCAGCTGACAGCCACATTTGCTGTTAGTTAACGCCAAAGAAAGCCCGAAATTTTGGTAGAAAGTGAAAGCTCCGAAAATTGAACTGAATCAGTTTAGTGTCTACCACTTATGGCCAGCCTTCATTCTCAGGTTTGAGTGTCTCTAACTCGAGTAGAAGAAAAGAACACATACACTTAAGGTTCTTCCTATAGTTTTCCATGGAAATGTCTCTTTTTGCTTAAAGGCACCAAAAAATAAAAAAAAATATCATAAGCTATAACTCCTAGTAACACTTATTAAAAGAAGGCTCTATTGTGGGGACTACCTTCATTATATATTTTTGCTCCAATATTTTTAATTATTAGTTCATACAATTACAAATTATTGAGATTTTGCTGTATCCTATATGCTAGGCACTGGTTATCTTTAGGGATTTAAAGAAGAATAAGAGAATGTTTGTACCAAAAGCTTTCAGAGCTTATAGGGAGGAATACAAAGAAAAACTTACTACGATTTCATTTATTTCCCATCATTCCAATAAGAACATTGGCAAAGATAAATAAAATGGGACATTGTACAAAGAAGTAATTACCTACAAATTAAAGTGAACCAATTGTTTAGGGGAAGCAGATTGATCTTGATTCTAAAACCTGACAACATTCTATTTAGAGAAAGAATATATTTTGGCTGGGCACAGTGGTTCACGCCTGTAATCCCAGCACTTTGGGAGGCTGAGGTGGGTGGATTACTTGTGGTCAGGAGTTCAAGACCAGCCTGGCTAACCTGGTGAAACTCTGTCTTTACTAAAAATACAAAAATTAGCCAGGTATGGTGGCTCCCGTGTGTAATCCCAGCTGCTTGGGAGGCTGAGGCAGGAGAATTATTGTACCTGGGAGGTGGAAGCTGCGGTGAGCTGAGATCACACCACTGTACTCCAGCTTGGGCAATAAACAGAGACTCCATCTCAAAAAAAAAAAAAAAAGTATTATTATTAACATCCTCAATAAGATCCTTAGAGTAAACATAACCATATTTTTCGTAGACTGCCTCTCAGTATGTGATGAAGCACAGCTCTCTATAAACCATTTGCATGAGTGGAAGGGAGACAAATAGTGAACTCTGAATTACTGGCTGTTTAGTAGTCTGTCATGATAGAAAGAGCGGGATTTTGCTACATGGAGACAGATAGAGTTTGAGATCTCTAAATCTACTCCCAGGTCCCCATCACGGTTTGTGAGTGAGTGGTGGAAACGACCAGACAGTGATGTTCCAGTTTCCGTCAGAGAAGTGTAGCTTTTATCTGTTTTATAACATAGACTTCTTTGTCAGATTTTATTGAACAAATGATTCTTATGCCTTAAAACAACTTTAAAATTATTTATCGAAGGCAATGTTTGTGGTAAAAGCAAATTTCCACTTTAAAATGTATATAATATTCATAACCCAAGGTTTGATAAATATCAGCAGCTATTTCAAGATCATACCCTTCAACACATATTTGTGATGCAGTTAATCTGTGATTCCAGAAAAAGTTAGGTTCTTGACTTAGCAATTAACAGAGTTGGAAGAGTAAATGATATTGGTTCATAAAGGTTAAGGAGGCCAAGGCAAACATATGCCTAAACAGAAGACTGACACAGCCCTGCACAGGAGGGCTTCATGAAACAATCAATGGGAAAGATCTAAATGTTTCTCTTCTTTAATTTTAATTTTTAATTTTCTTCAAATTTGTGTTTGTGTGTGGTTTTTAAAGAGATAAACAATTGACAAGGCTTTTTGTGAAAAACCAATTGTTCACCGTCACACTCCCGCTACCTTAACGTTTCTTTTTCTTCAGAAACCATCTTTCCCCATTCTTTCAGGTAATTTTTTTGGTATTTATCCCCATGTCTAAATGACCAGGTTGATCACTATCTGTAATTTTTACTTTTAGGTACTATCTATTTACTCCCCAGTATGGATAAAGGGAATTTATCTTTCTTATACTCTTAAATTCCTTACCAAAAACATGAACAATCCCTGTTACCCTTAACCCCCAAATTCAATTATCTCGTAAGTTTTTTTGGATACATCACTGGTGTTTATTAGTGACTGGAAAAATTCTATTCACAACTAGTCATACAGCTTAATCTGATTACTTTTATCACTCTAATGTTCTCTGAAGTTACTAGTTTCTTAACGCATTTGCTTATTATTTTTTGTACTAATTCATCCCAACTTCCCTCAACTCAGTTGTGTGAATTTTTTCTCACATTAAAACGTATCAAGTATTTTTATAAATGCCATCTTCTTAAAGACTTTTCTCTGGAGTTCTCTGTCCTGCTGCAGCCTAGACTGAAGACTTCTCTCTGGGCCAGCTGCACAGCTGCACCTTGGCATCTGACCATGATCCTTTGGATTCTATAAGCTCTTTCTTATATTGAATCACCTGTGTCCTGTGTCCCACTCTCCTGTTGTTTACTACATTGCATTGGAGAAGTATACAATCTAGTAACTTCCTAGAAATTGCGTATGGGCAGAATAATGTTTGATCCCTTGAATATCTGAAAATGTCTTTATTCTACACTCATTACTTGAAAAATTATCTGAACATAGAATTCAAAGTTGAAATAATTTTTGTCTGTAGCTTTGAAGGCATTGCTACATAGTCATTTGTAAGTTGTGAGGTTGTGATGCCATTATGATTGCTGATCTTATGTAACTAAATTTATATTTCCTCCATTTAGAAGCTTATAGAATTTTCTTTTGTTCTTAGAGTTTTGAAATTTCTCAGTAATTACCCTTTGTGTGGATCTGTTTCAGTCAATCCATTTTTCTAGAAACTCAGGGGACTTTTAAATCGGAAAATACCTGTCCTTCAGTTTCAGAAAATTTTCCACAACTATATTATTTTTATAATTTCTCCTTGACAAATTTTTGGTTATAGTTTTAAAAAAATTCCTTCTGCTTCATATGTCAGATCTGTTAGATTTATCCCCTACTGTTCTTATAGTTTTTCTTCCTCCTCAATCCCTCCAATTCCTTTATTGAAGTCTACTTTCTGGTATTTTTATTTTCTAAGAATTCCTTTACATTCCCTGAATGTACCCTTTAAAAAAAACTGTTCATATTTCATGAAATTAATATCTCATCTTCCTACTCACACTGATGATTATTTTTTGATATTTCTTTTTCATTGTAATTTTATTTTCTTTCAAGTGGCTTTATTTATCTTTGGTCTCCACCTCATATGTCAGAGAGAGCTCATTTTTTAAGACTGTAGTACTAAGAAGCAGATTACAAAATGTCTGTACTTGCCATCGGCACTTCTACTAGGTGTTTTCTGTAGCATGATCAGGATGAGCCATTTTCGGAGGACCTCTTGCTATCAGTCTTGTTAGAAGGGTTCTCTTGACTGGACTGAGTTCTCCAAGTCTCTTGCTTTGAGTATAGAATCCTGGCTGCCAGTGTTCTGGCATTCTGATCCTCTGTAGAATAAATTTGTAGTAATCTGATGGATAAAGGGATGGTATCTAGAGAGATCAATATTTTTAAATGGATTTTCAAAAAATCCTACTCTTTTCACTTTTTTCTTTAGCAGAGTATATTAATTTGTGTAGACTTTTTGGCCTCTACCACATAAGTTGGGTTGTTATTCATTTTCCCCGAGTAGTCTTAGGATTAAGCTCTCTTGTATTTGTTAATTTAGTTACCACTTATTGATCTCCATTTTTTTGCTTTCAACATTTTTCTGCCTTCAACATTTTTTTCACTGTTGTGTGTGTGTGTGTGTTTATGAGCTCTCTGCCAGAATCTTTGTCCCTATGGGTTTATAGCTTTAAAATACATAGTTCTTTTGCATGATTTTAGGAGGGAGCAAATTTCATTGGTCTGCTTAGTCTTCCATCTTTAATTGGAATACAATATCTTGATTTTCTCAACAAATCATTCAAGGTCAGTTCTAACCAGAGGTCATTCTTCTAACCAGGGGACATGAATGAGTGAATGTGAATGGCATTTGGCAGCATCCACTTTAATAATTTCAGAAGCTTAAATTAGCATGCTATGTTCTGTAGAGTAGGCATTAGCCAGTTCCAGCTTACTGCCTGTCTTTGTAAGATTCAGGAGCTAAGAATGGTTTTAACATGTTTAAATAGATTTAAAAAATCAAAATAGAAATAATGTTTTGGGACAGGCAATATTATATAAAACTCAAGATTGTGTCAAAAATAGAGTTTCATTGGAATACAGCTATGCTTATATATTTGCTGTGGCTACTTTTGGTTCTATGACAGGACAGTTAATTAGTTGTGACAAAGACCGCATGGTCCACAAAACCCCAAATATTTACTATCAGGCCCTTTATAGAAAAAGTTACTTGATCTCTTCTCTGTAGTGTAAAACCTGGCAGTTCAACATTTGAAATATGTAGCCCCTTTAAATAATATAATGCTTTGGTAAAACCTCCAGGATAAGCAAGTTAAAAAATACATTTCTAGATACCTCTGCTAGCTTGCTTTGTAGATTTACTAGATGTAAGCCATTATAGCAAAGCAAGTATTTTGATTCTAGAATATTTGATTTGCATGCATTTTTCCACTGGCAAATAGACAACAGGTCTAGAGTCTTGTAATATATTAAGGCTGCCACTTAGCTGGGTGCGATGGCTCATGCCTGTAATCTCTGCACTTTGGGAGGCCAAGGCAGGTGGATTGCTAGAGTTCAGGAGTTCGAGATCAGCCTGGGCAACATGGAGAAACACTGTCTCTACAAAAAATACAAAAATTAGACATACACCTGTAGACCCAGCTACAGGCTGAGGTGGGAGGATGGATTGAGCCCAGGAGGTTGAGGCTGCAGTGAGCCATGATTGTGTCACTGCACTCTACCCTGGGTGACAGCAAGACTCTGTCTCAAAAAAAAAAAAAAAAAAAAAAAAAACCAAAATAAAACAAAAGACTGCTATTTATATATGGCAAAATATCTTGTTAGCCTATATAATTGTGCTTATCTTTTTCTTTCCTATAGCAATGGTGTTTGCTAACTAAATGGATTCTCAAATATTGAGAAGGAGCAAGCAGAGGTGGGATAATGAGGGAGAAGAGAAGACGTTATGGACTGAATTTTGTGTCCTCCAAAATTCATATATTAAAGTTCTAGCCACCAATATGATGGTATTAGGAGGCGTTGCCTTTGGAAACTCATTACGCTTAGATGACGTCGTGAGAATAGAGCCCCCATGATGGGATTAGTAACCCTATAAGAAGAGGAAAAGACCAGAGCTCTCTTTCTCTCTCTTTTCCATGTGAGAGTACAATAAGAAGGCAGCCATTTGCAAGCCAGTAACAGACCTCTCACCAAGAACTGAGTCTGCTGACACCCTGATCTTGGACTTCCCAGCCTACAGAACTGTGAGAAATAAATGTCTTTTGTTTAAGTTACCCACTTGACAGTGTTTCGTTACAACAGCCTGAGCACACTAAGACAGAGAGTAGGAGGAAGAAGCTAGAGAGAGACAGATAACATTCCTATTTAACTCATTGGTAATTATTCTTAATCTTACAATTCTGACTCTTGGGTGCTATTAAGATACAGGTTTTATATTAACATTACTGCCCTAAATCCATGCTGACTTTTTTATGGTTTATCACTTTACTTGTGTCTGTTAAGTAAAGGCCAATAAATCCTGAGAATCGTCTCAAATATTCCTGACAGATACTGCTAGGTGATAAAAATGTGACGAAAGTACCCTCAATAAAGAAAGGAAGAAATAAACCATCACTTGTTCAGAGCCTGTACCTAGTCCACCTTTTTCACATGCTATCTCTGTAATGCCATTAACAACACTCTAAGATAGGTAACATTATTATCCTCATTTTATGCCAAATGAAACTGAGTCTTACATACATTAGATAAATGCTGCTCAAAGTCTTGCAGCTAGTAAGTGGTAGGACTAAACTTCCAGCCAAGGCTTTCTGTTGACCAAGTCTCTACTCTTTAAAAGCAAACATGCCACTTTGTAGCAGTTCCAAGAAAATGTTTTCACTCTAAGTTCCAGGAAAGGGAAGAGACATCCCTAAAATATTCCAGCTCATGTGCTGAAAGAAAGACTTAAAAAGCTTTGGACTGAGGGCAAGAAGTTCCCTACAACAACTTTATTTTAGGACTATAGAGAGTCCTTCATCTGTCTGAAACATTAATGGGTCAGAATAATCATTCAATGAGATACCTACAGTAGTCACTTCAATTGGAGATGGTACTGAAGGCATAAACTTTTCCCCACAGTTTCTCCACTGCCTGGGCCCCACTGTTGGTGGGATACCAATTCTGTATGCTTTTGGTATCTGGAACAACTGAAGGTCAATGTGAAAAGACTGTTTTCAGATATTCTTTTATTAATGTTCTTTGGAGAAAAGAACATAAAGAAGTGGGTTATTTGCAAAACTCTGCCACTATCCTTCTTTGTAAGATACTAGGGAATCTACCTGCTTTTGATGATTCAGCTTGTCTATTAGGAGAGTGAAGTGTTTTAAATTCTCTTTTTTCCTTTCTTCTTTCCCTTGTTTGTAACTCCGGATCCTTCTCATACTTTTCAGTCACTTTGGATTTTTTGTTGAGCACCTACTAAATGCATGGCCTTGTATTTGTTGTTGCAAAAAAACGTGAATGTGAACTAAAAAACAACCACTCCACCCCAATCCTGATCACATTTTACAATACAGTAAAATAATCTGAAGACATCTTTTATGAATGTCTTCTCCCCTTCCTGAAACTGATTATACATCTTTAGTCTTACTTCTTGCTTTCCAGGTAGGATAAGTTGCTGCATCAATCAGTGAACTTGGAGTTTATCTGTCAAATACAGTGCAGATCACGCAGTTGCTTATAGACATAGTGTCTGCCTGGATCCAGAGCTTGATTTGCCTTTTTTTGTTTCTCTGCCTATGACTGACTTTATCCAGTGGCTAACTCCATAGTGAGATGGTCCATTTGACAATGATTTGCCCATAATGCACTGCATCACTGATCCATTGTACGGCCTAACAAGGAACTGCAGGTTCTTGTTCCATCTCCATATCTGGGATCAGGAAATTCCAAAGTTGTTAATAAAGGAATGGTTTTCCAGCCCCCAAAAGATGAGATGGACAGGAACTGATTTTGAAAAGGATTTTGAATAATCACATACTTTTGCATAAATGTGTCTTAGGGGACACTTTATGATTAGGGCATCTGAAAGGCTAGACTGCATTCCTTCCTTTAAGACATTCAAGTGCTCTCATTTTTTTTTTTTTGTTTGATTTTTAATCAGTCTGGCTAAAGGTTTATACATTTTATTGATCTTTTTAAGGAACTAGTTTCTAATTTTATTGATTTTTCTCTATTTTTTTCCTTTGTGGGGTTAATTAATTAATTAATTAATTTTTATTTTACTTGTTTTTTCTTTTTCAACTTTTATTTTAGATTCAGGGGGTACATGCACAAATTTGTTACCTGGGTATACTGTGTGATGCTTAGGTTTGAGGTATGAATGATGCCTTCACCCAAGTACTGAGCATAATACTCAAGAGTTAGTTTTTCAGCCTTTGCCCCCCTCCCTCCCTTCCAACTCTAGTAGTCTCCAGTGTCTATTTTTGCCATCTTTATGTCCATGAGTACCCGATGTTTAGCTCCCATTTATAAGTAAGAACGTGTCGTAATTAGTTTTCTGTTTCTGCACTAATTTGCTTAAGACAATGGCCTCCAGCTACATCTATGTTGCTGCAAAAGACATGATTTAATTCGTTTTATGACTGTGTGGTATTCCGTGGTGTACATGTACCACATTTTCTTTATTCAATCCACCATTGACGGGTACCTAGGTTGATTCCATGACTTGGTTATTGTGAAAAGTGTTGCCATTAATGTGTGAGAGCATGTATCTTTTCCACAGAACAATTTGGGTTGTTTCATATACACACACACACAAAGAGAATTGTTGGGTTCAATGGTAGTTCTGCTTTAAGTTCTTTGAGAAATTTCCAGATTGCTTTCCACAGTGGTTGCACTAATTTACATTGGCACCAACAGCGGATAAGCATTCCCTTTTCTCTGCAGCCTCACCAACATCTGTTGTTTTTTGACTTTTTAATAATAGCCATCCTGACTGGTGAGAGATGGTATCTCATTGTGGTTTTCATTTGCATTCTCTGATGATTAGAGATGTGAAGCATTTTCTCATATACTTGTTGGTCACTTGTACATTGTCTTTTAAGAAATGTCTGTTTATGTCTTTTGCCCATTTTTTAAGTGGGGTTATTTATTTTTTGATTGTTCAATTGTTTAAGTTCCTTATAGATTCTGGATATTAGATCTCTGTTGGATGCATAGTTTGCAAATATTATCTCTTATTCGGAAGGTTGTCTGTTTATTCTGTTAATGGTTTATTTTGCTGTGTAGAAGGTCTTTAGTTAATTAGGTCTGACTTGTCAATTTTTGTTTTTGTTGCAACTGTTTCTGAGTACTTAGTCGTAATGCTTTCCCAAGGTCAATGTCCAGAATCATGTTTCCTGATTTTCTTCTAGGATTCTTAGAATTTGAAGTCTTACATTAAAATTTTTAATCCATCTTGATTTAATTTTTATGTAAGGTGAAAAGTAGAGGTCCAGCTTCATTCTTTGGCATGGCTAGCTAGCTATTCCAGCACCATTCAGTTTATTGAATAACAAGTTCTTTACCTTTTGCTTATTTTTGTTGGCTTTGTCAAAAGTTCGATGACTGTAGGTGTGCAGCTTTGTTTCTGCGCTCTTTATTCTGTTCCATTGGTCTATGTGTCTGTTTTTGTACTGGTACTGTGCTGTTTCGGTTAGTGTAGCCTTATGGTATGGTTTGAAGTTGGCTAATGTGATGCCTCCAGCTTTGCTCTTTTTCCTGAGGATTGTTTTAGGTATTTGGGCTCTTTTTTGGTTTCATATAAATTTTAGAATAGTTTTCTTCCAATTCTGTGAACAATGACATCGGTAGTTTGATAGGAATAGTGTTGAATTGTAGAGGACTATCTGCTTTTACAACTGAGCAGGCCATTCCCCCATTAACATTATAGTCCCGCTCTTGCAAACGAAGCTGGGCATTCCTCCTCTGCAAACAGGGAGGACAAAGGAGCCTACAAGACTGGCCTCAGTTGCAAATAGCAGACCCTGGGGGCTTGTTGATATGTAAACATCTTGGAAATTCAGAAAGTCAGGGAAAGATCAGAGAAACAACAATGTGTCTGGCCACTTGCTAACATTCCACAAAGGACGGTATAAAATAAAGCAGAGCGTGTCGTTCGGGGCGGCCGCCACGTTTGTCTCGTCTTGTGTTGTCTTGTGTGTTCATTCCTTTGTTCAGGAAACACGCATACCCCAACATTGAATCTGTAGACTGCCCCTTGGAGTGCCCTTGTTTTTACAAAATAATAAAAGTTTATCTGTAGGAAAACAGCTTTGGACAAATTCTGACTTGAGTTCAGATAGTAGCAGCATTTACTACTATGTCCCTTTGAAGAAGATGTTTAAATTTCCTAAATCTAAACTGTCTCTTTGAAATAGATATATGGAAGGTAACTTTTTTATTGAATTGTCCTAACTCAAGATGCAGTCTGACGGCCCGATGCAGAGTAAATAAATACTGGCTAGATGTTGCCTGCAGTTTCCTTTCTTCTCTGTCTTAAATGGAGCTAATGAACTCTTCAAACAAATGTTATTCTTCACTAGATGATATGCTTTGTGTTATTTCCCCTTTGCCTTTCTTCTGTGGAGGGATGCCTAAAAATGATTCAAATGAGATTGGAAAATGTAGGATTAAACACTTAAACAGGATTATTTGTTGAAGAACCATTCAGAGTCATTAATGCATTACAACATTGGTGCATTATAAAGTAACAAAGAGGAATAGACGTAGCATTTGGCTTAATGATTTGACCACAAAATTTAAAAAAAAATAATTTGTTGTTTTAAAAGAAAGAACTTGTAAATTGAATGTTCTAAGGAATAAATTTTGGGAAATGTCAGTTTAACAATGGATGCAGGGAAATTTGGCCCTACTATTAAGGAAAGAAAATAAATTTGTACAACATGTATCACATATGTCAAAAGTTAAATGTAAAAAAAAAAAAGCCTGAAAATATTTTAAGACTAGAGTAAAATATGGAAGTACATTTTTAAATCTTTGCATGCCAAGAACTCAGTGTTCCTGGAATAAATTGAAAAAATTACAAAGGTATATTGATGGATTTGATTATACAAATGACCAAGTACTTCTTAGGCCAAAAAAAAAAAAAATACTTTAAGAGGCAAAAGTCAAACTTGAAGAAATCATTTATTTAAAATGGCAGACTTTGTAAGCAACTTAAACAACTAGTGAATTAAAAAAAAATTATAAATAGGCCAAGGGTGGTGGCTTACACCTGTAATTCCAGCACTTTGGGAGGCCAAGGCACGTGGATCACAAGGTCAAGAGATCGCGACCATCCTGGCCAAAATGGTGAAACCCCGTCTCTACTAAAAATACAAAAAACTAGCTGGGCCTGGTGGTGTGTGACTGTAACCCCAGCTACTTGGGAGGCTGAAGCAGGAGAATTGCTTGAGACTAGGAGGTAGAGGTTGCAATGAGCCAAGATCACACCACTGCACTCCAGCCTGGGCAACAGAGCAGGACTCCGCATAAAAAAAAATGAAATAAGAAAATATATAAATGATCAAAATATATGAATTGCATGTGGATATAAGAGGAAATAAATGGCCTGGCATGGTGGCTCATGCCTGTAATATCAGTATTTTGGTAGGCCTAGCTAGGTGGATCACAAGGTCAGGAGTTTGAGACTAGCCTGCCCAGCATGCTGAAAGCCCATTTTTACTAAAAATACAAAAAATTAGCCAGGCATGGTGGCAGTCACCTGTAATCCCAGCTACTCAGGAGGCTGAAGTATGAAAATTGCTTGAACCCAGGAGGAGAGGTTGCAGTGAGCCAAGATCATGCCACTGCACTCCAGCCTGGGTGACAAGAGTGAAACTCCATCTCCAAAAAAAATTATGAACAAATTCATGTAATATAATATTTAAAGAAGTTCAATTAAAATAAAGAACAAATTAAGGACATAACATTTTATTTATAAAGTTTGTAATCATTCAAAAAATTCAATACTCAGTATTCTTAAAAGAGTTTCTCTGTCTCATGGAACACTTATATAAACCTGTGGGAATAGTAATTTGTGTCATATTTATAAAGAATAATTTGGTAACATATAATTAAATAATTGCAGGTATATTAGTCCATTCTCACACTGCTATAAAGAACTGCCAGAGACTGAGTAATTAATAAAGGAAAGAGGTTTAATTGACTCCCTAGTTCCACATGGCTGGAGAGGCCTCAGGAAACTTCCAGTTTTCTGCCAAACCCACAGTCATAGCAGACCAAACCCACACCTCTTCACGGGGTGGCAGGAGATAGAATGAGAGCCGAGTGAAGGGGGAAGCCCCTTGTAAAACCTTCAGATGTTGTGAGAACTTATTATCACAAGAATAGCATGGGGGAACTGCTTCCACGATTCAGTTACCTTCCATGAGGTCCCTTTCCCAATACATGGGGATTATAATTCAGATTACAATTCAAGATGAGATTTCTGAGTAGAGACACAGTCAAACCATACTATTCCACACCTGGACCCTTCCAAATCCCATGTTCTCACATTGCAAAACACAATCATGCCCCTCCAGCAGTCGCCTTAAGTCTTAACTCATTCCAGCATTAACCCAAAAGTCCAAGTCCAAAGTTCCTCATCTGAGACAAAGAAAGTCCCTTCTGCCTATGAGCCTGTAAAATCAAAAGAATGTAGTTACTTCCTAGATATAATGGGGGCACCAGCAATGGTTAAATACACCTGTTCCAAATGGGAGAAGTTGGCCAAAACAAAGGGGCTATAGGCCCCATGCAAGTCCAAAATCCAATAGGACAGTCCTTAAACCTTAAACTTCCCAAATGATCTCCTTAGACTCAGTGTCTCACATCCAGATCATACTGATGCAAGAGGTGGGCTTCCACAGCCTTGGGAAGCTCCATCCCTGTGCCTTTGCAGGGTACAGCTCCCCTCCTGACTGCTTTTATGGCCGGCATTGAACATCTGCAGCTTTTTCAGTAACACAGTGCAAGCTATCAGTGGATCTACCATTTTCACAGCTCCATTAGGCAGTGCCCCAGTTGAGGACTCTCTGTGGGGGCTTCAACCCCATATTTCCCTTTCATATTGCACTAGCAGAAGTTCTCCATGAGGGTTCTGCCCTTGCAGAAGACTTCTGCCTGGACATCCAGGCATTTCCATACAACTTCTGAAATCCAGGCAGAGGTTCCCAAACCTCAGTTCTTGTCAGGCCCACCACCATGGGTAAGTTGCCAAGACTTGGGGATTACAACCTCTGGAGCAATGTCCTGAGCTGTATGTACATCAGCCCCTTTTAGCCACAGCTGGAGCTGAAGCAGTTGGAATGCAGGGCACCATGTCCTGAGACTGCATGAAGCAGGGGGGCCCTGGGTCTTGCCCACAAAACCATATTTTCCTCATAGGCCTCCAGGCCTGTGATAGGAGGGGCTGCCGTAAAGGTCTCTGACATGCCCTGGAGACATTTTCCCCATTGTCTTGGTGATTAATATTTGGTTCCTCATTACTTATGCAATTTTCTGCAGCCAGCTTCAATTTCTTCCCAGAAAATGGGGTTTTCTTTTCTATCACATCATCAGGCTTTAAATTTTCCAAACTTTAATGCTGTGCTTCCTCTTAAATGCTTTGCTGCTTAGAAATTTCTTCTGCCAGATACCCTAAATCATCTCTCTCAAGTTCAAAGTTCCACAGATCTCCTGGGCAGGGGCAGAGTGCCACCAGTCTATTTGCATAGTAAGAATGATCTTTACTCTAGTTCCCAACAATTTCCTCATCTCCATCTGAAACCGCTTCAGCCTGGACTTTATTGTCCATATCACTATCAGCATGTTGGTTAAAGCCATTTAAACATATTTTTAGGACATTACAAATTTTCTCATATCTTCTTGTTTTCTGAGCACTCCAAGTCTCTAGGAAGTTTCAAACTTTCACACATTTTCCTGTCTTCTTCTGTCTTACAAACTGTTCCATCCTCTGCCTGTTACCCAGTTACAAAGTCACTTCCACATTTTCAGGTGTCTTAACCGCAGCACCCCACTCTCTCCTGGTACCAATTTACTATATTAGTCTATTCTCATGCTGCCATAAAGAACTGCCCAAGACTGGGTAATTTATAAAGGAAAGAGGTTTACTTCACTCACAGTTCTGCATTGCTGGGGAGGCCTCATGAAACTTACAATCATGGTGAAAGCCACCTCTTCACAGGCTGGCAGGAGAGAGAATGAGAGCCAAGCATAGTGCAAAACCCCTTATAAAACCATCAGATTTCATGAGAACTTACTCACTATCACAAGAAAAGCATGGTGAAACTGCCCTCATGATTCAATTACATCCCATGAGGTCCCTCTCCCAACACATGGAGATTATAATTCAGATTACAATTCAAGATGAGATTGTTTTTTGTGAGGACACAGCCAAACCATATCAGCAGGTAACCTAAATACTATGGTCTTAATGTTTATTCCCCAAAATTTGTATGTTGAAATCCTAACCCAAAGATGACAGTGCTAGGAAACAAGGCATTTGGGAAGTGATTAGGTCATGAAGGTGGAGGCCTCATGAATGGGATTAGTGCCCTTACAAAAGATATTTCTCACAGATCCTTTATCTCTTTCACTGTATGAGGACACAGTAAGAAGGCATTTTCTATGAACCAGAAAGCAGGCCCTCACCAGACACTGAATCTGTCAGCATCTTGATCTTGAACTTCCCAGTTTCCAGAGCTGTAAGAATTAAGTTGTTTATAAACTACCCAGTTTATGGTACTTTTTTTATAGTTCCTCGCATGGAGAAATATGCTAATTTTTTAAAAGAATGTAATTAGGGAAATATAGAGCATACATTAGAAATAGTTTCTTGAAGCCCTTAAAATATTCCTGAAGATATTTCAGATGTAATATGAGCTCAACTAAAATAAATTTATCTGTAAGTATACCTGAGAGGAAATAAAACAAAATATTAACCTTGATCATCTCTGACTGGTGGAATTAGCATTGTTTCTTTCTTAAACTTTCTTTTATTTTCTATAAAAGAAAAAACCCTATAAGCTTAAAAATATGTAATGACAACTTGGATTGGCATTTCTAACACTGAATTAAGTCCTTGATGGTAGGGCAGGAAGTAGTGTGGACAAGGAGTAGCCTAAACAAAAATGCCTCCTAGCCTGCTTACATGTATATTGGACCATTTGATAAAGCAAATAAAGTGCCATGTCCAAGCTCAACTAATCAGCTGATAAATAAGTTTTTATCTTGGGTTGTGAGAGTCTTTGGAAATGAAAGTGGAAATTAAGGATAGAGGCATAGAAAAGAAAGAAGTAGTATTGGGCATCCCAACAGTCAGGGCCACTATCAAATTTGGAGGATGGTAGCTAGTATATGTGTTGTAAATTCAAAAAGAACCATCTCAACACTGTTACTTTTAATGTCATCTGTAATAATTCTCCAGGGGAAATCAGGAACTAACCAAAATCACATGTACTAAGCTATTTGGGGTCATGCTAGTAAGTTTTATAAATGATGAGTTTAAGTTTGTAATGATAAGCCCATATTAATCCAATTTATTGATAAAATGCCCAGTATATTCACTGTTTTCTTCTCTAGACTCCCAAGTTAAAGCATGGAAATCTGTAAAAACTTGCTAAGCTGATTTTATGTGTACACAGCACAAAGGGAAACATCAAAAAATAAAAAATAAATACAACCCATTCTTCTCATGTTTAGAATTTTTGCTTTTTGGGTTTATTATTTGTTAGTTTGTAACGCATTCTGCCAAGACATGAATGATTCATTACAATAAAACAATTATAAGGTAAATTTAGTCATCATAAAACAAAAAGCATTCCAGGAGATTTATTAGCCTATCTCTTGGATGTAGAAAGGAATGGGATGTCTCCATAGCAGCTCTGTATCTACTGAGTCTATTCCCATGTGTGTTCCGCTGCCTGTGAGTCCTACCGAAGTTACAGTTTCTGGTAGCTACTTATTTTGGCTATCTCTTCAGTCCGCAAGCCATTTTCCTCCCTGAGAACTACTTCCTTGCATATAGCTATGTGCTCCAGTCAGCTATAATCGCTCTGTATGTCCCCATCCTTTCCCATAACTTATGTGGGGAAGGAGTTGTGGTGTGGGGGTATCTGACACAAAGTGGGCCAATGATAATCTTTTTTCTAGGCAGGTGGAAGTAACACCAAAAGGCAGGGAATCCGTCCCTATGTGTGTCTGGGACTCTTAGAAGCTATGAGGCCACAGGGACAAGGAAGCAGAGAAAGCCAATTTACAGAGAAAGAAAGAAGTTTTCACTGGAAGAAAGGAAAAAAAAAGTTTTTTGGGTTTTTGCAGAATTCCCTCTTCTAATCGCAGTTCCTCTTTAAAATCTGGCTATGTTATGACTTCTGGTTTCTGTGAAGCACCCTTATATATTTTTAAAGATATCTGGCCCTGCTGGCCTGCTCCCCCAACTCCCAATTTTTGATGTTGCTGTTAAGGGAATTTAATAGTCTCCAGTTATTTGCAAATCAGGAGACTTATTTAATACAAACTTTTACAAAAGGCACATATTCCATGTATTTCATCTCCTTCAGGCCTCCCTGACAAACGTGTCCTCCTTTGGGGCTGCTTTGTGTGATTAACTTAAACTTGTACAATATTTACATCATTTATAAAATGCTCTTGTATCAGATTGTTTGGGCTCCTCTGGAGTAGTCACGGTCTATTGTGTAAACACAGCATTGATGTGATTTCTACAACTTGCATTATTTACCCAACAGACTGTGTAACTGCTCCAAATGAACCATGATGACTCTCATGTGGCACATCTATCTTCAGGCACTTTTGAAAGCATGACTCACTGCAGTCTTTTGTGTAAGGGAATTTATGAAATATGTATTATCCATTTAATAAAGTCTAATGTGTGTCTGGTGAGTTGAGTTAATCCACTGGGAAAAAAAATGAAAGCCTATGCATAAAGGAGAAATAATTTCTTGTACCAACTAATTCTAGCACTCCTAGTCAAAAAATCTTATTTATTTGTGTCTTCACTAGACAGAAATGTATGGCCCTGTTTTGTACACTACTTTATCTGCAGCGTTGGGCACAGGATCTGGCATAGGGACTAATATACTTTGCTGAATGAATGCCTGAATAAACTCATATAAGTTATCTCACTTAATTCTAGCAGCATCCTCATTTTGCAGATAAGGAATGGTGACTCAGGTATGGTAAATCATTTTTTTAAAGTCACATAAATTTATAAATGGTGAAACTGGAATCTAATCCATCTTACCCAATGCCTTAGCTACTTCAGTTATGGCAAAATCACAGAAAAGATACAGAAATAATAAAACATTACTATAATAATCATCATAAAACAAAAACTATGTATTCAAAAGAATACAAATACAAGTAAAGTAAATCCAGACTGGAAGTCAGAAGATCAGTGTTTTACAAGATCTTTTCTTTCAGTCTACTACATGTGTTAGGCAAATCACTTCATTTTTCTTATCTTTCTTTTCCTTCTTGGTGTTGTAGCTTATTTTCTAAAAACCACTGTTTTGAATACTCCTGTTTCAGCTGTTTTCATTCTCTCTTCTTGGAAGCACCTGAGAGCAATTGCTTAAATTTTAACGTTTTACTCAAATTTTACTCCCTAAGCACCTGGCTTGCCTCACACCAGTCCTCACCCTGCTCTCCGCAGAAGCCCAGGAAACTCCCAACATTGCTTCTAATCATTAAAAACTTTCACAAGAGTCAGTCATTAACAACTTTCACAAGAGGCCTTAGGCTCACCTCTCCAAGGAGACTGAAAATCAGAAGGAATACATTTCCAGTAGAAATTTGAAGGTCCTAAATTATCCCCTGGGTAAGTGGGATTGTCCACCTCTTCCCCTTTTCCTTCCTTTTACTCCTTTTCTTTTTCCTGTCTTTCTTTTTCAGTGTTGCTGCATGTGGGACTCCTTTCATGCTTCTGCATTGTATCAGGTATATACCTATCAGAATGCCCTTGAATGGACTGTAGTAAGAATAGGAGTAACATTTCTCCTCTCAGATGACATTATCAGATATGACCTCTGTTATCCTCTGTGATTGTTGCTCTCATGAGTATTCCCACCCTTTATCTGGACTTTGCATGTTTTTGAGTGATGTTCATGTAATATTTGGTTTATATTATCTTCTCCTGAGAATAGAAGTGTGTAATGGCCACGTATCGGGGGAAGTTTGGGCGTTGGTGGCATAGCCCTGTTAAGCACTTCTTTTGTTCTCACATCCACCCAGGTCTGGAGACAGCATAGCTGCCTGATTGCTCACAGTACTTTGGTACAAGAGCAGGGGAAACCCACAGTTGCTGAAGGTTGAAGCTCTTTGTGGCTTAAGCTGGGCTGGGTTGAGTTCTATGCCCCATTTAGAGATTGAAAGACACATCTTCCAAACTTCTGAATTATATTCCAGAGAGCTTCAACATAAGAAAGTGGGACAACTCTGAGTGAGAAAAACTGGAAACAAACCCAATAGCTTTTCTCTCCCTGCAGACCTCATGGGTTTCATTATTAGCTATGAGTGTTTTGGATATCAGGACTGAAAGTTCATTGTATGTGCTGCCTCTTGAAATAAACTGTCAGTAGTAGACCAAGCAGTTATTGAAGGGCTCTGGGTTATTTTTAGGTGAATACAAACAAACTTGAGCTATTGTTTTTAAAATGTAAACTTCGGGAAGATTAAATTAGAAAAACAAGCAAACAAATAAGCAATCAAACAAGAAATGACAGCAGCAAAAACAAACCCTACACAAAGAAAATCAAAAAAGAAACAAAATTAACACCCCTGAATGGTATTTGAGTAACAGTGAAAGACAGAATCAACACAATGCCTTGTCCTTAAAATTCACTGAAATAGCAGAGAATGATGAATAATACACATGCAATGAGGGAAACAAAAATCTCTTGCATTTCCATGCACTCCAGAGCTTAGCTGAAATAAGTCCCTATTCCTGTTTGAGTTTGGCCTTGTAGGGCTTTGAAATCAGAAAACAAACCCTGCACACAGAATTGGATGCTCACTAGCTAGCATTTAAAAATAGGAAATGAAAATGACTGGCAAAATAGGATACTAGAGAAGAGAGGAAATAAACCACTTTCCCATCCTACTGCTCTTTCATGAGCTGTTCTGTCCCATAGGCATAGTGGACATTGCTTTGCTTGTGCTGGCAATGGGGCTTCACTGTAAGTTATTAAAAAGTCAAATCAAGGTTTTTCAGATCCTTGTAATTACAAAGCCAAAAAGCAATTGGAAACATATATTCAGTACCTTCAGAGTATTTGCTGTGACTTCCCAGTGACATATAGGCAGGGACATGCTATTGGGGGAGGATTTTTCTCTTCAATTCCTTAAGCCCTTTCTGAAAGAAAACAGAATTCTCAGCACCATCTTTCAATTAAATGAATTCAGTTAAGTAGCTTCACAAACAGAACACATTTCCTATTCAGCAGAAAATTCATTAAGACTGTTCTTTTGTAACTAGCTCTGGCCCTTACCTTACTGGCTAGATGGGCTAGGCGTCACACATTAGGGTCTGCATTTGAGTCAAAGCTTGTCCTGAGTTAAGAGTTTGGGTAGGCAGACAAGGACCGAACTTGGGGTGTGTATGAGTTGGGAAATGAAAGAGTGTGTATCATGAAAAAGAGTGAAAGAATATGAATGATCTCATGATTTGAAAAAAAAAAAATAATGCAATAGTTCATTTGTAGTATCTCTGGGGTATGTGTTCTGAGAAATTTTTCCTGCCTCATCATATTTGCTTCACTGAGATCCAGTAACCATGATTCATGATTTTATCACAGTGGAGCTGAGCAACTGGCTACAAACATACGTAGAAAATAGATCATCTAACTACTCCCAGTGTGTGCCACATGCAACTGGGGAGGCAAGCCTGGGAAGAATCTCAGCATATAGTCTCCCATTCACCTGGAAGGGCTATGTTCTAGAAAAAGAATAGGAATTGAAGCCACCTCCCTGGGGTTTTGGATACAGTTGACTGTATGGCATAACAGACTCTAGGAATGTTTGAGCCTGTCCCATCTGTTTTCTTGATAATGAGGAAACAGGCTAAGGGAGGTCAAGCACTTGTGCAAGATCACACAGTTGGCCAAGAGCACAGCCCTCTAATCCCTGTTGCTTGGTCATTGCACATCAGTCTCAGGATGGCCTTGAGAAAACAGCTTCTCTTCCCTGTTCTGTCTAGTGGTTTCTTGTTCTCTATTTTTGTTGAGAGGTTTTTGAGGCTAGTGGTTATGGATATGGGCTCTGGAGACAGTCAACTTGGGTTCAAATCTTGCTTCTGTCACTTAATAGCTCTGTAATTCTGGGCAAGTTACTTCTCTGAGCCTCACTTTCCTCTTCCAGAAAAGAAGTTGTTGTAAAGACAAAAATGGCAGTAAATGTAACATGACCCAGCTTCCTTGCTCCCCTCCACTTTTCACCCTCTACCTTTACTTTCTTTAAATAACGGGTTTCATTCACCTTTGATAAATATGAGAAATGTGATTCAAGAGGCTTATGGTCCATAAGGCACAAGATCAGGCTGATATGTTACAGTCTTGAGACAGATATTTGTTGTTTTACCTACCTAGAGTTTTCCCAATCTTCTCAGAATAGAACATCCCTTCTTTTACCCACTCAGATAAGAGATGTAGATTGAGGGCAAGTGTCTTAGTTTTCCAAAATCTAAGAAAATGTCACCCTTCTTGCATGGTTGCCTTGAGTAATAAATAGTGTATGTAAAGCCCCTGGTTCTTAGTGAGTAGGCATGTTTTAACTTTACACGCGTTTAAATGCAGGATCTGCCACTTATTAGATGACATGCATATGAGATTTCTGGTGGCTCAATGATTGACCTTTAAGATGGTGCTGATAATAACTCCATCACAGTGTAATTATTAGCACTAGTGGAATCATGCATGACATATGAGAGTGCATGTATAATAAGAGGTGCTATTCAAAGATACAGTAAAGTGTGGCCTTAGTTGTATTAAACCTCCACATTTCTGAGTCTTGCTTGAGGAAATCTTCCTGCTACACTCTTCCTCCACACTCTTCTTCATATGAATGGCTAGTATGTAACATAATTGACTAATCAGAATGCCACCAATTTGTATTTCTTCAGTAAATCTTCAGCAGAAATCTGAAGGAGTTAAAACACTAAAGCAAAATAAGATGGTTTTGAAATAATCGATTCCCAAATGTGAACACATGTGATGCATGCTTGACAAACCCTTGGAACAATTATCAAGTCATTAGCAATGATTTTGAAAGAAGGATTTCAAAACATTCTTGATTGTACATTTCATGTCTTTGTCTTTGTTTTATTTTTGTGGGTGGGAGGACTGAGATTTGGGAATCCACTGGGGCTGCAAACATAGGCATCTCATTTCTGGGACAATGAGGAGAGAAGAGTAAGGCAGCCAATTAACTCGGTCTTCATAACCAGTGATTTAAAAAAGAACAGACAGTCTGCCATTTTTTAAAAATGGAATTTTCTGGCAATTTATTAGATAGAGAAAACACAAATGGTCACCCAAAGGAAATGGGTAAGAGAGCTATGATTTCATTCTTGTACTGTTTCCATTAGAAGTTTATGACAATGGGTAATATCTATTGAAAATCAACTATGAACAAGAAGATTTATATGTAGTATAACCTTGATGCACTATTTTCCTCACTCCACGCATACATAGACTGATATTCTGAAATGCAGTGTGTCTTATTTGAGACTAGGGCTGTCTGATTCCAAACCACCACTTTACCACTATTCTGGACAAACAGGTCTGATTAAGGGACAGTTGGAAGGTGAACAGGGGTTGCGAGTTATGATAGATGATTTGCCTGAACCACACATTCCACGGCAAGCAACTTTCCCAAACCATGCCATGATACTCATTATTTCAGAGTGTTGCCTGCAGTAAGTGTGTTGTTTCTTCAGTCAGTGCATTCCTGAGCACGTAAAGGAACTTCCCTAGACATTTCCCAAATCAGAAAGTGTGGAAAAAGTCCAGTGTGTGTACACCACACATGGACAGATGTGCGAGGTTATAAAGGGAATTGTAGAGTTTATCTGCCAAAGAGATAGAGAAGTTGATGACATTTTTTCTAAAGTGATTTTTTTCAACTGAGATGAGATCTATTTAATCTGTAGTGGGTTGAAAAAAGAACTCCTCTAAGTTTCTCTCTTTTAAAATACTTTCACATAAAAATTCAACAGTTGCTATAGTAATTACTCATCATTGTTATTACCGTTATTATATTGTAACCACTTATTAAAAATAACATTAGGAAGTTCTCATGTAATAACCCCTTTTAAGGAAGGTTCTGAAAAACTGAATTCTCATTCATTTCCTGATTTGCAAACATGCACAGCAGTTTCTACTGTAAGAACAATCCCAGCACTAAATTATTTTTCTTAAGAGAATTCCATTCCTTCTACCCATTTCTCTTTGACTCAATAACTTCAGTTGTATTGCATTTTGCCTGGAATTACAGGATTAGCAGTTCAAAGTAAGTGTTTTCCACTTCTGTGACCTTCCTTGAAAATGAGCATTTCTCCTACTCGGGTTCAACTTGATATGTCTGTAGATGAATTTCTTCATCAACATATATTCTTTGTCCCTCTTTTTCGGTATTAGAAATTTTTGCTTTGTAATCTTTATTATTTTATTCTTAAGTCTTGTCTTTTTCTGATTACCTCATAAGCTAATTCATAGGTGGGAAAACACTGGAGTTTTTCTTCTTTAGCCACTGAGCTATCATCTTGAACTGAAAAAAAAAAAAAAAAAAAAGGTGGAAAAAAAGACTTTATTTTCTTGTTCTGAGGACATTCATTCATCATATATTTACCAGTCACTCCTCTGGGCTGGACATATATTGATGTACCTTCTCTCATGCAGTTTTTCTAACATAAGTAAGTGAACAAATGATGAAATAAGAAAATTTCATACACTGTAAAGAAAATTAAACAGGGTAATGGAATGCTATAGAAGAGTCAACCATGTGAAGATTTGGGTCAGGACTACCCGATGCTGGGGACAAGCAAGTACAAAGCCATAAAATGATAACCAAGGTACAATATGTGTTCCCAACAGCGAGGGTGTGAAGCCTCAGGGGTAGGAGGTTTAAGGGTGGAAGTTCTTCTTTATGGGGAATAATATAAGAGAGAAGTTGGGTGGGGACAGAGTTAGAGGAATCAGATCTTAAATAAAATTGTGGCAATTCTAATTTATTTTTGTTAAAATAATACAACAAATGGTTTGTATCCTTACCAATTTAAATAAATGAATGTGATTAGCATTTAAGTAAATAACTGCCATGGATATTCTCTCCAGGTCAGAAGAAAATACTGGTGACATTTATTTACTTAAATTAATAATAATGCCTAACTCTCTATTAATTTCTGATAGTCTTTCAAAAACTTTTCTTAACTTGGAAGTAAATAACAAAACTGAATGAAAAAAAGACTAGAAAAAAAATCTCAGAATGTTTTTTGAGGAATGAAATTTACATATGATGTCTCAGAACCAAAGTATTAAACTCGACATAGCCTCCTTGGTCATGAAATGTAGTGAAGCCACTTGCCTCTGAGCCCATGAGAGCAGGATGCTTGTTGAATTGCATACATGCCCACTATCTATGCCTTAGGCACAGATGAAAATCTGAGGTATAAATTGTTCTACCTAGAACCAGGGATTTGAAAGGGAAGGCCTACTCCATGATAGTATCCCCTTCTGCCCTCAAATAGTCTTGTAAACCTTCTAAATATGTCTCAGTCATTATAATTTGTAATTTAAGATCCTCTCTTATGTGCTTCCCATCTTTCTTTTCAGTTAATAATGTTCCTCTCCAACCCTGCCAAGTTTAGGGTATTCGAGGAATAGATACATGAATCAGACTAATGATGATAAAACTGAGCTTTATATTGGTAGATAAAACATTAGCTTTCAATTTGCATCTCTAACCACAATGAGATTTTCAAAAGCCTTGCTTTTGGGACAATCTACTTAAGAGTGAGTTTCAGTTTGCTGAGCAAAATGTTTTCCCAGAATTGATGCCTTCTTTCCCATGTATCCCCACATAGTATCAACTAATGTTAGAGATCTGAAGATCTCTATTTTTGTTAAAATAATACAACAAATGGTTTGTATCCATACAACAAATGGTTTGTATGGTTTTCTATCCTTATCAATTTAAATAAATAAATGTGATTAGTATTTAAATAAATAAATGCCATGGATATTCTCTCCAGGTCAGAAGAGAATACTGGTGACATTTATTTACTTAAATTAATAATAATGCTTAATTCTCTATTAATTTCTGACCAAACTGAGATTTGGTCAGCCAATGCATCCTTTGTTCAAGGAAATCTTGTCTTCTTTCACCTTTATGAGTAAGAAAATAATATAGGAAGATATGTTAGAAAAACAATTGTGTGAGCCTTTAAAGAAAGAGTAAAAGTAGAGTTTCAGTTTCAGAAAACAGTATGCACGTATAGTTCACTGAATTTTTGCAAATATATAACAACTGTGTTATCAGCATCTATAATAAAGTAGTAAGGAAATCTCACTCAGAAAAGAATCTTCATTCTACCAGCCTTCAAAATACGACTGGGCCTGTTCAATCATTGTCCTGTCATTCGTTATTTTTAAATAGTTCTTATCTTTCTTGTACTTTCTCTTTAGGTCAATTATATATTCCTGGTTTGCCCAGGACAGTCCTATTGTCATGGTGAAATTATTTGTAGTGGGTTGAATAGTGTCCCCTAAAAAAGAGATATGTCCACTGCGAACTACATAATGTGGCCTTATTTGAAATAAGGGTATTTGCAGATGTAATCAAGGTAAAGATCCCAAGATGAGATCAACCTGTATTAGGGTGGGGTACACTGTAAATTCAATGATGAGTCTCCTTATAAGAGATAGAAAGGGAAGACACAGAGACATAGAAGTCCATGTGAAGAGAAAGACAGAAATTGGAGTGATGCAGCTATGAATACAGGCCAAGGAACATCAAGGATTGCTGGGAGCTACCAGAAAGTAGGAAAAGGAAAGAATGAATTCTCCAGAGACTACAGAAGGGGAACGGACCTGCTGACATTTGTATTTCAGACTTGTAGCTTCCAGAACAGTAAGAAAACAAATGTATGTTATTTTAAGTCATCAAATTTTGTGGTAATTATTTACTGCAGCCTAGGAAATTAATATATTATTAATAATTCCCCTTTTCAGTCTCAAAAGTGTCCCAGTTTGGGTAATAAATTATATGGCACCCTTATTCCCTAGGAGTTCTCATTCCATAAACTTCTTAGGCATTTTCTTCAGACATCAGTCAATGCCTACAACCCACTTACAATAAAATAACTGTGGTATAGTAAAACTTATCTGTTTAAACTTGACATAACTTTTGTTGATCTTTACAGATTAGTCTATATTTTCTATAGTTCTTTGGTTCTCCTGGCCCCATTTTCATAGACACAGTTTTTTGTAAACTTGCATAGTAGATATTCTATCTGTAGCTTTTAAAAAGCACTTCCCAGGACATGCCTTGCTTAGCAACGAGGATATCTTCTGAGAAATACGTTGTTAAGTCACCCTGTCCTTGAGTAAAAACACTTGAGCTATATGGTATGGCCTATTGCTCTGACACTACAAGCCTATACAGCATGTTACTATACTGAATATTGTAGGCAATTGTAACATGATAGTAAAAAAATACGTGTATCTATATATATCTAATCATAGAAAAGGTAAAGATAGAGTATAAAAGGTAAAAAATGGTAGACCTCTACAAGGCAGCTCCATTATAATCTTATGAGATTACTGTCGTATATGCAGTTCATAGTTGACTGAAATGTTGTTATGTAGTACGTGGCTATGTTTATTTATTTATTTATGTATTTATTAAATGGAGTTTCGCTCTTGTTGCCCAGGCTGGAGTGCAATGGCGCGATCTAGGCTCACCACAACCTCCGCCTCCCGGTTTCAAGCGTTTCTCCTGCCTCAGCCTCCTATGCATGACTATGTTTTCTTGGGTCTCGAATCCTTGTGAAGAAGTCACTTTATTTACTCTCTGAAACTTTACCTCTCTTCCTTTGAAGATATCCTTGCAGCTCGAGTCACTGGCTCTGATCAAATAAAAACATTTCTTTTGGTAGCCGGAGTGGCAGAAGAAGATGATAAAATAGAAAGCTCCTCCAATCATCCCTCCTGCAAGGGCACCAAGTTAACAACTATCCACACAGAAAAAACACCTTCACGAGAACCAAAAATCAGGTGAGCACTCATGGTACCTGGTTTTAACTTACTATCACTAAAGGAGGCACTGAAGAGATAGAGAAAAACAACCTGAATTGCCGATGCCACACCTCCCCTATTCACACCCCCACACCCCACCAACCCCCTCCCCCTCCCCGGCCCGCATCAGCAGCATGGTGCAGGGAGCCTCTCTGGGCACTGGGGAAGGGAGAACACAGCAGTTGTGAGGCATTGAAGTCAGTGCTGTTTCTGTTAGAGCGGAGAGGAAAACCAGAGCAAATTCAGTTGACTCCCACCCACGGAGGGAGGATTTCAACCAGCCCTAGACAGACGGAAATTGCTGATGCCAGAGGTCTGACTTTGAGCGCCCACAAACCTCACCGTCGACAGCCAAAGTGCTCTCAGTCTGCAAGTCAACTTGAAAGGCAGTCTAGGTCATAAGAACTGCAAATCTTAGGCAAGTTGTAGAGCCAAAGCATGCCCAGAGAGAGTGGACTTTAGGGGGCACACAGCATACTGAGACACCAGCTGGGGACCCTAACCCTAGGCTGCACAGCTTGTGGCTCCAAAGGAGACTCCTTCCTTCAGCTCCAGGAGAGCAGAGGGAAGAATGGGGAGGACTTTGTTTTGCCTCCTGCGTACCAGCTCAGCCACAGCAGGATAAGGTACTGGTCAGAGTCATGAGGCCTCCATTCCAGGCCCTAGCTTCCAGATGGCATTTCTAGAAACACCCTAGTTCAGAAGGGAATCTGCTGCCTTGAACCCCCTGGATTTTGCTGCTAACTGAAGAGCCCTTGAGTCCTGCCTAACAAGCAGCAATACCCAGGTACTACACTGAGGGCCTTGGTGAGCCTCTGAGACTTGCTGGCTTCAGGTGAGACTCAGCACATTACCAGCTGTGGTGGCTCTGGGGCAAAAGTCTTTATGCTTGAGAGAAGCAGAGAGAGAAGAAAAGGGGACTCTGTCTTGCACCTTAGGTACCAAGACTGCCACAGGTAGGTGGAGCACCAAGCAGGCTCTCGGGGTTCCTAATTCCAGGACTTGACTCTTGGATGGCATTTCTTGACCACCTTGGGTCAGAGGGGCACCCACTGCCTTAAAGTATAAGTCCCAGACCAGACAGCATTTACCACAGGCTGACGTAAGAGACCTTGGGCTTTAAGGGAACATCAGTGGCAGTCTGGCAGTACTTGTGGCCAGAGGCGGTGTTGGCTATGGGGTGAGGCTCCTTTGCCTTTGGAAAGGGGAGAGAAGAGTGGAAAAGGCTACATCTCCTGGTTTGAGTGCCAGTTTAGCTGCAATACAATATAATATCAGGTATACTTCTAAAGTTTTTGACTCTTGTCCTTGACTCCCAGAGGGTACTTCTAGACCCACTCAGGACCAGGGGGAGCTTGCCACCTTGAAGGGAAGAACACAGGCCTGGCTGGCCTTGCCACCTGCTGATTGTAGAAACCTAGGGCCTGTAGCAAACATTGGCAACAGCCAGGGAGTGGTTATAGCAGGCCTGGGGCAAAACCGAACTCTATGCTGGTTTCAGGTCAGTCAGTGATAGTAATGGTGGTCACTTGTGTCACTCTACCCCCAAATGTAGGTTTTCAAGAAAAGAGAGAGAGACTATGTTTGGGAGAAAGTAAGGGAAGACAAGAGTCTCTGCCTGGTAATCCATAGAATTCTGTCGGATCTTGTCCAAGACTATCAAGGTGATTCCTTTACAAGTCTATAAGAACCAGGACATTACTGAGGTTGGGGTGCACCCTAAAGTAGAAACATCTTAGATTATAATATCCAAGTTCTTTCAAATATCTGGAAAGCCTTCCCAAGAAGGATGGTTACAAATAAGCACAGGCAGGGAATGTTGCTATAGTCCCTACAATAAATACCTAACTCTTCAGTGCCCAGACATCTACCAGAGAATATCTACTAGCATCAACACCATCCTGGAAAACATGACCTTACTAAGTGAAATAAATAAGGCACCAGAAATCAGTCCTGGAGAAACAGAAATATGTGAATTTTCAGATAGAGAATTCCAAATGGCTGTGTTGAGGAAACTCAAAGAAATTCAAGATAACACTGAAAAAATTCAGAATTATATCAGATGAATGTAACAAAGAGATTGAAATGTTTAAAAAGAATCCATCAGAAATTCTGGAAGTGAAAAATGCAATTGGCATACTGAAGAATCTATCAGAGTCCTTTAACAGCAGAATATATCAAGCAGAAGAAAGAATAAGTGAGCTTGAAAACACTCTTTGAAAATACACAGAGGAGACAAAAGAAAGAAAACAATGAAGCTTATCTACAGAACCTAGAAAATAGGCTCTAAAGGGTAAATTCAAGAATTGTTGGCTGGGCGTGGTGGCTCAAGCCTGTAATCCCAGCACTTTGGGAGGCTGAGACGGGCGGATCACGAGGTCAGGAGATCGAGACCATCCTGGCGAACACGGTGAAACCCCGTCTCTACTAAAAAAATACAAAAAACTAGCTGGGCGAGGTGGCGGGCACCTGTAATCCCAGCTACTCGGGAGGCTGAGGCAGGAGAATGGCGTAAACCCGGGAGGCGGAGCTTGCAGTGAGCTGAGATCTGGCCACTGCACTCTAGCCTGGGCAACAGAGTGAGACTCCGTCTCAAAAAAAAAAAAAAAAAGAATTGTTATCCTTAAAGAGGTGGTAGAGAAACAGGTAGGGGTAGAAAATTTATTAAAAGGGGTAATGACAGAGAACTTTCCAAACCTAGAGGAAGATATCAATATCCAAGTACAAGAAGGTTCTAGAACACCGAGCAGATTTAACACAAAGCAGACTACCTCAAGGTATTCAATAATAAAATTCACAAAGATCAGGGGTAAAGAAAGAATCCTAAAAGCAGTAATAGAAAAGAAACAAATAAAAAATCGAGCTCCAGTATGTCTGGTAGCAGACTTTTCTGTGGAAATGTTATAGGCCAGGAGAGAGTAGCATGATATATTTAAAGTGCTGAAGGAAAAATAACTTACCCTAGCATAGTATATCTTGTGAATATATTCTTTAAACATGAAGAAGACATTCCCAGACAAACAAAAGCTGAGGAATTTCATCAATACCAGACCTGTCCTACAAGAAATGCTAAAGGGAGTAGTTCAATCAGAAAGAAAAGGACATTAATGAGCAATAAATAATTACCTGAAGGTACAAAACTTACTTTAATAGTAAGTATGCAGAAAAACACAGAATATTATAACACTATAACTGTGGTGTATAAACTACTCTTATCCTAAATAGGAAGATGAAATGATGAACCAATCAAAAATAATAACTACAACACAACTTTTCAAGACATAGTCAGTACAGTAACATATAAATAGAAAAAACAAAATGCTAAAAAGCAGGGGACAAAGGTAAGGTGACTTTTAATAGTTTTCTTTTTGCTTGTTTATGCAAATAGTGTTAAGTTGTTATCAGTTAAAATGACGGGTTATAAGATAGTATTTGCAAACCTCATGGTAACCTCAAACCAAAAATGTACAATGGATACACAAAAAATATAAAGCAAGAAACTAAATCTTATCACCAGAGAAAATTATCTTCACTAGAGGAAGACAGGGATGAAGGAGTAAGTCCTTACTTATCATTAATAACATTGAATGTAAATGGACTAAACCTCCAATCAAAAGACATAGTGTGATGTTTCTTTGCTGATTTTCTGTCTGAGGGACCTCTCCAATGCTGAAAGTGGAGTGTTGTCCCCAGCTATTATTGTTTTGAGGCCTATGTCTCTCTTTAGCTCTAACAATGTTTCCTGTATATATCTGGGTGCTCCATTGTTGGGTGCATATATATGTAAAATTCTTATATTCTCTTGAAGATTTGACCCCTTTATCATTATACAGTGACCTTCTGTGTCTTATCTTATAGTTTTTATATTGGAAACCCTCTTCTAACCTGTGAAATTCCTGTTCCTCTTTACCTTTATCTGCTCTTTGTTCCCTGATGTATTCTAGGAACTCAAAGCAGTGCCTGGTACTTAGTGAGTCCTCATCAAATATTTGTGCATTTGAATCAATGAATGTTGCTATAATCCCTGCTAAAGTCAATTTGTGCACATAAAAAGTCAAAGGAAGTTGCAGAGGCCCCATAGCTAACACTTATTAAAAAAACAGCTGCATAATCGCCATGGAAGCTATTATGAATTACCAAGATAAAATAAACAGAAAAGCTTGAGTTTATGAAACACTGAAACTTAAAGTCTCATCTTCCTGCCCTGACTGAACCAATATCCATCATGTCTCCATGGGTTCCATGGACTATTTCAGTCTCCAAATATCGGTGCTTCTAACTATCTATCAAGGTTCCCAGTTGATTCACTAATTGGGAGTTTTATGAAACAATAAATAACACTTCTCTCTTGCTTCTCTAGGTTCAGAAATAAGGAATAGATAAATAGATTACTCAGATGAATGCCAAAATATTAACTTTATTTATGATATATGATAGAGGAGAAAATAGCTGTATCTATGGCCATCATCAGGTTTCCTGTACCCTACATTCCTTTTTATTTGTTCATTAATAAAATCTCACACAACTCTGTGAGTAAATTTAAGACTTTAAAGTACTGAGTCCTGAGGAAAGAAGCTTTATGTCCTTGCATGTGGAGAGGGAAAGCAATGGAAACTAAATATGAATATTTTTTTATTACCAGCTTTCACAATAGGGACAATTGTAAGTCAGGAACAAGTTCCTAAGAGTTAGAGTTTTCATAGATTTCTAGGCTGATATAGGCCAACATATTTCATCAAATAAAAGCTCCTTGTAAACTCTTTATGATCTTGATTTTTTTTTTTTTTTTTTTTTTACTTTTATGTGGTCTCCAGAAGGGAGAAGGGGAAAGATAAAACTCCTATCAATTCTACAAATAATTATTTTTTCCTGTTCTTCCTTCTTGTTCCTCTTTCTTTCCTATTGCTCCTCCTTTTCATTCCCCTCTCTTTTTGCAGTTTTCTTTTATAACCTGAAAAAAATGAGAATAAAATTTTGGGCTACTTGAATTTTTCTCTTCTCTCCTTCCCACCTTTCCCCTTCTTCTCTTCTTAGATTTTGGGTAGCTTTCATTTATTCCACATCCCATGGTCCTAGATGTTTTAAAGTGATTTGCAAAGGATTACATTTTCTTGTTTGCCATCATCTTATCCTAGGATGATAAATCCTAAAATTCTTGAGGTAACAAATTGCTAATTTCCATAAACAAAGACTAGGAAAAACATATCCAGTCATTTTGATAGCAGTGGTCACAAAAGCACCAAATACTCTTTGTCACCTTCTCTGTAGCTGACTGCTGATTCAGATGCCCTTGGTCCATGAAATTATTTAAGTTTCAGTTCCAAAGCGTAAGCACAGTCAATATTTCTAGATATGCCCCTGCTATAAAGACATTCAGGGTTTTAAATTTAAACATTTATGAAATATTCCAAATATTTCAGGGTTTCTATGATATCAGTGGTGATATTTATAATGTTATTGACATTCACAGATTAAGAAAAACTTCATTTTTAAATATAAACCCTACTTTGACATAGCTTTATCACTTATCATCTGAGCAAGAGAAAGGCCTACCACATAGATGTCCACCTGATCTTCACCTTGTATTTAAATCTCCATTCCAACCATAGGCTTAAAAGTATGCATTGGTCCATCTCTTTTTCATTGATGATTTTAAAACTATAGAACAGAGGTGAGAGAGGCAATACCTTTAGTCATCAGGGAGGTAATATAGAGTGCCATTTGGATATAAGAAAACAGTAGAGAAAAGGTGATAACGAATAGCAAGTCAGCTACAGTGTCAGAAAACAATAAGGAGTGGCAGAGGTTGTGATAAATTGGGATACATATGCCATGTTTAAAGGAAGCAGATCCCTTGCTTTTTTGCTGACTCTTGAGAATATATTCATGCATTGCCAGATTTTCCAACTTTTCTGGAGGACCTGGAATTCCGATATTAATGTGAAATCTTCCATTATCCTGAATGCTAGAAACTTATTAAAACTTCTTAACAGAGCTGTGTAGAACAAAAAATATCTGAAGAGTGGAATTGGTTCATGGATCAGCTATAGCTTTGTTTTAAAAAAATTGAAGTCCAATATCTCTGACAATTCTGTTGCTGTGCTCCAAGGCTGTCCATTAGCTAATGAAGGAGGAGTGGAAAATGGAGAGAATAAGATTTAATGGAGAACTACTAAGAACCAGGCAGAGCACAAATTACCTCAGTACCATCTAATGTTGGTTGACTACCTATTTCATGCCAGACACTAGGTAAAAATTTGTGGGATATACCAGTGAACAAGGACAAAAGCCCTAATCTCATTGAGCTCATTCTACCTACAGCTCTCTTATTGAATAACTCTATAACCTTGATGGAAAGAAGTACTATTATCATCAATGTTTAAATGGGCTGAAAAATGATGGAAAACATGTTTGAACCTGGATCTTTCAGTCTTCAAATCCTCATTTATTTCCACTATTCCATATTCCTTGCTAGTTCCCAAGAAAAGCAGAATGAGGAGATGGGTAAATAGCTCTCACAATAAATTCCTTATTTGTGTACTAAGAGAATGGGGTCTCACTGAGTTCCAAATTACATCTCACAATTGTAATATATGTATTTTAATTTTTATGGATACATAATAGGTGTATATATTTTTGGGGTACATGAGCTATTTTGATACAGTCATACAATGCTTCATAATCATATAAGGGGAAATGGGATCCATCACCTCAAGCATTTATCATTTCTTTGTGTTGCAAACATTCAAATTATACTCTTCATTATTTTTAAATGTACAATAAATTTTTGTTTACTCTAAGAATTTTTGTTACTCTAAGTATTTGTGCTATCAAATACTACATCTACTAGATTTTATTCATTCTATCTAACTATATTTGTGTACCCGTTAACCATTTTCATTTGCTGCCCCCACTACCTTTCCCAGCCTCTGGTAACACATCCTTCTACTCTATCTCCATGAGTTCAATTGTTTTAATTTTTAGCTTCAACAAATGAGTGAGAAAATGTAAAGTTCATCTTTCTGTGCCTGGCTTACTTCACTTAACATAATGTCCTCCAGTTCCTTTTATGTTGTTCCAAATGATGGGATCTCATTCTTTTTTATAGCTGAATAGTATTCTGCATTAGGCCTTTTTTGCATTGCTATAAAGAAACACCAGAGGCTTGGTAATTTATAAAGAGAAGAGGTTTAACTGGCTTACAGTTTTTTAGTCTTTACAGGAAGCACAGCTTCAGCATCTGTTCAGCGTCTGGGAAGGCCTCAGCGAGCTTTTACTCATGGCAGAAAGCAAAGGGGGAGCAGGCATCTCATATGGCAGAACAGGAACAAGAGAGAGTGGGGTAGGTGCCACATGCTTTGAAGAACTAGATCTCATGAGAACTCACTCACTACCATGGGGATAACACCAAGCCATGAGGGATTCACCCCCATGATCTGAAAATCTCCCACATAGCCCCACCTCCAACACTGGAGATTACATTTCAACATGAGATTTGGGTGGGGACAAATATCCACACTATATTATTTCATCCCTGGACTCTCCCAAATCCCCTGTCCTTCTCACATTACAAAATATAATCATGCCTTCCCAACAGTTCCCCCAAAGTCTTAACTCATTTTAGTATTAACTCAAAAATCCAAAGTCCCATGTGTCATCTGGAAGTGAGTTTCTTCCACCTATGAGACTATAAAATCAAAACAAGTTTATCTCCAAGATACAATGGGGTTGTAGGCATTGGCTAAACATTCCCATTCCAGGGGGAAATTGGACAAAAGAAAGGGACTATGGGCCCCATGCAAGTTCAAAACCTAACAGGGCAGTCATTAAATCTCAAAGCTCCAAAATAATCTCCTTTGACTCCATGTCCAACATCCTGGGCACACTGGTGCAACGATGCCAGTGCATCCTTAGGCTCCTAAGGCCTTGGGCAGCTCCACCTTTGTGTCCCTGCAGGGATCAGCCCCCATGGCTGTTCTCACTGGTTGGCAATGAATGCCTATGGCTTTTCCAGGTGCAGGGTACAAGCTACTGGTGGCTATACCATTCTTGGATCTGGGGGACAGTGATCCCCTTCTTGCAGCTCCTCTAGGCAGTACTGCAGTGAGGACTCTGTGTGAGGCCTCCAATCTCACATTTCCCTTTGGCACTGTCCTAGTAGAGGTTCTTTGTGAGGGTTCTGCGCCTGTAGTAGGCTTTGCCTGGGCACCAGTCTTTCTTATACATTCTCTGAAATCTAGGCAGAGGCTGCCAACCCTCCCTTACTCTTGTACTCTGTGCACCTGCAGGCTTAATACCACATGGAAGCCACCAAAGCTTTCAACTTGCATGATCTGAAGCAGCAGCCTAAGCTGTAACTGGGGCCCTTTGTGCCGAGGCTGGAGTGAGAGTGGCTGAGATGTGGGGAGCAGTGTCCTGAGACTGTGCAGAGCAGTGGGGCCCTGGGCTTGGCTCCTGACATCAGTGGGTCATCCTGGGCCTCTGGGCTGGTGATGGGAATGGCTGTCTCAGGGATCTCTGAAATGCCTTCAAGGCCTATTCCCCATTGTCTTGGCTATCTGCACCTGCCTCCCATTTAGTTATGCCAATTTCTTTAGCCAGTGATTGCTTCACAGCCTGCTTAAATTCTTTTCCAGAAAAAGCTTTTTCTTTCTCTCCCCACTTGGCCAGGTTGCAAATTTTCCAAACTTTTACACACTGCTTCCCCTTTAAATATAAGTTCCAACTTTAAGTCAGTTATTTTCTCCCACATCTGAGCATAGGTTGCTAGAAGCAGACATGCCACATATTGAATGCTTTGCCACTTAGAAATTTCTTCTGCCAGATATCCTACGTCATCATTCTAAAGTTCAAATTTCTGCAGATCCCTAGGGCATGAACACAATGCAGCCAAGTTATTTGCTAAGACATAACAAAGATGATTTTTGCCCCAGTTCCCAATAAGTTCTTAATTTCTATCTGAGACTTGTCAGCTTGGACTTCACTGTCCATATCACTATCAGCATTTTGGTCATAACCATTTAACCAGTCTCTAAGAAGTTCCAAACTTTCCCTCATCTTCTTACCATCTTCTGAGCCCTCCAAACTCTTCCAACTAGAACCCATTACTGTTATCCAAAGTCAATTCCACATTTTCATGTGTCTTTATAGTAATGCCCAACTTCTCAATACCAAGTTTCTGTATTAGATCACTCTTGCATTGCTATAAAGAAATACCTGAGGCTCGGTAATTTTTTTTTTAAAGACAGGTTTTATTGGTTCATAGTTCTGTAGGCTTTACAGGAAGCATAGTACTGGTGTCTGCTCAGTTTCTGGGGAGGCCTCAGGGAGCTTTTACTCATGGAAGAGTGCAAAGGGGGAACAGGCATCTCACATGGCAGAGTGGAAACAAGAGAGAGGGGCGGAGGTGCCACACATTTAAACAACCAGATCTCATGAGAACCCACTCACTACCATGAGGACAGCACCAAGCTACGAGGGATTCACCCTTATGACTCAAACACCTCCCACCAGGCCTCCATTTCCAACACTGGGGATTACATATCAACATGAGGCTTGGTGGGGACAAATATCCAAACTATAGCATATTTCATTCACGATTGCAGTATTAGTAGTAATGTCTGAGCCCATTTAATAACATTTGGTCTTATTTGGGCACTGTGCTAAGTGCTTTTCATATTTAATTCTTACAGCAATGAGTTAAGTAACAGCTGTTATACTCTTTTTAGAGATAAGGTAACTGAGGCTTAAAGAGAATAGAAGATGTATTCACTGTATCACAGATGACAAATAGTCGATATCCAATTCAAGCCCAGATATGTCCTGATCCAAAGCCTATGCTCCAAAGCCCCTCCCTACTCTGACTACAAAAATTCACCTCTTTTGATATCGATGGAGAAAAGGAAGTAAAAAGCTAGCCACTAGACAGCAAGTTTAACACTCTGTTCTATCAATATCCATTGGTAGGAAACCAATGGCAAATATAATTTCTGAAGGAGTGTGGTCAGGGATTTTAGCTCATCCCTGCTCAGATGTAAAAATTTAACAGCAGGAAAACAAAACGCTATTCTTCCTATCCCCAGTCTTTAGCGTTGCTCACATGCTGCTTTAGTGGATTTGGCTATCATCCATCACTGTGTATTCTCTTACTGTTAGAGGCAGCTGTCTCAAGGAATTTTGTAGGCCACCTAGATATCAAAATAAAAAACCTACTAAGCCAAATATAAATGGGAGAAGTCATGACATAAACTAGTTGCATTAGGGTAATCAATTCTTGGCATACTATCCTCAGAGCTAACAGTCATTAACAAATAATTACCTCTCTGATTTGTGGGAAGCTAGTAAAATATTTGGAGTATTTATAAATAAATAGCTCTTCCTCTTCAAGTATTTATGAACAGGTATTGAGTTCTATAGATTATATATGGTGAGCTTTTAAATTTCTCTTGCAAACTTTTTTTTTTTTTTCTTGGTCCATTCACCTGATCTTTCAAATGAGAACACTGAGTTTTCTTTAGCTCCTTCTTCCATCAGGCCCCATGTTTCACTAATCATCAAAGCCTATCCTATTCCACTTCTGAAAATTTTCAGGAATTGCGTTATTCTTCAGTCTCACTGCCTTTGCCATAGATTAGATTTTTTTTTTTTTTTTGGAATCATTTGCTTAGACAACCATGATAGCCTCTCTGGTGGTTTCCCTGTTTCCATTTGTTTCAACATTGCTGGTTTTAAAACATCTTAGATTATAATTCTATTCTATCAAAACCCTTAGAGAGTGACTTATTATCTGCAGAATAAAGTTCAAACCTCTTTAAATAATGTTTAAGATCATATATTTATTCAAACATTTATTAAGCTTCTAAAGTTTATTCTGGGGGACAGGGGAGTGACAAAGGGTATTTCCTGCCATCAAAGGAACCCACCTAGAGTCTAGTAAATGACGTATGATTGTAAAAAAAATGCGGTAAAGTGTAATGAGTACTCCTTACAAATTTGAGAAGATATAAGGTTGTAATGAAAAAGTAGTTTATTATTTCCTATAGGGTACATCTGTTGGTGGGCTTCCTAGTATGTTTGGGGCCATTCTCTACTTTCCCATAATCCCAGACTGTGGTACTCTTAGCTTTAGGAATGGAAGATGTAATATAGGTGAAGCCAACATGTTTTCCTAGGCCCTGAACTCAGTTCACAGTTCAAGGGTGGACATGTGAACTAAAGTAGTCAAAAAAAAAAAAAAAAAAAAAAAAAAAAAAAAAGAAAGAAAAGAAAAGAAAAGGGAAAGGGAGAAAAAAAGAGTGTCAGGACTTTTGCAGGAAAATTTGTGTCAGAGATGTTCTTAGTTTCTTTCTGGACAAGGAAGCATGATGACCCAAGAGCTGCTGGCAGTATTTGGGAAATAGGAGGGAAGCCAAGCTCAGAATAAAGCCAACGTTGTGAAAATCAGAGCAAAAAAAAAAAAAAAAAAAAAAAAGACAAGAAATTTATCTTTGATGTGTGTGTTGAGCTGAGAGATCAAGTATTGCTTAAATTCTGCCCTATTTCTGAACATTTTAGTTAGGTAAGCCAATACATTCTTTTTATTTTTTTATGCAAGATTATATATGGTTTTGACCCAGTTTTAAATTTCTCTTCACTAAGAAATTGTTGAGAACCACAATTTTAGGGGCTGAAGAAAGGCCTCTTATCTGATCTAGATTCTTCCCTATGAAGCCTATATTATTCTAGTCAACTGTGTTCCTGTATGTTGAAATGATTGCTCTTGGCTTCAGGGCTCCTATTAAGTCTCTCTCTCTTTGCTTAAGCATTTGCTCATTTAGATTATTTATGCTGGTCGTGCCTCCTGAAAAATCAATTTCTCATAATTTAATTTTGGTAGACTACCCCAGTCCTATTCTCAGCCTGTATAGTCTAAATGTTTCTAACTGTACCCCACGGTTCCAGGGGTGGACACAAGGCCCATGCTGAGCCAATAAGCTTACTGTGTTTATCTGGTTACAAGTATTAGTTTACTAGTGGACATGTGATCAAGCCTGTTGAATCCAAATGAATAAGTACTGCATCTAAGATGTCACTCAGAGTCAGAGTCCAATCAGGAAATTAAGATGTGATAATTTGAACAAGAAGATTTGTTATAAAAATTATTCTTTGGGAGGCCAAGATGGGCAGATCACGAGGTCAGGAGTTCAAGACCGGCCTGACCAATATGGTGAAACCCTGCCTCTACCAAAAATAGAAAAATTAGTCTGGTGTGCTGGCTTGTGCCTGTAATCCCAGCTACTCAGGAGACTGAGGCAGGAGAATCTCTTGAACCCGGGAGGCGGAGGTTACAGTGAGCCGAGATCCAGCCTGGATAACAGAGTGAGACTGTCTTAAAAAAAAAAAAAAAATTATTGATGATTTACCAAGAATTAACTAGAGATAGATAAAAGGGAAATCTAAAGAATGCTGTAGAGCTGAGGGAGAATATCCAATGAAGGAATAAACTTGGAAGATGGGAAATTCTTCCCTAAGATTCCTCACTGCCGGGAAGCCACCTAAGGAAAGGAGTTTCACTAGGTATCTTGCAGACCAGCCCAGCGCCATGGGCATAAGAAAAGCCACGCATGCTGCAACCAGGAAGAGAAGCCCCTTCCCTCTCCACAGTCCCTTCAGCACCTTCTACTGACCAAGCGTAGCATCATTTCTGTTGGCAAGAGAAACATGTTTCAGTATCACAAGAAGTGCAGTAAAGGGTGAATTTGGGGCTGAGAGGCAATACACTGGTAACCGGCACATCTGGGATTTTTATTTTAATATTAGGAAAAAGAAGCTCTCTGCTATCTACCAATGTGCACTTAAGAGAGAGCAAGATGGTGGCCATCTTGCAACCAGGAGATGGAAGCATATCTTAGAATAAAGCTAGCATAGGAGAAAAGGACAGCTGAAAGACTGATAGAGGCAAATTGATGACAATGTTGCCTGGCTCTAGCAATGCCTTTAATACACACAGCTTGAACATTTTAGTTATAAAAAGCCAATAAATTATTTTTCTTACTAAACCAGTTTGAGTTGAATTTAAGTGTCTTACAGTCTAAGGAGCTGTGAGCAAATCTCTAGTAAATATTTAAGCATTGAGCTTAGGTTAGTGTTGTATCTCTAATATGCATGTATTGTTTCACATTGTCTTTGCGTTCGTAATTCATGTGATAAATTGATCTAGGCTCCAACTGATCTGAAAGCTCCATTACTGTGGAGAGCCTTCTTAAACGGAAAACCGATGCTACATTTGCACAGCACTATACACTCCTTGTGTAACATCTTTCATTCGTCTGTGTAATGCCCTGCAGGTGTATCTCAGGTTGTTATGTTTTAATCATTTCATTAACAGTATCATATTCATTACCATGGAACAAATGAGATTGAGAGGTGTTAAGTGACATGGTAAAGTAACAAAGTTCTCCTTGAGTGAATGGGGGAATTGGGAGCCATAGCATTCATTTATCAGATTGGGGGCAATTTTTTCTTTTTTCTGGATGGAGTCTTTAGAGTAAGCCAAAAAACCTAAGCAAACCCAACATATTATCTGCCCTTTTGTGAACTGAATGATTTTAATGTGAAAGATGAATGAATAGCTGTAATATTGTCCCATAAACTTAAATGTCCACAATTTAAGAAATTGAATTGGTTTTTATTGGTGCTTTTCTCAACTGCTTCTGAAAGGTAATTTGCCTGAGAATCAAAAAAGAGAGGAGAGAATTTTGTTGAACACACAGAGGAGTGGTTTTGTAGTGAACCATTAGCTTTGCTCATGATCAACTGAGACCGAGTTGTATCAATAGCAGTTACTCACATAGTCTGACAAGGGAGGGATTGCCTGATGATCAGAGAACATTTCCAAACATGTGACAGACCAGAAACTGCCCTCAAATGACCTGGCGCTGTTCCCAGAGATGACAGCCCCTATTATATATATCTTTGTTAAGAAATATTTCTGCATTTCCCGTATTTCTACAAATTTAATTTAAGTTAGAAGACTGCTGCAGAGGAATAGAACTTGGTATTGGAAAAAGAAATAGAATTAAAATGCCCTTCTCATTGGCTTTGATAATTTTTAATCTTTTTCTCCTTGGAACTTTGGCCTTAGTAGGATTGGGTGTGAGAAAGGAGAACAAAAAAGGAGAAGAAAGAAGAAAGTATGGGAGAAGAAAGAGTTATTAAGGAATATTCATTATAAGTTATAAACTTGACACGATATTGAACAAACTCTTTCCCCCTAATTCGTTCTATTTTTAGAAAGAGAATCAGGGTGAGAATCTAAGAAAACATTCATCCTGAGAATTCTAGGCATACTATTGGAAGTCTTTCATGAGGGATCCTAGACCTTCTAGAAAAAGAATATGTGTATATTGTTGAGACTCCAGAAGTTAAGCCCAAAACTCTCTGGTAGGAGATAAATAGTTTTACCAACCTGTGGGAAGAGTAAATTCACATTTCCTCAGAGGTCAGAAAATTCTGCATAAACAGACAGAGGTCTAAAAGATAGGAAAGTGATATATCTGAATGTGGTACTAGTGTTTCTTACAAGCATAGACACTTAGTGCACATGTTCTAAGTTCATGGAAAATGGAGATTTTTAAACTGGAAGAATCAGTCGGCCTGTGGAAGACCAAAGAGAACAATAATCACTGACAAAGCCTATTTTGATCCAAGAAAGATCAAAATAATTCTGCTCCGTTTGTAACTTCTGAAAACTGGAAATAGCCTACCTGTTCATTATTAGACAAATGGATAAAAGTATTGTGGTATATCCACATAATGGAATACTATTCAGCAGCCAAAACAAATGAACTAGTTTAACATTCAACAATATGGGTAAACCTCCAAGTGATTTTGCCAAGTGAAGGAAAGCAGACAAGAAAAGAGTACATACTACATGATTTAGTGTATTTAAAACTCTAGGAATGCAAAGAAATCTGTAGTGACAAAGCAGATCACACTGCTTGGGTATAGGAAGGGGGTAAGGAAGGATGGGAAGGGGAAATTTCAAAGAAGTACAAAGAAATTTGTGGGAGGGGTAATGTGTATGTTCACTGTCCTAATTGTGGTGATGACTTTACAGGTAAATATTGTATGTCAATTATGCCTCAGCAAAACGGTTAAATTAAAAAATCTACTCACTTCTTGGCCCAAACAATTACATTTGACTGTGAGAGGTTCTGGTAAAGAAAATTGCTTCCCAACTTCAGGAATAAGATGTGTTTCATGGAGATGGTGAGAACATCAGAGTGGAGCATCAGCTGTGAAATAGCCATAGAAAACCTATAATAGCTTCCAAGATGGAAGCCATTGACTTTGGAATCTTAATAATGAGACCAAGTGAGAGTTTGGAGCTAAGCCAACTAACTTTGCTAGTAACATCCAAGTCTTTGGTTGTAGGTATGACTTCAATTGCAGTGAGGATTAGGCAAAGATTTCACAATGAATATTACAAAGGGTAAACATGGACTTGGCATGTTATTGCCATCAGACTGAGATGCCAGGAAGAGGCTGAAGGACATGAAGATCAATGTCATTGTTCTGGACTAACACCTACATTTGTTCTGGCGAAGTCCACAGACAACCAGGCCTGCCTCTTTGTCTGCATTTGGCTTGAGAAGGCATTTAATAACTGGGATTTTGTTGGCTCAGGATAGATGAAACAAAGAAGAAACATAGACGTTTCCATACCTTGCCATGTGTAGAAGAAACAAGACTTCTGTGTGGCTCCAGGAGAATAATGGTCAATGGGCAAAAACTTTTGAATGGCAGCCAGTGATTTAATATGAAGTCACTAATAAAATGAAATGAGCTGCTCTGTGAGACTGCAATCTCCCAGTAAGTGAGAGCATTAAAACAGAAGTGAATTACAAATATCGTTTCTACAGCTTGTGCTCCCTTAAGGTAAATTATGTGTAATGTAATTATTGATTCAGGAACACAATCTGTGTTATAAAGACCATTATTAGTTATAACATGGTGACTAACTGTGTGTGCATAGGAAAAAAGATATTGCAGAAAGCATAGTGATATACAGCTATTTTGAGTGACTGTGTGCTTAGTTTGCATTGCATTCCTTTATTCAGTATCTGCAATTGTAAACTGTGTTGCGATTTTGTGTTTTTTACAACCTAATTTGAATTATGCCCGTTTTTAAAACAATATGCCCTATAGGTGACAAGAAGGTATATATTAAATTGCTGTAGATTGCTCAGTTAAATTGATTGCCTTTGCAACATGACTTTTTATAAAGTGAGATTTTTTTATCATTGCAACTGTAACATCAATGTGTTATAGCCCCGTACAATGGTTGATTAAGTTGTGCAATATTAGATTAGATTTTCCAAGGTGATTGTCAACTCTTTAATGATCTGATAGTAGCAATCTTATGTAGGATAATCAATGGGGATGAAGTTCCTTGTACTGATAATATTTTCCTACTCGCATTCACCTCTCATTTTCTCCTGAATTTCTCTCTTATTATTATTCAATTCAGAGCTTCTGGGGGTAAATTTCAGAAGAGAAGGAATAATAGTTTGGTTTCACCCATGTTATAATTTTAGATGCCTTTGTGACACTCAAGAAAGGGTGTGAGTAGGAGATGGAGTCTGGAGCAAAGAGAGGAGAGTGCCTAGTATGATGATACATATTTCCATGAGATTAGATAAAACTACCCACACAGAATTTGGAGGAAGGTTGGTAGATAGAGCATCTTGGGCTTCTCTGATATTTAGATATATACTAGAGAAGATAGGGATAAAATAGCCCGTGAGATATGAACAAATTCAGGTGAGCACTGTGTCACAAAAACCCTGGAAATAAAATATTTTCAAAAGGAGGCAAAGCCACATAATTTCTCTGTTCTTTTTGCCAAAAATACATAACTGAATCTAATCATGGGGAAACATCAGACAAACCCAAATTGAGGGACAGTCTACAAAATAATAAATGGCCTGGAGTCTTCAAATCTATCAAGGGCGTAAGAAAGACTAAGGAACTGCTCCAGGTTAAAAAGACTGAAAAGTCATGACAACAAAATGCAATGTATAATTCTTGATTGGATCCTGACAAGTAACTCTTATTTTTTATGTGATATAAAGGACATTATTGGGACAATTGGTGAAATTTGGATAGGTTCTGTGGATTTGATAATATTGAATCAATGTTAATTTCTTGATTTTGATAGCTATATGGAGATTGTGTAAGAGAATGTATTTGTTTAAAAAAAGAAGCACACAGAAGTATTTAAGGGTAAAGGGGCATAATGTCTGTGGCGTATTTCCAAGTAGTTCAGAAAAAAATAATATCTATATCTATCCATATATCTGTGTATCCATCTGTCTATCAATAAAGAATAAGCAAATGAGGTAAAAATTTAATTCAGGAAAACATGGGTAAAGGATGTATGATAATTAATTTGTACTACATTTTCTGCTTTTTTAAATCTGAAATTATTTAAAAATAAAATTCTTAAAATTAAAATAAAAGAGAAAATATCAAAAATAGACACATGTCTCTGTCAATTATTCTTTTCTTGATTGAAAACTGTGGCTGTTCTTGGTCCCTAAAGCCCACTATATGTTGTACATATGTCTTTCAACCTTACACCTGACATTTAATATTCTTTTTGCTTCAGAAATTTAGAACAAAGTCTCTAGACTCAAGGTGCCTTCAACCATATTTTTCCATGGAGGAATTTCTAATGATCTTGGATAGAATTAAGCCCTGATGAAAGAGCACTTCAGTCTGGTTTATGGGCCTATTCTGCTTGATATATAAAACTGTTACATGACTTTTCTCATGAAGGAGTCCTTTGATACATTAGAACAACAATATTATTGTCACCCAACAATTTCATTCCAAGAGCCAGAGCTATATATAAGTCATAAGAATGCATTCATAAGGGTTGGAAAACACAGCTTTGTGAGATTGACAAGAAGACATTTCAGTATCAGAACAAGCGAGGTTTCTGAAGAGCATTTCGTTGGGGTCAAGAAAATGGCAGCTGGATCTGTAGGATATTCACAGCAGAGCTTTTTCCCTTGAACATTTTCAGTTCTACAGAGGCCAAAAATTACATCTTTGTTTCCCTCCAATTTTCTTTGGCCTCTCAGACTTCTGAGTGATTCCTTAATTGTCACTCACCAACAAAGACTTAACATTTACCAGGGGACTTGACAGCAAATTCCTCAGGCCTTCAAGCCATGGATGATTAGAAAAGCCAGCATTTAGTAATTAAGCCATGAAATGAATGTGAACCACAAAATATTTGGAAGGTTGTCGCAGAATATGCCTAGCAGCTGTCCAACATGAAGGGCTTCTCTTAGAAGAAGAGCCCTTCAGTCTTCACGATATCTGGGGGACCTTTTAGCTGTGTTGCCATTTTTCCCTAGCTGGAGATTTTCTTATACTTCTGAACAGCTAATATAAATCACAACATTTCATGATGGTATGCAGGCATCCTAGGGTTGGCTTAATATGTATCATCTAGCAATTTGCAGTACAACCTACTGGGTAACTCTGCATAAGATATTTTGATCAGTTTATGCAGCATAATGATAATGGGTTTGGTAAATTGCTTGCTTTTCCTTTTGTATGATTGATTTACTGCTCAGGATTAGTGAGTGGGCTCAGAGATGCGTAAGTTTGGAGAAATATTAAGCCTTCACTCCTCTGTGTTAAAACATGAAAATTCTAATGAATCAAGAAAATGCTTTTTATATGTCTAGAGCTTACACAATCACAAGACACTCATTAAAATGTCTGTCTGTTGAGAGCATTTACTAGTGTTTGCTTCTGCAGTAGTATTTCCTCATGTTGAATAAAAATTGTTTATTCACAAAGAGTAATTTTTCTTCAGTTAGATTAATGGTCAGGTTTTTTCTAGTTTGATATTCTATCAATTCAGGAAATATGTACTAAAATTAAAATAGAAATAAATGAAAATAACAATATGGTAAGCCCTTGTTTAATCTCACCCAAAGCTAATTTTTTAAACATGTATTTCAATTTTGCTCTAGTTTCCTCAATAATATCAATGAATATTTAGCAAACAGTCTCTATGTACTGTTGTGTGTACTCTGCTGGAGGTAATCAAAAAAGGATTTCATGTGGTCAACATATCTCCCCTCAATCATATCTCTCAGTTTTCTTTTGAAGGAAGATGGAGTGATTGGCTGGTGGGGTGAATGTAGATGTTAACACCTACATAAAAATACACCCAAATTCCTGTCATTGTAATTACGAATTTCAGTTACTTCTTGACTTACAGCTCTGGCAGACAAATACTCCTAAATAGGGCTCTTGATCTGATGACCAGGAAATGACAAAAAGAGATTAAATTAAAAATCATTAGCTCCCACTAATGACATCTCTTCACGACTTTAGACTCTTGAGGTTGAAAGAAGCTTTAAAAGTTACCATATGAGAGTTTCTTTTTTCTTATTCTCTAATTTCTTTCTTAATCAATAATTGTCTTGACTCTGGATTGATATGCCTTGGGATTGTCAAATAACTACCTCCTAAATTTCTGCTAAAAGCCTTTTCTTATACAGACAAATAATGTTATTATTGGTTTCCTACTGTGAGCCAAGCACTGTTTCACGTAGCTTACACTCTTTGTCTCAGGTCCTAGTTCTTGGTGCCACAGAAAACCGTTTAAATTCATCTTTATGTGATGCACATTCAAGGATCTGAGGACAGCAATGGGATTCCTTTGGCACCCCATCTTCTCCAACCTGAATATTTTTCATTGGCAATTAGCCCTGGTAGCTTGACATCTTCTCCTCATCTCTTGTTAATCAGTGTATCAGTAACCCAGATCTAGAACCAAAACTGAATATCTTTCTTGTTTTAAATATAATAAATAAATTGTGTTTCCTATGATGTAACTACCCACATCCCACCCCATTTTTGTCGGTCAGTCTATTTTGTTTAAGTTGATTTATTCTAATTAGCATTTATCAAGAAACTACTATGTACCAAGTACTATTGTATGTTGAAGATAAAATGCAAAGGAGACATGGTTTTTGACATGGCATCTGTATTTGTATAAGGTCAGTGCATATGTTAAACATGTGACTAAGTATAATAAAATGTGCTTCATATGTTACCAGAAGCATCAAAATGCTCTGGCAGCATGGGAAAAAGCTTGATTCTGTGTGGTTGTTCTGCTGCTTTGGTGGTAAAATCAAAAAGCTCATTTTGAGAGCAGCATTTAAACAGGATTGTTAAATGTTACTAGGGTCCTTTCAAGGAAAGAAGACAACAGATGTATTGGAATATTGGAATATTATAGGAAGATTAATAACAATAATAAAAACAGACGTGGAAATATGAGCTATGTTTCAACAGTGGCTAATGGAATCAGGAACCAAGGACTGAGAGGAAGGGGAGGTACTGGCAGTAGAAGAGTAGGTTAGGACCAAACATTGAATTCTGGGGAAAGGCATTTAGAGCTATGCCAAAGGTACTCATCACACAAAGGGTGGTCTGAAAATGAGCAGCACCATAACCACCGGGAGCTTGTGAGAAATACAGAATCTCAGACCAGCTGACCTAGAATCTGCATCTTAAGAAGGTTGCCAGGTGGTTTGGGTGCTTACCAAAGTTTGAGATGCACTGCCAGAGGTGACAGACAACGCTTTGTGTAAGGTTTGCAGGTAAAGGAAGAGGTGAATAGGGAATGTATATTTTTAGGGATACTGGTGTCATTTCGCGTAACACACACAATGTACTTCTATTACTGTCTCTTTACAGAAAAGAAAACTCACATCTGAGTAGGTTAATTCTATCACCCACAGTCTTGATTTAATAAATGAGAGAGCAAGAATTTGGAGCCTGGTGTGTTTAGCTCCAAAGATTACCTGGTTCCATTTCATGATTGAATGATTTTATCAGTGTGGGATTTTGAAAAGTTAAACATAAGAGAGTCAATGAAGTGGGTTGAAACTGTTTTCTGTCAGTTAGAAAATACCCATCATGTTTCTGTGAGGACTGAATGAGGCAGTTTACGGAAGCTGTGAGATGTATGGTGGGTAGGCGCTTCGGAAATGAAATCTGCCATTAGTGGTAACTGAACCCTAGAGTCTTTGTTGCACTCCCCTCTCCAGTGTATGCTTACATAATGTCTCTTTTTCCTTTAATATTCAAATATCTACGATCTGATGTCCTGAGTGACTGTGGAAAGCCCGGTCTTTTATTTTATCCCCCTCCAGGCATATCTGAGAATGCCAGGGCAATGATTACATGTTCTATGATTCCCACATGGTTTTCACTTGTCAACTGTACCAGACATCTGTTTCATATCTCCTTCCTCAGTACTGTTTCACCCTAACAATGGAACAGGCATCTCTATTAATTCCCCAAAGGATAATTAGGACCAAGGTTTGGAAAACAACAGCAGGAAACTACAATGCAGAGAATATGATTGGATTCTGAACAATAATTTTGAGTCTTTTCCTGTGACTTTTCCCTTCCCTGACTCTTCCTTTGGCTTTGGTTTGCCTCCATGTTTCAGGGGCTGCCCTCATGTCCCTCCACATGGATGCTCTGGTCATTTCTATGCTGCTTTGAAGACAGACTCCCAACTCTCTCTTGGGCTCAGGAAGAAGGAAAAAGAGTCCTCATTTGCCTCAATGTGGGACTTGTCTTTTGTTTTTTCTTCCCTAGGACTCATAGAAATAAGAACATTCATGTTCTTCATGGGAAATAGCCATCTCCAATCAAAGAATATAAACTGGTTTTCCATGTCTTGCAACACTCACCATTTTCTTTTCTGTCTGGCTAATTCAAACTAAAATGATACCTTAAGGGGGACATTGAACTATCTTCAAAGAAAATAGTTCTTTGAAACTAACCCTCCAGCATCTCTTCTGTCAAGTCTAGATGTTCCTCCTGATGTGGCTTGGTCTCCTAATCAATAAGCGGCTACTTTTAAAAGACACATACTCATTAAGAAGAGATAGTATTCTTTTTAAAAGTTAATTCTTTTTATTGATACATAATAGTTGTACATATTTATGGGGTACATGTGATATTTTGATACATGCATACAATGTATAATGTCCAAATCAGGGTAATTGAGATATCCATCACCTCAATTATCATTTAAGAACAAACAACCTTCTTACAAAAGGAATTCTAACATGTAAACAGAACATTTAATATCTCAGCCTGAATTAGGCCTTCCCAAGGACAGTGAGTAGATATTTGAATTATAACTGCATAGCACAATGGGCTTAGTAAGCCCACTACACTATTTACTAGAACTGGCACATACCATCACTCATAGAACAGGTGTGTTTATGAGGGTCTGTGTGTGTGTGTGTGTGTGTGTGTATGTGTGCATATGGGTGTTAAAAAGAACTACAAGTTTATAGAAAAATTTAATCTATCCAATTGCCACATTCTTTGACACCATGTTGACACAATATGTCACAGAATCTGACAGCATCCAAACACTGAAACATAGCTGTTTCTTGATTTAAAGATCATATAATTAGAAGCACTCTGTGTTAAGGGTAAGGGGAGTGGTACCCAAAGACAGTGCACATTCACCCCAAAGACAAGTTTTATAATCACCTTGAAAGCAAAAACTTGCTATAATCCTCCAAATGGCATGACACACTTCAGCTCTTTGGATGTGTTTTTCTCCCTGGACTGCTCTATTACCCCGTGCCCTGTTGTTTGCCTTGGATACAAGATGAAGATTTTGTACTTGGACCTTTGAAAATTATTCAGGTCATGTTTAGCTACAGAATGTTTTGCTGCCTCCACCGGATGGAATCTATTTTTAAAAACTGGAGTTTGAAGGACTAAAAGGAAAGAGAAAAAATGACGCTTTATTGGTTTTAAGGCAGTTGTTTTTGTGTTTTTGAAGTCATACACCCTTGTGTACTTAAAAGCGATGGGACTTAGCCTCTGAGAAATGCACTTACAGATGACATTAAAGGTAGAGTTTAAGAGACCTAATGTATTTTTTTCAAACCTTTCCTGGACTCCCTCCATGAGGCCTCTTGGTTTAAGATTAGTTTAGATGATATTTTAGTATCTTTCAGTGAAACAAAATATTAATAACTTTAATAAAGAGTAAGATTTTATACCTATAAAAAGTAATCTCAACATTGGAGCCTTGCTTCAGTCTGAGGCAAAAGAGGGCCTTCATCTGTTACCATGATGGTTTCCCAGAGGCCAACGAAGTTGTTGACCAGATTTATCTCTGCAGCAGTTAATGCTGAATGTCTGTGGCTTGAATGGCTTGTGGGTAAAAGCCATAAATCAATTGTTGGGTATTGCTCATTTTTATGGTTTATTCTTCAAAATATAGCCAAAGACAGTAGCAATTTAGAGGATTTTGTTTCTTGGTGATCAGGTATTTCCTTTTTTACACATACGTTAACTGGCCAAGGGATAGTATGTGAAAATCATTTCTGCTCTTTGAATACTTGTAGGATATTCTGTCACTGTAACTGATGGAAGTTCTTCAAGGGAGCTTTTCTCACAACTTACCTTTTTCTTCTAGCAGAGGGACCATTTGTGAATATTCTTTGAAACCTAAGAGTTTGTTTTGTGTGTTGGTGTGTGTATGTGTGTCTGAGAGAGAGAGAATTTTACGAAATTGAGTCAAACTAGGATTACTGATTTGTGAACAGTGGGATGTTCTGTGTTTCTCAAAATAATGGAAAAAGGTCAGCACAAAATTCGTAACACTTAGACTTTTAATAAACAAGAGAAATAATGCCAGATTTTAGAACAAGGGCTCAAGTAGCATAGACTTCAAAAGGTGCTTCTCTGAGGTGCAGGCATTTTAGAAGTAAAATTGTGAGAAGAGCCTCAAAGTGCATTTCCCTCTTAAGTGTCACCTCATTTTAAACCTTGAAGACTCAGGTATTACCATATCCTTGATATAGGATCATTGCTTTATAAAGTGTTCAAGTAAGGCCTCAAATGTTAAATAATGTTAATACAAAATAATTGCTTTAGTTCACACAAAACTTGAGATTATTTTTTATTCTGGTCCAACTCACCAACATATCTGACCAGGACTATAGCAGTTGACTCCTAGCTGGGTCTTCCTTTCCCTGCCTTGGCCTTCCTATTATCCAATGTCCACAAAGCAGTCACAAAGGCTGATATCAACTTTAAGAACATTCAGGACTTTATATCACACTTGGAATAAAATCCATATTCTCTCTTTAGGCCTGGGTGACTCTTCTTGATCTAGCCCTTACCTCATTCTGGGAATCCCATTTTGTACCACTTGTTCACAATGCCTCAGCCCCACTGGCTACTCTCCAGTCTGTTTCTTGAACAAGTTAAGGCCGTATTTCCTAGAACTTGCTATATCCTTGTTTACAAATGTAAATGGCTGGCTTCCTCTTCTCATTTTTGTCTCTTTTCAAAGTGACTGTGTCAGAGAGGCCTTTCCTGAACATTCATTTCAAACCAGTCTTCTCCACCCTTATCTTTCATCTTTTTTTTTTTTTTTCCTGAGATGGAGTCTCACTCTGTTATCTAAGCTGGAGTGCAATGGCGCTCTCTTGGCTCACTGGCTCACTGCAACCTGTGCCTCCTGGGTTCAAGTGATTCTCCTGCCTCAGCCTCCAGAATAACTGGAATTACAGACATGCGCCACCACACCCGGCTAATTTTTTATTTTTAGTAGGGATGAAATTTTAGCATGTTGGTCAGGCTAGTCTGGAACTCCTGACCTGCCTCAGCCTCCCAAAGTGTTGGGATTACAGGCATGAGACACCATGCCCGGCCCTCACCCTTCATTTTATCACCTTGCCTGGTTTTCCTTTATAGCATTTGTCACTGCTTAAAAATGCAGAATATATTTATTTGCTTACATGTTTATTTTTTACTTCCTTAACAGAATATAAGCTCTCTGAGGACAAGGATTTTATCTTTTCCAGTTATAACCCTAACCTTTAATACAGTGCCTGTCATGTAAACAAGTACTGAAAAAAAAAAAAAAAAGCTATTTGGATTATTAAATGAATGAGAAAGCGAATTTTCAATGGGATTTCACATTCTGGATCTCTTGGGATAAGGAATGTGAATAGAAGGAAAAAGTATGTTATTCTGTGATTCACTAGGCCTTCCTTAGGGTAGGGACAAACTTAAATCTTGCTCTTCTGTGAGCAGATGTAAGAGAGAGTCAATGGAAGACAATCTGTGATATTTTGGAACGTCTGTCATCTCCAAAGTGAGGGCAGGAAGAAGTTTCAAATGCCAGTGATAAACGTGGAGCGGGAAAACATTGGAACACAGCAGTGCATCTCTCTGGCCATAGAACTTGACAGAATCACTTCAGTAATTTCATCTCTTGTGCACAGGGAAAGACATTGAGCTCTGTATTATCAGACGTGAATTCAAGTTGTGCCCTTGTTATCATCAGGCCCTGAAAACCTAGGCAAGGCACAGATACCTGGGCCTGATTTCTCACTGGTGAAATGGGAAGGATAATGAAAAGAGAAAATAATTTTTATTGAGTGCTTACTGTCTTCTAAGCCCTAAGTACATATTTGCATGTATTATTTGGTTTAGTTCTTATGATAAACCCCCATTGCTACACCCTTCTCCACCCCAACCCTGTGCTACAGATAGAGATACTGAAACTCAAGAGGGATTTGGTAATAATGAAAAGGCACACATGTAGCCAGTGACAGTGCTGGTGTTAAAGCTTCATGTCAGTTTGAGCTTGCAACTCACTGTTTTAAAGGGTGTGCTATGGGGTTTTCCCTTTAATGTGATTGGGAGAACAAAATGAAGTCACCTTCCAACTCTAATAAAATGTATCACAGTCTTTGTAATTATTACGAACACATATGCCTCCTCCATTAGAGTAAAAGTTGCAAACCTGTCCATAATTCAATTCAAAGTTGCAAACGTGTCCATAATTCACCTTTGTGTCATCATTATCTAGCACAGAGCCTGGTTCATAAAAGGTATTTAAAAAAAAAAAAAAAAGTCTGTCTCTCTTTCCTTGCACCTTTCCTTGCTTTCCTTCTCTCTGGTGACAGAAATTACATTTGCCATAACCCACAGGGTCATAACAAAGACATTCCTGGGGAAGGAATGAGAAGCAGAGCACAATCGTCAAGTCTCTCTCTTTCAACCTGCTGATAATCCACACTGCTGTTCCAACTCCTGCAAATCCAGCTTTGCCAAGAACTTTGTGTGCTTTCCACAGCAGGTTGGTGTGAATGCTATGTTTAGAATACAACCATAAGCAGTCAGGGGTTTTAAAATTCTAGAAAGTATTGTTAGTTCTGTCCAAACACAGAGCTTGGCCTCAATAACTTTGCAAGGTACAGGAGCAAGACCCCTGCCCACAGAGTGTATTTGGATTCAGCAATGTTAATTTCACATAAGGGAAAAAGGGCTCTATGATTCCAGGACCAAGAGGTGGGGATTCAACAAATACTATAGAATACACAAGCTTTAGAAAATATAGATTTTTTTTAGGGCCACCTACTGTTGAAGTTATGAGGGAAATCATTTATAGTTCTTATTTATTTTCTTGCTTCTGTATTAAGGCCCCAAAGACAAATGTAAACAGCTGTTCTCAGCTGCACGTGTTTGTTTATTGATGTTTCAAACTTATTATTTGCGCAATATGTAATTTCTCTTTGAATCCTTTTACTTGTATAGATAGTAAATAATGATGTGAGCATCAGCACACCAGGATGAATGAATCATTCTTGGAGACTAGAAAACTGCCACTCATTTTACAGATAGAAGAGAATAAAATTTCAAGAACAAGAAATGGCATGCTTTACAACAGTAGATTGGACAGTCAGGAGCAAGACTGAGAACCAAAGGGCAAACCTCAATATTCTCTCATCAATTAGTAATCAGAATCAGATTATGTGAAAATCCATTGGAAAGAAAACAAGAAATCAGGCTAATACTTCAAATGAAAAGTATGCTTGAGGAGTATTGAATTGTTTGCCTTGGCTATTTTTAGCCTTTTAAAAGGCCTTGACCCAATAGACAGTTGGGAACCTTAAGGCTGATCCCCTACTCCCTAAGCAAATAAGACTTCAGTGTAGTTAAAAGAGGTTGAGTACCAGGAAAGGAGAGGATGTGCCAAACCATTTGCTTTTTTGTTAATTTTACTTCTTGGCCAATAAATGGCCATTACTTTGGAAATTTAAAAAGTCATTCTGTTGTAGAAAGGTACCAATTGTAGAAAGAGGCAAATGAGTTTACTTCTTTTTTTTTTTTTTCTTTTTAGCGGAGTCTCACTCTGTCACCAGGCTGCAGTGCAGTGGTGCGACCTCAGCTCACTGCAACATCCACCTCCCAGGTTCAAACAATTCCCCTCCCTCAGCCTCCCAAGTAGCTGGGATTATAGGGGCACACCACCACGCCTGGCTAACTTTTTGTAGTTTAGTAAAGATGGGTTTCACCGTGTTGGTCAGGCTGGTCTTGAACTCCTGACCTCGGGGTCCACCCACCTCAGCCTCCCAAAGTGCTGGGATTACAGGAGTGAGCCACCACACCTGGCCGAGTTTACTTCTTTATGTTGAGATTTTCTTGTGTGATTTAAAATTGTTTAAATTCTACAAATAAATATTGAGCAAGCCTACCCATGCATGGCACTCTGCACAGAATTATGGGGCTCGATGGAGCCCTGGAGATTACCCAGAATGATCCCTTAATTTAACCACAGAGGAAATGAAGGCTCCAGAGGAAAAAAAAAAAAAACAGAAACAAAAAAAATACCTCTTTGATGTAGCATTCTCATCTAGTAGCAGCACTGTGACTTGAACCCAGCTCACTTAATTCCTAAGTAATCTCAAGTTCTGTCTACCATTTGTTCCCACCACCACCGTAGATTTTCCATTCCTCACCTCAGATAAGGTCACTCAGCTAGCATATTGCAAAACAGAGGCTTTTTTTTTTTTTTTTTTTAACTCTGAGTTCACGAGTCTTTCTACCTACCACATCACTTTTTGTACTAGATTTTTAAATAATAATAAATAAGAAAATGTAAAAAGTTACAGTATGCCAATTTTGCCTTTTTGCCTCTAGACTCTATGCTGCAAAATATCTCAATTTCTAGTCTTAGAATGAAAATATATCCTAGAAACATCAGATGGCAAGATGAACCACAGAAAGAATCCCAAGGCATTTTGCTGATAAAACTGATTTTTTCATAGTTGTCTCTTTTGTTCTGAAAGGGAACAACTTGAACAGTAGTCTCATTGGAAAGGAGCGCCATATAAATTATTTTTTATTTGGTACAACACATCTATACATAGAAACAACAAAAGCAGATTTTGACATGTTTATTAATTACCCCAAAGCAATTTTTTAGTACTTTGACATTATTATTATTCTAAAGTCACCGTAGGAAATCACAGAAAAACTATTTCCCTTTACGATGTACTGAAATAGTTGTTGTTTTAAAATATCTTCCAATTTTAAAAGATAGCAGTATTGCTTTATTCTAAAATGATTTTCGATCTCTTTTGCATTTTTTCCTTAATTATTCACTTTGTGGCAACAACTAGAATTCTGAAGAAAAGTAACTACAAGGAGATTCGTGGAGAAAAATAAATAGGAAGTTGATTCTGAAAACAGAACTCTTCTCTCGCAAAAGAGGCTATAATTGGTGGTCCCAAACTCTTTATAATTCCAATAAACAGACCTACACTTCAGAAAATGATCACCACCTATAAGGTCAATGAACCCAGTGACCATGAGATCGTTACCACATGGGGGAAGATTTGGTTGGAAAGGCATAAAAATTGAATTTATTGATAACTTAAATTTTTCCCATTATCAAAAAGGATGTGAGGTGGTATATAATAAAAGCCAAAGATGCGTAAGGGGATCAGATGAGGAACAGAAAGTCAAACATGTTGAGGGCTATTCATTAACAGGCTAAGTGGCTGCCAGTTCTTGTGACGGCCTCTCCCACCTGGTCCTTCGGAAGAGAGTTCTGATTCTTTTTGTAGGTGTATGATTGTTCATGCCAGAACGTGGGAAACTTCCTTCCGTCCCTCCCCACCCTCATTTTAATTTGAAGTACAACTTATATACAATAAAATGTATAGATCATAAGTGTATAATTTGGTGTGATTTGACAAATATATGCATTCATTTGACCCATATCCCAGTCAAAATACAGAAAATTTTCAGAAAATTCTTGTGTCTACTACCTCCTAAGAAGTAAACTGTAGTTGAAGAAATTAATTTATACATTTTTCCCAGTTACATGGCAACAATTTGGGGGCTTCCTTTAGCAGACACCAGGAGTAAAGAATGTGTGAAACCATAGTGCTTTCAGTGGCCTTGGCTGATTGTTTAATAAATTTCTGAATTGTAATTATTACCGATGATATTAAATAAGCTCTGCAAATGAGACGGCATGTTCAGAATGCCTAGGACCTCAACATAAAACATTTCGTTTTCTTTCTGTGGGGGCAATGGTGTTAATGTACACTAAACACAATGGTCCCCAATGCCAAGGGTGTTCCCTGTTGCAGGGCAGGAAATATTGGGAGCTACCCTTTTATGGTAAAAAAAAAAGATTCTTCTGCTGGGTAAGCAAATAGCTCATAGCTCTCAAAGGAGGGAATTTAATTTAAGGAAGAATAAGCACTGGGGAAATAAAGTTTCACATGGGCAACTGGGCAGAATTCTATGTGTTTTTATAGCTGGCTCTTGAAAAGTCTTCAAGCTGCATATTGCATTCACACCATAGCGCGGCCTGGTCACATGACAGGCATGCTGAAATTCACTCAACCAAGGTTTTGTCAAAAGGCTCCCAGACGCTGGTCTCTGGTTGATTTTAGGGCAAGCAGTTACTGAATAAGCTTAGTCTCTAGGGACCGAAGCAATACATAGACACCACCTACAGAATTCCACTCCCACCACTAGGCCTGTGAAAGCACTTGTTAGGGGAAAGAGAGAGAGAGAGAGATTTATCCTGCTTTCTTAAATTAAAGATGCCTTTCCTATACTAGGGCCTCCCGAGAAACATGAACTTTCTTTAACTGCAGTTAGTGCCAGCAGCAAAACACCAGCAGGGGAATTGTTTGGCTGAAACTGGGCTGAGGTGCTGTAGCTCATTTCAGATTAATAGGCTTCTCTGGTTTCATTCCCAAAGTTTCCACCAATGGATGTGGACATTTTTCCAGTTCTAGAACCCTTATCTCTGCCCCGGGCTGTCTAGTGTGTTTGTGTCTGCAGGAGTTGTCATTCGTTTATCTGGGACACACTTTTTAAGGGATAAAAGATGAAAGATGAAAGGATGATAGTTTTTTTCTTTTTCTGCTGAGAGAATGGTCTGACTAAAATTTTTTGGTATAGTTGAAGAAATTCCTTGTATAACTTCAAGAGTAACTTCATTATCAAGCCATTGCAGCTAAATAATGCTTAACCCTGCCCAAGAAGTTCTTGAAGGATGTAGGTACAAAGCTTTGACAATACACATTTGGCATTATTCATGAGGCACCATTGTGTAAGAAAACATACTAGACTGAGTGTCTGGGGGCCAGAGTTCTAATCTCAACTTCATCACTAAATTGCTGTGTCACTTGCAAAATGAGGGGGATTAGAAAGGGACATATTCTGAAGTCCTTTTCAGCTGTAAATTCCTGTGGAGATAGATAACATAAAATCAGATTCAATTTTATGGGGATAGATATAAAATTACAGGATTGGCATTAATGATGACCTGAGACATCGAATTTGCCAACTGCAAATTGCATTATGAAATGTGATTTTGCATTTTTGCAATGGTAGAGTAGCTTCTGCAGGGCCATCATTGTGCCTAGACATCTATAAAAGCAGCATAAAACCAACCAAACAAAAAAACCCCAAACAAAAACAGCTGTTTGAAGGTTCTGAAGAGCAACCATGATTTTGAAGAAAACTGCATCATGGTGATGCCAATAGTCCCAGTCAGTTTTCTCCTTGAGGCATTTACTAATTTGTAACAGGTGTATGTCTGAGAAACCAGGCAGAAAGGTGACAGACAGCCCAAGACTTCGGCAGTCTCAATCGCCTGAGAAGACAAAAATTGGAGATCAAGGTTACTAAGTGAGCCAGAGCTTGAGGGTTTAACGTCCCACAGGAAAGAGAACTACGGAAACATGAATCTAAAATTCTGTGCAGGCTTTACCCTGAAAGCATTTGAAAAATCGTAAATTGCATAAAGTGAAAGTATGCAAGAAAAGCAGAAAGCAGCGGCTTGAAGCTAAAATATAAAGCACAGCTTTTTAGCAGACTCACATGCTGGTAAAATAGAATTTGAATTTCAGGACACTTCAAAGCAGGATTCCTGGTAAGCATGTTAGGATCCTATCTGAGAGGCCTGGGAGGCTTTATCCTGGGGGTAAAGCAAAAACTATAAATAGACTAGATATCACAAAGACAAAACTCAGGCTTGAATCATCTCAACTCCTGGTTGAATCAAGGTGATCTGCCTCTAATCTACTTGCCTGCCAGAAGAAAATCAAATTTTCTCTGAGGAAAATAGCATCTCACAGAGCCTCTGCAATATTTTAGTCACAATGCCCAGCATTCATTCAAAGTTACCAGATACACGAGGAGACAGGATAAAATATGTGTAAGCCAAGAGAGAGCGAAAAAGTAAACAGTCAAGAGAGAGGCCCGTAGGTAACCCATGTATCAAAATGATTAGGCATGGAATTTAAAACAAATACAATATTTATGTTTAAGAAATTATGTGACAAAAATGGAAAAGCTCATCAGAGAACAGAAATCTATAAAAGTGAATTAACATGCAATTCTAGAATTGAAAATTTTAATACCTAAAATTTAGAACTTAGGTGGGCTTAAGCTCAGATTAGACACAGGAGAAGAAATTATTAATGAACTGGAAAAAAAAAGTAAGAAATATCCAGACTCACATACATGAAAAGTAAGAAAAATTATAAAGCACAAAAAAAAGCTCCTGAAGTGGAGACAGCCTCAACAGCAAAAAGCTAAAACATGTGACACTGACATTGGGATCAGGAAGTTTGTGGGGACTTGAAGAACTATGAGGAGATTTTAGTGAAGACTGAAAAAGCGGTGAGAAAATTGCTGGAGATTGAAAAAAGTGGTCATCCATGTTCTGTGGTGTCAAATGTTTGACAACACTCGTCAATGATAATGTTGGACATAGAAAATATATTTAATAAACTCATGGAACCAGTGTAGGAGATTGATAGGCAGGATATTGAAAGTGTCATTTGGTTTCTTTTACCTACACATGATAAAGTACAAGAAAAGAAAGGGGAACTGAAAAAGGAACTGTTAACTCTTCAAGGAATATTAGAGAAATACTTTAATAAGTAGCTAAAAATATTAAATAATTTAAATAACTACAACCTTTTTCTCTAGACTAAATGGTATTGTCCAAATATATCAGGGCATTTTCCCACTAAACGTTACCTAAAGATCAAAATCAAGTCTAGAGTGAAGCTGTGAGACACTTCATGAAGACACCAAACATAATTTAATGTGGAAGCATTTCAGATGCTCTCACTTAATGAAAAGAGATTCTAGTAATATTGGATGCGTGCTTCAAAAATCTCTGCTAAACAAAAGAGCTTCTAAGTATCTTAAGAACATTGTCCCACAACACCCTAACAAATATTATAAGATATAAAGGAGACAACATTAAAGAAATGTGTTGATGTATTTAATGAAATGGCTTATAATTTGATAAATAAGAACCCCAATTTTAAATTTTAAAACCCACAATTTTAAAGGAGCTTTACCTGCTAGTACTGAAAGGAACACAGATGATTCAAAATGAAACGAGGTCTCTGGGCTCCAACCTTCTCTGGATATCAAGTAAGCTGAGAAAGTTACTCAGCTGCAAACAAGGACCAGTCATATGGACTAGTAACGATGACTCGGAATGTAAAATTAATATCATAGAGGACAGAGTTAAGAGCCATGGAGCACTGTTCCAATAAGCAGAACTAGGCTCAAAGCACCCAATATTTCCTGCCTTCGGAGAAAGATTAATTACTGACATATTTTCAGCTGACTTGCAGAATTGCTTTGGACCAGTAATTACTATAAGCCTCCCATTCTCCCAGTGTTTTGAAGAGAGTGCCTATAGCAGTTATTCTGTCTCCATCTCTCCACTTTCTTTTGGGTGTATGGAGGGTAAATACCTTGTATTCATTCATTTTTAAATGTGTAGGTCTCCAAGTCAAGATAAAGCACAATTGAGAAGCTGCACCCAAAAAACCACATCTTGAGTGCCTTGACAACACCTGATTTTAATTTAGATGATGGAATCTTGGTCTGTAAGCCAGAGCCGAATGCCATAATGGGATAAATGTTGGAGTCTTTGGGGGAGGTGAGTGTATTTTTTATGTAGAAAGGATGTGGTTCATAGGCCTCCAATAAGCCATTCCTACCAATATTCACACCTCTGTGTAGTCCCCTCCCATATTGACCCTGAGCTTGGCTATAATACTTTCCTTGATCACTGGGAAATTACAAAAGTAACTCATGCAAATTTTGATAAATGCTTTTATGTTGATGCTTGACCGCATTAAATTTTTCCTTTTATTGGTCTTAGACTCTCATGACTTCAGAAAGTTCAAGATGGATATTTGAGAGGGCAGAGGAAGGACATCTTAAGAATCCAAGCAAAAACCAGAACTGAGGTCTCAGACACATTGCTGCAGTAGAACCAATATGACTGCTCCTTAGCTATTCAAGTCACCCCGGCTTACTCATCCCCATTGTGGTCTGATAAAATTCCTAATTCACAGAATTGTGAGTTTTAAAAAAGTGATAGTTGTTTTAATTCGCTAACTTTTGGGATAGAATGGATAATTGAAACAGGAAATTTGGTCAAGGATTAAAAATGCCTAACATGTTTAATTTGAGTTCCTGAAGAAGAGAAGGGATAAAATGGGACTGGAGCAATATTTTAAGGTATATTGGCAGAACAATTAGGTAAACCACCACCAAGACACAGATTTAAAAATTGCTGTGACTTCAAGACGATCAGTGAAAAATAGGACATACATAGGCACATTATTGTAAAACTGCTAAATACAAAGGCAAAAATAGTTTCTTAGAAGCAGACAGAAAACCAAGGCATGATACCTAAAAAGAAACAAGAATAACATTGATATTTGTCTTTCTAACCAAAATGATGGAAGCCATAAAATAACAGAATGACATCTTGAGATAAAACAAAAACCCTATCAACCTAGAATTCTATGTAAATTATATGAAATACGTAAAATATTTTAAAATACCCTTTAAAAATTAAGATAAAGACATTTTTAGGTAAGAAAAACTCTAAAAGACTGATTCACTAGCAGGCTTACAAAAAAAAACTTAACAGAAAAGTCTCTCAAGAAGAATAACATAACCCCAGATAGAAGGGCAGACATCGAAAAGGGTGAATATTTTGAAAATTTTAAACGTTTATTTTTTTTTAAGAGACAAGTTCTTGCTCTATTGCCCAGGCTCGAGTGCAGTGGCACAGCGATAGCTCACCAATCCTCAGGTTACTGAGCTCAAGCAATCCCCCTGCCTCAGACTCCTGAGTAGCTGGGACTACAGGTGCCCACCAGTACACATGGCTAATTGTTTATTTCATATTTTTTGTAGAGATGGGGCCTGGCTATGTTGCCCAGGCTAATCTTGAGCTCCCGGCCTCAAGCAGCCCTCCCACTGTGGCCTCCCAAAGCACTGGGAAAATGTCTATTGACTATATATTAAGCAGTAATAACACTGCCTTGTGGTATTTAAAATAAATGTAGGATTAAATTACAAGAAAACAATAGTATAAAAGGTGAGAGGAGAATAAATGAGAATTAAATTGATACAAGGTTTTGCACTGTCTAGAAAAGGAAAATAGTACTAATTTATATAGACTCTGATAAGTCAAAGATACATATGGTAATTTCTAATACCACCAGAAAGTTGATAGAGAAAATTATACTAAACATATTATTGAAGGAAGGAAATTAAATAACACAATTTATTTGATTATTTTGGTGGAAGGCAAGAAAGAAGACATAAAGAATAGAAAGCAGATTAAACAAGATATTACAAAGTATTATGGTAGATTTGAGCCCAAATATGTTAGAAACTACTAGAAAAAAATACTCCAATTTAAAAACAAAGATTGTGAACTGACTCAAAATTGAAACCCAGTTATATGCTGTTTTTAATGAATGTACCTTAAATATGAGAAAAAAGGCAGGATGAAAATAAAGAGGAGAGGTAATTATGCAAATACCATTCATTTTTGAAAAACTGATGTAGGTATATTACTATCTAATAAACTAGGATTTAGGAAATAGTGAAGGAATTTTATAGTAATAAAAGAAGCGACAAGAGTCACATCTTGAATGATGTCATGAGGAACTCAGAGGATCCTTTCCCCAGTGAAACAAGTGTAACTGGTGAAAATTATTAAATTTTAACAAAGGAAAAACAACACAAATCTATAATTTTTGGAAAATGTCTGAGGGTATCCAGCAAATGGAGACTTATTTATTCAAGAAAATCTCCTAAATCTTACTAAGGACAGTAAAAATATGTGGCATTTGAACTAAAGATGTGCTCCCTTCCCCCCTGCTCTCCAGCTGAGCATGACAGAAGCTCTACTCCAGCCAAGAGGAGTTGCAGCCAAGAGCACAGGGCTTCCATTCCTCCCAGTTCCCTGTCAAGGGCTGTGGTATCTTCTCAGAAAGCACAGGCTGACAGCATTTCTCATTACCACCCCCAGATCTGTGTTGCAGAAGCTCTATTTCAAGCAAGAGCAGCTAAAAAGTCTGGGGCTCCCTTCTTCCATCCACCCCCACTCACAGGGCAGAAGCTCTACCACAGGTGTGACTGGGTAATAATATTGAGCCCTATTGTTAGAAGACAGGATCTTGTAAGGAAACAATTAGAATTAATAAAGAGCACAGTAATGTTCAAGATGTAAGATAAATATGCAAAACCAATTGTATTTCTATACACTAGCAATTAACAATCTGAAGAAGAAATTAAGGATGCAATTCCATTTACAACAGCTTCAAAAGCTATAAATACTTAGAAATGAAATTAACAAAAGAAGTGCAAAACTTGTACTCTGAAAACTGCAAAACATTGATGAAAGAAATTTGAGAAGACTTAAATATTAAAAGAAAACCTATGTTCATGGGTTGGAAGATTTATTATTGTAAGATGATAATATCCCGCAAATTGATCTACACAATTAATACAATACTTGTCAAAATTACAGATAGCTGATTTTTTTTCCAGAAATTGATGACTTGATTCTAAAATTCATATAGAATGCAAGAGAACCAGGATAGCCAAAACAAGCTTTATAAAAAAAGAACAAAATTGGAGGATTTACAGTTCCTGATTGTAGAACCTACTTCAAAGCTACAAAAACCAAGACAATGTGGTAGTAGCATTTGGATAGACATACAGATCAATGTAAAAGAATGGAAAGTACAAAAGTTAATCCTGACATTTGCTGTCAACTAATTTTTTTTTACAAAGTTTCAACACAATTTAATTGGAAGAAAAAGTTTTTTCAATAAGTGCTGGGATAACTGGATACCCATATGTAAAGAATGAAATTGGATGCCTTCCTTATGCTGTACACAAACATTAATTTCAAATGAATTATAGATCTAAATGTAAGAGCTAAACTAAAATTATATACCTAAATGTAAGAGCTAAACTAAAAATCTCATAGAAGAAAACATAGGAACATATCTTTATGATATACCTTCATGGCAAAGCCTTCTTAGATATGACACCAGGTGCACACACCAAAAAATGCATATGAATTGAACTTCATCAAAATTAAAAGCACTTTGCACTTTAAAGAACATTATGAAGCATCTGAGAAGACAACCCCCAGAATGAGGGAAATTATTTGCAAATCATATATCTGATATATATATATATATATCTTGTATTTATAAAGAACCCTCACAAAGCAATAATAAAAAGGCAAATAACCCAATTAAAAATTAGCAAAGCCTTGATTAGACTTTTATCCAAAGAATATACAAATGGCAAATAAGCATCTGAGAAGACAACCCACAGAATGAGGGAAATTATTTGCAAATCATATATCTGATATATATATGTATCTTGTATTTATAAAGAACCCTCACAAACCAATAATAAAAAGGCAAATAACCCAATTAAAACTGAGCAAAGGCTCTGATTAGACATTTATCCAAAGAATATACAAACGGCAAAGAAGCACAAACAGTGTGGCAGTTTCCTAGAGTGTTAAACATGGAGCTATTATACTATCCAGCAATTTCACTCCTAATAATATACCCAAACAAATAAAAATGTATACCCACATAAAACTTGTACACAAATGTTTATAGCAGTATTATTCATAATAGCATAAAAGAGGAATTAAGTAAAATGTCTACTAATTGAGGAATGTACGTAAAAATGAATATCCACAGGATGAATGGCTGTTTGGTAATAAAAAAGGAAGAAAATACTGCTCTATGTCCCAACATAAATGAATCTTGAAATATATACTAAGTTTAAAACCCTGGTCAAAAAAAGTCACATATTGTATGATTCCATTTATATAAAATGTTCAAATCTATGAAGAAAATATTAGAATAGTAGCTGCTTAGGCTGGAGTTTAGGGTAGCAGAACAAAGAGTTACCACAAATGTCAATGAGTTTAAAATATTTTAAAATTGATTGTAGTAACATTTTGCAATTATGTAAATATACTAAAATCCATTTTATTTTACATTTTAAAAGGATGAATTGTGTGATATGTAAAATATAGCCTAAATAAGGCTGGCAAAAAATGAATAAATAAGAACCAATTTACCAGAAAAAGGTTAATACTAAATGTATATAATCTAAAATAAAGCCTCAAAACATGTAAAGGAAAAGTTAACAAATTTTAAAGAAGAAATAAAGTTCACAATCACAATGACAAACAATGTAACCCTCTAAGTAACTATTAGAGCAAACAAATAAAAAATAAAAATTAAAAAGTTGATTTATTAATTGATCCAATTGACATGTACACACCACTGTAGCCAGCAAATGTAACATCCACATTCAAGCACACAGGAAACATTCAGCAAAGTTGATCATACAGGGAAGTGTAAAGCAAGTCTTGAGATGTGAGAAGATTGAAATCTGGCAGGTTATTTTGCTCAGGGTAGAAATGAGCTAGAAAAGAATTATTAAAAGCTAAGTAGATATTCTCAAGTGACAGAAAATTTAAAAACATGCGTTTAAAGAATCAATGAGTCCAAAAATAGTGAAAATTAGAAAATATTTTAAGCTCAATGAAAAAGAAAACATATTACATCAAATCTTTTAAAATATGAGCTAAAGCCTTGCTTAGAGGAAAATTTAGAGCCTTGCTTAGATGTATTAGAAACTAAGAAAGGCTGAAAATTAATGATCTAAAGTATACACTCCAAATAATTAAAGAGCAGCAAATTAGATCCAAAGAAAGTAAAAGGAAGAAAACAATGAATATAAGAAAGTTAATTAAACTAATGAAGTAGAAAATAAAGATATAATAGACATGGCATTATCAACAATCAAAAGTTGGTTACTTGGAAACATTATTAAAAATGACCAGATTCTGGTTTGACCATAAAAAAGGTAGTAAGAAGTCAAAAATTACCAACATAATGAATGCAAGAGCGACATTATTACAGATACTGTGAACGTTAAAAAGAAAATAAGAGTATTTGATAAACAATTTTATTTTAGTAAATTTTAGACCTCATATCTAGTGAGCAAAGTTTTGAGAAAAACTATCAAAGTGATACAGGAAATAGATAATTTGAATAGAATTATATTGATTAAAGTCATCAAATTCACAATGAATAAAACCAAACAAAAAACTCGAGACCTAACTGGCTTTGCTACTAATGGTTTTCAAACATTTACAGAGAAAATATCAGTCTTATACACACTCTGAAAAACAAGGGGCACTTTCCAACTCATAAGGTCAGAAATATTCTGATAGCAATTCCTAACAGAGACATTACAGAAAGATTGATATATAATGAGATTGACATTATAAATCATTCTCTAAAGAACACTGGGGGAAAAATCCTAACAGAAACATTTACAAACTAAACCTATCAATTTATAAAAAGTATAGCACCACAACCAAGTTGATTTCATATCAGAAAATTGAGGCTGATTAACCTAAGAAGTTCATCAGTGAAAATACACTCATTAACAGGCCGGGTGCGGTGGCTCACACCTGTAATCCCAGCATTTTAGGAGGCCGAGGCGGGCGGATCACGAGGTGAGGAGATCGAGACCATCCTGGCTAACATAGTGAAACCCCGTCCCTACTAAAAATACAAAAAATTAGCCGGCCGTGGTTGCGGGTGCCTGTAGTCCCAGTTACTCGGGAGGCTGAGGCAGGAAAATGGTGTTAACCCGGGAGGCGGAACTTGCAGTGAGCCGAGATGGTGCCACTGCACTCCAGCCTGGGCCACAGAGCCAGACTCTGTCTCAAAAACAAAAAAAAAAAAGAAAAGAAAATACACTCATTAACAAAACAAAGGAGAAAATCATAATTATCTCAATAGATACAGAGAAAATATTGGATAAAATTCAAAATATTTCATAGTTAAAAACAACCTTTTAGTAATTTTGAATAGACGAGAACGCCTCAATCTGAAGACAGTATTAAATATAACTACAATAAAGGGTATAATTAATGGTGAAATATTGGAAATATTACTACTAAGATTAGGATTGAGGCAAAGAAGTCCATTATCACCACTTCTGTGTTAGGCAACATTCAAGACATCCCCCCGTGATTTCCATATTCTGGTATTGATACCCTTGTATAATTCTCTCCCCTTGAGTCAAGGCTGGACTTACTGATTCACTTCTAATAAATATGGCAGAAGTGATAAAATGTTTTTCTGAGATGAGGTTATAAAAAGACCATCACTTCCATCTAAACACACTCTCTTTCTCTTGTGTGCCTGCAGGTGTTCTTAAATCATTTTTCAAGGGAGAAGCCAGCTGCCCTGTCTTGACATAGCTGTGTGAAGATGCTCAAGTATCGAAGATCCTAAGTCTGCCAACAAACATGTGAGTAGGTTCAGAAATAAATCACCTTTTCCACTCTTCCATTGGAGTCTTCAGTAAGACCACAGCTTCCGGTAACTGGTTGACTATAATTTCATGAAATATCTTAAGCCATAGGCACTCAAATAAGCATCACCCACATTATTCGCCTATAAAATAATAAATGTTTGTTGTTTTAAACTATTAAATGTCAAAGTAATTTGTTATGCTGTAAGAGACAACTAATATAACTTTATTCACCATTGCCTCATAGGTCCTAAAATGGGAAGTAAAATAAGAAAAGATGCCATCATTGAACATATAAAACATGAGTACATTTATTACAGTTGCAGGCTACAAGTTAAACACACAAAGGTCAATCACATTATATTAAATAGATATGGCTATAAACATATATTAGCAAGAAACAATTCAAAAATAAAATTTAAAACTGATCAAAAAGCACTCATGATAAAGGAAGATAAAGCACTGATTGATAAAAATTAAAATAATTAAAGTTCTTTAATTTTTATCACCATAAAAATTAAGAACTCTTGTTTACTGAAAGACATTGTTAAATGAGTAAAAGGCTGGCCAGTGACTAAAATAATATATTTCAATACAAATACTGCATCCAAGAAATTTATGCAAAATACATAAAGAACACATACAAACCGAAAACCAAAAGATAGTCCCCCCGTTAAAAATAGCCTAAAGTATTGAATAAGCACTTCCCAGCAAAGCACATTGAAATAGCAAATAAATACATGAAAATTGCTTAACATTATTAGTCATCAGAGAATTGCAAATCAAAACTCCAATGAGATACCATACATAACAACAAAATGACTACAATTAAGAAAATAAAATGTTGCAATATGAAATGATGGTGACAGTATGAACAGCTGGAACTCTTAGATACTCCTAGTGAGAATGTCAACGTATACAGCCACTGTAGGAAACTACTGGCAGTATCCTTCAAAGTTGTGTTTATACCCACTTTTTCATCTAGCAAGTCCATTTTTACATGTATACTCCAAAGAAAAACTCAGATAAGTACATCAATTGACATGTAAAAGAATTTTAATAACAGCATTATAAATAAGTGCCACAAACTGGAAGCGAACTGAGATCAATCTGTAGTAGAATAGATAAATTATGATATGTTCACACAATTGCATACTATCCACCAAAGACAATGGGTAACTTATTGTAAAAGTAAGCTGAATGAATTTCGAAATTATTACGATGACTGAAAGAAAGCAGACATAAAATAGTACACAGTATTATCCCATTTTAAAAAGTGAAAAACTAGCGAAAACGAGTCCACAGTGTTAGAAGTTAGAATAGTTTTTGTATCCTGCGGTTGATAATCATGAGGGGTAGAGACATGACAGAGACTTTTGGGATGCTGTAATCTTTTATTTATTGTTCTATGTGGTGGTCACATAAATGAGTTTATTTTGTGAAAACGTATTAAGACCTACCAATTAATGCACTTTTCTTAATGTACATTACATTCAATAAATGTTGACTTAAACATTTTTCTTAAATCTCTTAATTTTTCTTTTCAGAGTAAATACATTAAGCCAAAAGGCAGAAGCAGTAAGCTTAGAATGCACAGTGCCAGGTAAAATGAGGGTCCTACCTAAGTGGGAAGAGAACTCTGGCAAAGTCAAACCTGCTTGCCTGTCCCAACTAAATGTGGCAGTCCCTCAGCTTCAGCCCGTGATAGCCTTTTAAGTGTGTCCACCAGCCTTGACACACCTTTTACTTTTTCAAAGAAAGTCAGCAATTCTCAGTTTTATGTAAGATCTGCTGAGTTACTTTTTTAAACCACTTTACCGATCTGTTATTAACATGTAAAAAGCTGCGTATATTTAATGTGTATAACTGGAGGAGTCTGGGGTAAGTACACACCATGAAACCATCACCACCATCAAGACTGTCAACATGTCCCTCACTCCTAAGGTTTCCTCTTACTTCTTCTTCTTCTTTATTATTATTATTGCTACTATTTATGGTAAGAACACAACACAAAATCTACCCTCTTAGCAAAATTTAAATATACAATACAGTATTGTTACATATAGGCATTATGATGTATAGTAGGGCTCCAGAATTTATTCACCCTGTGTAACTAAACTGTTGTACCTTTTGACCATCATCACCCTACTTCTCTCTTCCACCAGCTTCTCTCTGAAAACCACCATTCTTCTCTGCTTCTACAAGTTTGACTACTTTACATTCCATATATAAGTGGAATCATACAGTATTTGTCTTTCTGTGTCTGGCTTATTGCTGTTAGAAAAATGTCCTCCAGACCCATTGATGTGATTGCAAATTGAAGGATTTCTTTCTTCTTTCAGGCTGAATAATACATCCATTTTATGTAAGTACCACATTTTCTGAATCCATTCATCCATCCATAAGCATTTAGGTTGTTTCCATGTGTTGACTTTAGTGAATAATGCTACAATGGATATGAGAGTACAGGTATTTCTTTGAGATCCTGATTTCAATCCTTTGGATGGATAAATACCCAGAAGTGGAACTGCTAGATCAGACGGCAGTTTTATTTTTAATTTTTTGTGGGAACTTCCACAACATTTTCCATAAGGGCTGTACCAATTTACATACCCACCAAACAGTATTCAAAGGTTCCCTTTACTCCACATCTTCACCAACACTTGCTATGTTTTTTTGAAAATAATAGCCATGCTAACAGATGTGAAGTGGTATCTCATGTATTTTTCTTTTGCACTACCCTGATGATTAGTAATGTCAAGCATCTTTTCATAAACCTGGGATAAAAACAGACTAGTAGACCAATGGAACAGAAAGAGAGCCCAGAAAGAAATCTATGCACGTTAGGTCAATTAATCTTTGACAAGGTCATCAAAAATGCAAAATGAGAAAAGAAGAGTCTCTTCAATAAGTGGTATTTAGAAAACTGGGTATCTACATACAAAATAATGAAGTTGGATCTTTGTTGTACACTATATACAAAAATTAATACAAAAAATTAACCCAATTTTTTGTATTAAAGACTTAATCATAAGGTTAAAGACTTAATCATAAGACCTCAACTATAAAACTCCTAGAAGAAAACAGAAAAAAAATCTCCTAGGCATTGGTCTTGGCAATGATTTTTTGAATATGATATCAAAAATGCAGGCAGCAAAAGCAAAACTAGGCAAGGGGGACTACATCAAACTCAAAAGTTCTGCACAGCAAGAGACACAATCATCCAAAGGAAAAGGCAACCTATGGAAGGGGAGAAAATATTTGCAAATCATGTGTCTGAGAAGTGTTGACATCCGAACTATGTAAGAAACTGCTATGACTCCATGGCAAAAGAACTCAAAGAACCTGATTAAATAACGGGCGAAGGGCTTAAATAGACGTGTCTCCCAAGAAGACACAAAATTCTGACTTTTAATGTTGGCATCAAATTAGAGTTCTTTAAAATATTGCAGTCTAAACAGAACACATCTGCAAACTCGATTTGATCATTTTGTTAACTCTAATCTATAGTGTCAGCATATAGACTAGAATTGTAGAGTTGAAAACCAAATATTACCATTCCCAATATTAAGTTATATCAGATAACTGCTGAAATTCATCTTTGATATGATTCATTATTCTTAGAAGGTTTAGACTTAGAAAGTTTCATGCATTTTTCTTCTCTGACTACATCATCAAAGGTCACATATGTGCTTATAAAGAATGTGTATTTTGCAAATGTTAAGTATTAAGCTCTATATATAGAAATTCAGTCAACTTTGTGTTTAAATCTTTTGTACCCTTATTGATCTTTTATTTATTTAATCAAACCCTGAGAGTAACATACGAAAATATCCAACTATGGCATTGAACTTACCTATTTCTAGTTTTTGTTCTATCAACTTTTGCTTTGTGTAATTTGAGTCTATGATATCACATGCATACACTGTTAATGTTATTTTGTCTTGCTGTGGCATTTAAACTTTTGTTATCAAAAAAAGACTCTCTTAAAAAATCCATGCCTATTTACATTGCCTAACTTTTCAGACAGTTTCCATTTTAGTAATGTCCTACCTCCTTCTCTGGTTGTCACAGTTGTCCATCAAAGACTTATACAATGTCACCCCAGTCTGTGCTGCCTTTTTTGCTGCCATACCCTCAAGAAGCATGAACTGCCCCCTTACCTATGCTTTTATGTCCATATTTCTATTATTAGACATTATATATCACATTGTAGTTGTTTTTCCATCTCTTTTATTATTTAGTTTATGAACTCCTTGAGAACAGTTAAAAGAGAAATACAGTTAGATTTTTGTTTTGTTTTGTTTTTTGCAGTATTTGCGTGATGCAAAATAAGTCACCCTATAGAAAACAAAGGCACAATAAATATCTGGTAGCAATGTTGTCCTATTAAACACAGGATTTTAGAACCAATACTTGCTTCTCTGGGAACCAGTTCACTTCCATCAGTAAAACTCTTGGCAGTGAGGGAAGATGTACCTGTTTCATCCTAGTCACAGATGTATTGTAAAAAACTACCTTGGAAATCCCTATGAAATCCCTCTGTTTCTGTGAAATATAAGCAAGATGGAACTATAGACTCCATTTACTTACTTGGCATAGAATGGAGGATGTGCAGTAAATAAGGTAGACAAATGTCCTGGCTTTTGTCTCTTGGAGCTTACATATTACTAAGGGGAGACAGTGAATAAATAACTACATGATTAAATAAGCACCATTATTTCAAATTGTGGAAAGCACAAAGAAGGAAAGAAAGAGTGTAATGAGATTGAAGGTAATAGTAGGGTAGGTAAGGAGAGGACCACTTTACATTGGGAGGCCATGGAAAACCTCTCTGAGATTTTTTAGCTGGGATAAGGAGCCACCCCATGGAAATGTGGAGAGAGAGAATTCTAAGTGGGGGACATAATAGTGTGGTTGGTCCACAGTAAGTGGAAATAAACTTGGTGTATTGCAAAAAAGGAAGTGAGGTCAGTGCAGTGGGGCCCAGTGAGCAATGGGGAAAGTGATGTGAGGCCAGTCGGGATAAGTAGGTGAAGCAATGTCTTGCTTGGCTGGGTGGATCAGATTGTGTTCTAAGTGAAGTGGAGGCTTTTGGAGGGAATGATATAATCTGACCTCTGCCTTTAATAAGACCACTGATCACTGAATGGAGAACAGGTGACAGGGAAAACAAAGATGGAAATTCAAAGATCATTAAGAGGCTATTGCTATAGTTATGGCAATAAATGATGACTGGACATAGTGAAGACAAGTGGGTGGATTTGAGGTGTTTGGGGAGCTAAAGGGATAGATTAAACTGGTAGATTATGAAAATGCAGATGAGAGAGAGGTAGACATTCTCAAGGTTTTGGACTTGAGCCATCAATTCTAGAGAGGGCTGTGCCATTATGAGATAGAGAAAACTAGGTGTGGAGTAGGAAGAGAGGGGGCATTGAGAGCTTGTTTAGCTGTTAATTATAGTATGACAATGCCTAATACCATGCCAGGGTAGAATTCAGGTATCACTGTGACATCAAGAGCCTGGATGAGTGAGAAAGAGAGAAGGGGGCAAAGACTAGCCCCTGGGATCCTCTGACATTTCCAGTACAAAAGAGAAGAGCCAAACAGGAGATTTAGAAGGAACAGTCAGTAGTGTACGAGGTCACTGAGGCAAGTGTAGACTCACAGAAGCTTAGAGAAGACAATATATTAAGGAAGAAAGAAAAATGAAAGTATAGTCTTATATGAGTGACTGCTATATAAAATGGAAAATGGAGTCCCTAGACTTTTAACATTCACTCTGTGTACTACTCTAGGACCAGTCTTTTCTTTCAAAGCATCCTATCACCCTGTCCTTTGTTCAGGATATTGTAGTCACACTGGCTTGTTTTCCAGTGTCTCAAGCAAACCAAGTTCATTCCCATTACTACAAGTTTGCCCTGGCTGTTCCCTCTCTCTGAAAAACTTCCTTTCCAGCTCTTCACTCAGATCCTTCTCACTCTCCAATTCTCCACTTAAATAGCACCTACTCACAATGGCCTTCCAGATCTCCCTCCCTAAAGCAGACCCTTCTCCAGGCTCTCTATCATCTTAGTCTGTTTAATTACTTCTCAGGACTTCGTATTATCAGAAATTATACTGTTTATTAATTTGTTTCATTATTTATTTTCTCTTGTCTCTCAATGAGAACGTAAGATCTGTGAGAGCAGAGGCATTTCTGATCTTTTCCAATGCTGATCCTAGCATCAGTAAAGTGTCTGTATTGGTTGAAAAAATAAATGAGAGAGAGAAGGTTAATTAAATTAGAAATACCAAATTTGATGGCAACGTTTATTAGAACACAGTGGTACGTTCTTATCTGTAGGCTGGCTCTATTAGCCTACTAGGCCTGCCATAACAAAATACCACAAGCTGGGTAACTTAAACAACAGAAATTTATTTCTCACAATTCTGGAGGCTAAAGGTTCAATTTCAAGGTGGCGGCAAGTTTCGTTTCTCCAGAGGCCTCTCTCTTTGGCTTGCAGATGGTTGCCTTCTCACTGTGTCCTCACATGGCCCTTTCTGTGTACTCACATAGGCCTGATGTCTCTTTCTGTCTCTTCCTATAAGGTCATCAGACATAATGAAGCAGGATCCCACCGTTATGACTTCATTTAGCCTTAATTATCTCCTTAAATGCCATATCTACAAATATAGTCATATTGGGGGTTGGGGCTTCAAAATATGAATTTGAGGTGGACATGATTAAGTCCATAACAGCTGCATTTATGTCTGTCGTGTCCATTCTCTCATTGCATGAGTCTGTGACTCAATTCCATAGTGAGATAGAATGCCATTTGTATTTTACTTAAATTGGCATCACTGGGAGTTTAAAAAGAAGGTGAGAGAATGCTTATTTAGTTAGATATTAATGACTTCTCAAAGAATCTATGCCAAATCTAGAGAATAAGAAAGGGTAGCATATTCTTTTCTTTCTATATCAGAAAAACACTTGGATATTTTCATCCTCCACTCCAGAACACTGGCTTTCTTTCCTCCAGATGTGAAAATTCAAGCATGAAATTGTTATTAAAGACCTCATTATTCCTCTTCAAATAGCACAGAAGACCTGAAATATAGTTTAATTATTTAAATGGATCATGTTGTAAGTAATGATTGACTAGTGCATTGCTTACTTAGAAAAGGAAATCATATTGGTGCATTTAATTCTGTTAAGTAGTGAACAGTAACTTCTTTTTGATTAATTGTTTCACACTAAGCACTTTTCATTTTGATCTCTAATTAGGTATAATTAGAACAATCCTAACTTTTCAACTTAGATAACTCTCTTGGTTTGCTTATGTCTTCATTATTTTGTCTGGAAAACTACGTGAAACAAAGGCATAACATTAAAAAAAGACATTGCAAGTTTTCCAGAAATTTCTAGATAAAAACAGAAATAATGCATTTTCCTTTTGCTGCTATGCAAAGATGGATCATTCAACAGATGTTCCAGGCATTGCCTAAAGCTATCTTTTACAAAATAATGCATATGGCCTCTGAGAGAACCAACAGTGTACTGAATATGACAAACTATAAATGCCCATGCTGGTTATAGGGTAGAGTTTTAAAGCTGGAGATTTCAGTTTAGTCTCCAGAGTGTATGTTGAACCAAGTCTGGTTCTCACTATAAGATATTTTTTACCTTACAGAAAAAGCATTGACATTATTTTTGCAGAAGTTTTCTTATTATTAGACCATTGAATGGGGACAATGCTAGAAAGTAACGAAGTCATGCTTCAGTCTTTGAGGACACATCAGTGTCCTTCCAATTTGGGGATCCTGGTCGTTTCTTGTGAAATAAAGTTCATCTGGGGGTTTGGCTTTCCCGCTACAGTCTGACCTCAGTCACCCTTGGAACACATCCAGGCCTAAAAAGACAATTTGCTTAAAAGGCAGGTTATATTTTAGCCCCTTAGAGTTGGTTTTCGGTTTCTGCTGTCACACAGCCGAAGTCTCAGTCGCTAGTTTTCTTTGAAAAAGGTGAGAATTTCTTCACAAACAAGAGTGTCAGGAACACCAAGCAGTAGAAAGAATCAATCAAATGTAACACTAATCCACGCTTCAGCAGAATCTAAGCTGAAGATTCACCTGATCCTTCAATTCCCAGATCCACCTGAATTGAATCTGTTTTACCTCCAGGTTGGCCATGATTTGAAGCTCAAGTTTTTCAGGTGTTTTCACAGATGCCCTACTTGAATGCACTGGGGAATCTAAAGGGTTTATAAGTTTTTTGCTCACCCTCTTCCCCTTTCCTTCCCAGGAACAATACATTTTTTTTTTTTTTTTCTTGTCATTTATACCCTTGCCATCTTATCGAAAACCAAAAGAACCATCAGAAATAGTATGGGGTGTGGGTGGGCTTATCAAATAATTTATTCCAAATTAACATAATAGTCTCTCTTTCTCAGATTACTTCTGATAAACAGGATTTTGACTGATCCTAATACAATGTTTATATCCTTCTGAGTTGTCTCAAACTTTAGGATGGTGAAAATATCATGGATTTTTGAAAATTCTGATTCAAATTGTAGGTCACTGGCTTGTAAAAATTAGTTGTCTTCTGTAACTCTGTTTAATCCATAGTAAATAGTACCTCAATAAGGTAAGGTATAAAGTTCCCAGAAAGAGATTGGCAGTTGTCTTGTCTTTTTCCCTGTTGTATACTATGTATAGTACCTAGCATAGCTCCTGGAGCCTGGGACGTGTTTACGTGTTTGGTAAGTTGAAACCATTCGAAATAAACGTTGAAAGTGGAAATTCTTTAGCTTGGAAGAACTTTACGGGACAGAAAGATAATTCTCTTATAAAAAGACAGTTAATTTGCATTTTATGTGCTTATTTTAAATGCCATTTTCAAGAGATAGGTTTCTTCTGTCTTGTGCACAGTGATAATTATATAATAATTTATTGCTTCTGAACATACAGCAAAATGTTTGTCATTATCATCAGGCTTCAGAGAGTGAAAGATTTTCAAAAGTCATCTGTGCAGAGTTATGAAACTAAAGGAAAACCAGACAGGAGTTAGAGAAGTGTTGCTGATGCGGGCGAGAAACAATGGGGTAATGATGAGATAAATCAGAGTGAGGTTATTATTTTGGGATGTGTAGGAAATAAAATATCTGCCTCATCTTACTCTTCTGCTGTGCATACGTTCTCCCTAGAGAAGCATAGCCTCTCCAGAGTCGAAGCCCACAGTGGAGTAATTTCTATAGTTAGCCCCTTCCTGCCTTAATGTCTAAAAGCTTAGAGTGCTCCCTATTGTAAAATCCAATAAAAACGAAGGGCTTACTTTCCATACTAAATTCCTAACTACATTTCCCTTAATGAGTGTTGATTCAATTTATAGAAAGGTATTTTTTCAATAGCCCCCAAGCCTATAAAGCCACAAGAGGAAAATACACTTCTTCGGGTGGTAAAATGTAAATGCATCTCTCCTATCCACCTGGTTTCATTTAATCTTAGGTTGTTAGTCTCATATGGTTCTTCCCACGTGAAATGAAAATGGCTGATGCTGTTGAGGGAAGCCAAACAAATTGTAACATTTCAACTTTGAAATCTCTCCTGAGCCACTTAGAAAATAAATTCCAAACTTTGTTTGGAATTAGATTCCACAATCCCTCCCTTGTATATGCCAAACCTATTTTGCATCTCCACGTTTGAAAAGTTTCTGATGTCTTTTTGGCTAGGAAAAGGCAATGCAGAATATTGTGTATATAGTAATTTTTTCCTTTTGTAAGCTTTTCAAACTCTGGCCTCAAGGTTGCTTTTTAAAAACTTTAATGTTTTTCCCCTGGAGCCAAGAGTTACAAAGCTCAAAAGGAGACAGTGAGAAAAAGAAAAATGGTGGTGAGAAGCACTTACAGAATATTCTGAAGATATTTAGTTTCTCTGGCCCTGTCAATCCTAGTGTATGTTTTGTTGAGCAGACAAGATTTTAAACAAATAAACCAGATTTCAATTTTTTCAGAGGACTTCAGATTTAATCCAGAATTTAGGGGATACAGATCAAACAGGTGAAAGAAAAGGAAAAGAGCAATAAAATAAAAGTAAAATGAGAAGAGAAAACTGAAGAATGGGAGGGCATCTACTCCCCTTTTTTCCCTTCAATTCTGTAACAGCAACTACACTAGAAAGTCCTTTTCATACCATCTCAGGTGAGACAGTTTTAATTATTCTCACTTAACACTATTTTCATTATATTAAAAGGTGAAAACTCAGAGAAATTGAGCAATTTGCCCCAAATCACATGTTTATAAGGAGGTAGATAAATTTCAACCCAAGTCTGCTATTCTCATGACAAACTTCTCTTAGTCAGGATAAAAAGAAGAAGGAGAAAAATAACTCTGAAAAAACAAAATTTCATAAGATAATTACTATATTTGAGATATTTTAGTGATTTTAAAATTTTATATGTATGTATAGGGTAAAAAAATTGAAAAAATTCAATAAAGTGTAAAAAATAAAATACAAAGGCCGGGCGCGGTGGCTCAAGCCTGTAATCCCAGCACTTTGGGAGGCCGAGACGGGTGGATCACAAGGTCAGGAGATCGAGACCATCCTGGCTAACACGGTGAAACCCCATCTCTACTAAAAAATACAAAAAACTAGCTGGGCGAGGTGGCGGGCGCCTGTAGTCCCAGCTACTCGGGAGGCTGAGGCAGGAGAATGGCATGAACCCGGGAGGCGGAGCTTGCAGTGAGCTGAGATCCAGCCACTGTGCTGCAGCCTGGGCGACAGAGCGAGACTCCATCTTAAAAAAAAAAAAAAAAAAAAAAAAAAAAGAAACAATCTGTAATCCCAATACCCCAAAATATTGACTGCTAGTTTTTGATATATATCCTTGCAGCATTTTAAATTTTGTTTTGTTTTTTTTTTTTTGGTGTTCAACTATTTGTTTCTCTATACATATATTTACAAAATTGAGATCATCTATTTGTAATCTGCCATTTTTTAACTTAATATATGATAAACATTTTTCTGTCTGCACATAATCTTCTATAAGATGATTTTAAATAACTGAGTAATTTATTTCAATCAAAAAATTTTATTGAACACATCCTACGTCCCAAGCACTATACTAGGAAATAGGTATTTACAATGATAAAAAGCAAATACTCTCCTTGCCCTTGGAAAGGGCACTTGGGGGGAGAAAGTAGTGTATTACTCCTTTCTCATGCTGCTAATAAAGATATACTCAAGGCTGAGTAATTTATAAAGGAAAGAGGTTTTTTTGACTCACAGTTCAACATGGCTGGGAGGTCACAGGAACTTATAATCATGGCAGAAGGGGAAGCAGACACCCCCTTCTTCACATGGTGGCAGGAAGGAGAAGTGCCAAGCAAAAGGGGAAAAAGCCCCTTATAAAACCATCAGAGCTCATGAGAATTCACTCACTATCATGAGAACAGCATGAGGGTAACCACCCCCATGATTAAATTACCTCCATATGATTCTTCCCATGACATGTGGGCATTATGGGAACTGTAATTCAAGATGAGATTTGTGTGGGGACACAGCCAAACCATATCAGGTGGATAATAAACAATGAGCAAGTGGACAAATAAATACAGAATTTGATCTACAAAGTGTTATGAAGAAAATCTATCTGTGGATTTAGAACACAATTACTCTAAGTTAGATAGGAAAGTCAGAGTGTGTGTATTTGAGAATATGGCATTAGAGTTGAGAAATAAAGAATAAGAAGGAAGTTAAAGCTTTTAAAAAACTAAGAAATTGCATTCAGAACAAAGAAAGGGCACTTCAGACAAGGGGTTCAACGTATAAAGTGACTCGAGGCAATGTTGCTATGTTAAGGGACAGAGAATTAGAAGAAAGTTCTGTGCTGCTGAAATATTTGTGGAGGGAGGAGAGAATGATAAGAGATGAGCTAAGAGATGTTAGCCAGGAGGAGATCCATACAGGGTTTTGTGGGCCATTGCAGAATTTGGATTTCATTCTAAGTACAACTGAGAAACTACCAACGACTGCTAAGTGACAATAAGCCTGATTTGATTAAGGTATAATAGGTATGAATTTCTCAGTCACAGACTCAGGCACATAAAAATGAAATTTATTTCTTAACCCAAATTAATTTCTAAAAGTTTTAGCCTCATCTTGCCCAGCAGCAGACAATCCAATCTATCCAATCACAAGTTTCTCTCAGTTCAATCCAGTGATTTTTCACTAACTCCAGAAGTATAATTTAATCATACTCTGTCCTTCACCTCTTCTTTGTTCAGGAAAGAAGGGGCTTATGAACATTATTATGTTGAGAGGTGTGTGTGTTCCATTTGTATATGTGATGGTGGTGGTAGGGTTAGATTACTTCTTTGCTGGCTTTTACTGCTGATATAACTGATTCAGTCTTCAGGCACATTTCCTATCCATATGGATAATTGGAAATTGTCTAGTTGCCTTGTGCTAGATGCTGCTCATCAATTTTTACCCTGCTGACATGACTCTGGTCCCACCAGACCTTCAGTCCCGAGGTTCATGCAGGTTGCTGGTCTCAGCAGTCAAACATAGTTCACACAGCTGGGATTTCTCTCAGACCCTCTGTGGCCTTCTCTTAGGTATAGAAAATGATCAATGGCTCTCCTGTGCTTTTGTGAGTCCTGAGGGATATGGATTTACTCTCTAACTTTCATAAATTTCCTGAAATTATACTTCCTAAAGTTTGTCTTCCAGGATTCCAGTGACCTGGAGTTCCAGCTAGTAGAGCCACAAATTCACTCTATTCTGAGATTACCAAATTTAAAGAAAGATTTCCACCAGAAATAGGCTAGAGACAGAGGTGACTAGAGGTTGGAGGAATCTCCTATCCATACAACATATGACCACGTCTATTTCTTTTTTGTTGTCTTTCCACAATTATTTTATCTCCTCTGCTTTTGCCTGTTCTGGAATGTGGGGATGTGGCAGTATGATGGCAGGGACTAAACTCAGAAGCCATGAGTGTGGCATCTTTGACTTCACTGTGGACCTACACATGACATTGAGTACACATTCCACACAGCTATAAAAAGAAGGCGGCCTGCGGGTGTACTATGGGTGGAAAGCAGCATAATCAGCAACATTTTGAGGCATTATCTTGCTATGGACAGTTTTACAAATTCATCAGGGCTGCCCCACAGCTCGTCCTTGTATCTAGTTCTTACTCCAACTTTGGGCAGGTTCTGGGTTTTCTTAGGTGTATCCTCCTATTACTCCTTAGGCAGCTTTTGCTTTGCTTGCTGGGATTTGCTAATTTTATTGCCCTTCCTGTAGTCTAATCTCACATACAGTTAAAGTTTTGGGCATATGCTGATACAATTTCCTTGTTTTCAACACTAATATGTTTTTAATTTTTAACTATTTATTTATAAATATATTTTAACCATTTCAGTTAGAAATTATGAGTTTAAATATCTATTCTTTCATTGCCATGTTATCATTTGCTTTGTTTTAAAATACTTACCTATTTAATCCACCTGAAATGCATTTTAGTGTTTTGTATGAGGCATCAAATTTTGATATTTTTCCCCAAAGAGTTAACCAATGGTTTGATTAATATTTATTGGTATAAAATGTTACCTTTTAAAGTCCTCTTTTTTTTATGAAAAGTGTGTTTTCTGGGATTTCGATTACTTGTCTTTGATGTACTTACTTCTAGCTTATTACTACAGCATGAATTAGTATCTTTTTATGTCTATTTTCAAATTTCATTGATAAATTTTTTAATACTCCTTGCTTATTCAAAGTATTCTTGGCAAGTATCAACCCTATAATTTTCCAGATAAATTTTATAATCAATTAGCCAGAATTTTAAAAAGCAAACACCTGAGTTTTTTTTTAATTGGCTTTTATATTAAATTTTGAAATTTACTTGGGAAAAATTTATTTTCATCCCAGAATATTGTGTATATCCACTCTTTTATTTCTTTTATAAAGTTATTTTGCACACATTTTTCTGTTAAATATATTCCTAATGATCATTGTTTCACTGAAGCTATTGGATTTTACATATTTATTTTGTGTTTGGCATTTCGTTAGTTGTATAACATTTTCTAGTTGATTCTTCTCACTTTTCCAGTCGAATAATGCCAACTATAAATAATAATTGAATCTCCTCCTTTGCATTTGTTAAACATCTTGGTTACACTTCTTGTTTTGTGCCATTGATTGAACCTTGCAAAACAAAGCTTAAGAGAAGGTAGTGACAATAGTTCAAATCTTTGTTTCTTTTCTCATTTTAATGAGAATGTTTTTGTTGTTTTATTCTTATAGGTGAAGTTAGCCCCATGTTACATATTCTTTCTTTTCGTGTTCAAGATTTTGTTTGTAATGTACTGATATTCACTGATTAATTTCTTTTCTTTTTTTGAGATGGAGTCTCTCTCTGTTGCCCAGGCTGGAGTGCAGTGGCACGATCTCAGCTCACTGCAAGTTCCGCCTCCCAGGTTTACGCCATTTTCCTGCCTCAGCCTCCCGATTAGCTGGGACTACAGGCGCCTGCCACCATGCCCAGCTAATTTTTTGTATTTTTAGTAAAGACGGGGTTTCACTGTGTTAGCCAGGATGGTCTCAATCTCCTGACCTCATGATCCGCCCGCCTCAGCCACCCAAAGTGCTGGGATTACAGGCTTGAGCCACCGCACCTGGACTTCATTGATTAATTTTTTAAACTGATTACATGATTTTTCATGTGGTTTGATAATTCATATTATTATATTTCTGATTAAGAAACCATAATAGATGGATAAGGTTTTTAGATTATATTCTACTTGCTCTTGATGAATCATTTCTTTTAATAAATTACCAAATTCGACTGACTGTACTTTAAGAACTTAGAATATATATCAATAATATTTATATATTTATACTTTCACTTTATTGAAGTACAGTATCTATACAGCAAAGTTCACATGTCATAAATGTATTATGAAGTGATGATGTGAAATGTTTCTATTTTTTATTTTATTTCATTTGAAAATTTTATATTTTGATCCCTGCTGTTAGATTTCAGCTGCAGGATTAAGCTTATCATGTAAAATGAACTGTGAAACTTTCCATCATTTTCAGTGATGGAAAAAGTTTACGTAATATGAGAATTTTCTGTCTCTTTATGCTTTAAAAATAACTGGCCTATAAAATCATATCTGAGCCTAGATCCTTTTCATGAACTTTATTCTCTGGTAACTTTTTCCATTTATTCCATGACTATTTGTGTCATATTTTTTCTCTGTACAATTTTGTAATATTTTCTGTAGCAATTGGTAACATATATTTTTGCCCTATGCTTTGAAAACAGTATCCATTTATCTGTTTATATCATATTTTAAACCTAATTTTGTGAATTTATGTCCTCCAATTTCTTTTTGAGATTACATTCGCCAGGAAAATTCATTGTTTTCCTCAGGAACTTGTTCTGTGATTTATGCAGCCTATGTCTTTAATTATTTATTTTCAGCTTTTAACTTTATTAATTCTCTCCATTTCATTAGGCTTGTTTTATTATTTCTCATATAACTTCCTGAATTCTTTACTCATTTTTCTTGTGCTATTTTTCTTGTTGTAAATGAAAGCATTCATAACAGTGAAATAACCCGGAGGACATGCCACATGTTCATATATGAGTTTTCTAAACTTTTTTTATCTTTCTAAAAATTCTGCGAGTGGTTTCTGGATAGTCTCTCTGAATCAAGAGTTCAGAATGCTGTAATGTAAAGACAGAATGATTTCCATCTCATACAACAGGAGTTCTAGGATGGTTCAGAGCTAATAAGGCAGTTCCTACATGATTGTCCAAGCTCCCAAGAATCTCCTACAATTTTGCACCAATATCCTTTGGACCTTATTTTTGTCCATATAAGTATTACATAAGTGATGTGTCCATCTTGGAGAATCACAGGCATCACATCTGGAGGCACATGTTGTCCATTTGACATTAACTGTGATACCTGGTAAAGTTATTGTCTAATTTCCCCACTACGTATTTAGGATGTTTTTCCCTTTTGCAACTAATAAATCTTTATGGAGAGGCACTTTGAGATCATGCAGACATCTTACTCCTCACCAGAAAATTCCCCCTAGATTCAGCATGCATGATGATATTTGCTGAGAAGCAAGTTTTATCAAAATTACTGCATTTAACTTGTACATTAAAGATAGCATATGGGACAATTATTTTGGTGTCAATGTCTCCCTCTGTTTCCGACCCTTTGCCCCATCCCACCCAACATAACATACATTTCTTTTAGTAGGTTTTCCTTTAAGGTATTAATTTCAAAAGTTATTATGATCATATTTCAAACATTTTCAAAATTGGAAAGTATAATACGATGAGCCTTTTTTTTACACATCACCTCACTTTGATAGTTGTTGAGATTTTGCCACATTTCTTCTCTCTTCCTACTTACTGAGTTAACGTTGCTGAAGTTTTTTAATGCCAATTCTAGACCTCCTGTCACTTCCTTACTGCATACTTTAGTATATATTATTTTAAAATATAGACATTTTCTTAAATGAAAAAAAAGAAAAGAAAACAAAATCTTGGTGAAAGAGCTAGAAAAAAATTCCTTGTTTCCTGATGAAAATCTGCCCTCTGTCTTTGTAGAGCTCTAATGTCAGAAAAATTAAACTGAGTTGGATGATACACATCACGTTGTCCTCAACGAAAGTGTCTTACCAAATAGCAATTCCCCTCACTTCATCTTTGGCTCAAATTTTTCTAATAGAGAAAAGACTATCTATATTTTAAATATATGTTCTGTTTAACAGAGAGAGAGAGAGAGAATCAGTTAGGAATATGGTCCAAAAAGTTTATCTAAACTTTTGCAATTGTTTGTAGCAAAACACTTTGCCCAGTGAATTTGTTCTCGTTCATTCTGTGCATCCATGTGCAGACTTCATGAACAGACAATTCAACAATTACATGATAAGAGGCATCTTTGGCATTAGAACGTGAAGTCTTATAAATCTATCAGGGAAATCTATTGCCAAACAATTTAGCAACTAGAAAATTTGTGTGGTTTAGGTAAGAATAAGCCCAAGGCTTTGGGCTGAAGTGCATGCCATCCAAAGGTCACTGAAAGCCCTACAAAAATTAACAGGGGAACATAAAATTAAATAGTGCATCTTCTTTCTTATACGTGGGAGCTAAATGATAAGAACTCATGAATACAAAGAGGAGAACAATAGACACTGGGTCCTGCTTGAGGTTGGAGGGTGGGACAAGGGTGAGGGTCAAAAACTACCCACTGGGGACTATACTTGCTACCTGGATGATGAAACTATTTGCACACCAAACCCCAGTGACATGCAATTTACTTATGTAACAAATTTTCACTTGTACCCCCTGAATTTAAAATGAAAGTTGAAAACTAAAATAAATTTAAAATACAGTAGTTGCCTTTAGAAAACTTAAAAAAATGAAGACCCTTCAAGAGACAGCGGCTCTTTGGTGGGCTCCCTCAAGCAGCAGTTCCCTAAGGCCAGTTCTTGGACTGAAGCAGGGTTATCACACAGTGTTCACCAGCCCAAGAATTTCAGTCTAGAGGAAAACAAGGACCATACTGGTGGTTTCTTATAAACCAATTTGTAGTCATCTGGGAAACAAAGTCACATATTCTACTTTTTAAAAATAGTAGTGCTAATAAGTGCTATTTGTTTGTAGGTTGGTTTTTATTAATGTCTTTACTCAGTACAATTAAAATGTTGTCAATCTTACGCCAAAGCATCCAGTTCTTTAATTGTTGATTTTACCTTATATTCCTAGACTGGTAACCCTAATGTAACAGATGTAACAGTTTTTAATGTCTAGATTCTGTCAGCTCTAGCTCTGTGTCCTCAACCCACAAATATCCCTTGCATGTGAAATCTTTTAATTTTTTGCCCCTGAGGATATCTCTTCAAGGAAATAATAACTAGCTCCCGGCTTTACTGGGGTCATGTGCAAATGAAAGTACAGGCTTCTCCTTGTAGCCCCAAGCTTGTTCTGGACTGGTGGATGATGAATCATTGCACTCCTCTTCATGTGCAGGAAGTAGCACCTAAACATTTGACATAGGATCAGCAGCTACATCTGGAATGCCTCATGACAAAAGGCCTCTCTCCTGCATCCTTCTAGACAATGACAAGAAATAAAATGGAAAACAGTACACAAACAGGTAAAAAAATTTTCCTTAGATGAAAAAGTATTCTTTTTTTCATTAGAAAACAAGAACATTTCAGCATTTGTTTATTATAGCTACAAACATTTTTGAGCTTATATGTAGTGATCACAGTTAGCACAGGTTTTCTGCTTTCCGTTTCGTAGTTGCTATGATCTTATCCTTATTCAATTACAGGACAATTATAGGTCATATCAATCTTTTAAAACTAATGGATTTTAAACCATTTCATAAACAAATCCTGGTTTCTGAACAGTATTGCATAGGATGTTTTTCCTTTTGTTTTAGTTTTCCTTTAAAATAGAAAGAAAATCTCTTTCTATTTATTTCCTTCCTAAACAGAAGAAAATAGAGCATAAGAAAGACATTCACTTGTAGTTTACATTGTCATATAAAATACATGGTACTAAATTGTGGGCTATCACTCTTATTTATCTCAAAGTATTTCAAGTGATGATTATCAAACTGGCTCCTTGATATATAAGTATATGTATAGTATCTGTGTGAGAGAGAGAGAAAAAATAATGAAGACTTTTTTAGTCTTTTTCTTTGTCTTCTTTCTTTTGGATTCAAAAAGAAAAGAGAAAACTATATTATATCTCTGCTTTAATTTGTATATGTGTACAGAGAAAGTGCTTTGCATATATGTGAGGCTTGTTTCATGCAAAATATCATTGACAAGATGATCTTAGTAGACAGAAGAGGGAAGTCAGGGAGATAGTCATCGAAATAGAATTGTATGCACATACTGTCACACATCCCCTCATAATAGAGACAGCACCAGTATTGGGGAGCAGAGAGCAACTATGTGTAAACGTGCTTGAGGTCCTGTGAAAGGCAGGGCGGTAAAGTCTGTTTAGAGTAAATGACTGCACTTGCTTCCTGTGGTCCAGAAGTGAAAGCAAATAATCTATTATAGGAGTCCTTATCCCTTCTGGGAAACAACATTTCTGGTCTGTCCAAGAGATAAATAGATTTGAGGGCAGAAGCACGGAGAGGACGGGTCAGTCTTTGTGATAGAATTTCTGGCAAAGACTGCTAATTATTACAAAAAGCCTTTGTATTTTTTTGTGACAGATTGTCTCATTGCTCTAAATATTTTCTGTCCCTCGATCTTGGTTTAAGTTCTTGCAGAAGGATACCTTGAAGCAAGGATTCAAGTGTAAGCAGTTTATTTGGGCAGGGATCACAGGAAATACCAATATGGGAAAGAAAAGAAAGACAGAAATAGGATAAAGGCCAAGAAAGAACATGCTATCAAGCACATTACTACGGAGAGCAACTGGAACTCCCTCCCGTGTAAACCATGAACCTCAGAGTTATTCTGAGAGATGAGGGAGCTAATGTATTTATTGATTGAGGGCTGCTCGTGTGGGTGGTAGCTTGGGCATTGATTCCCTGGCCTATTGGCCTGTTCTAAACATGGACAGGAAGGGTTTCATGCTGTCAGCTGGAAGTAAATTGTTGCACACTGAAATAGCAAGAGCCAAGAGAATGCTCATGGTGGACTCCATTTATCCACTTTACCCTCCGTGTGAAAGGATTCGACAGTTATCCCTTGACTGTCTGTGGAGGATTAATTCCAGGATCCTTTGCAGATGCCAAAATCCTCAGATACTCAAGTCTCTGACACCGAATGGCCTAGTATTTGCTTGTAACCTATGCATATCTTCTCATATATTTAAAATTATCTCTAGATTGCTTATATCTACTGCAATGGAAATGCTATGTAAATCGTTGCTATATTGTAATTTTTAATTTGTCTTATTTCTATTGTATATTTATTTTAAATTATTAAATTTAATAATTGTTTGATCCACAGTTGGTTGCATCCATGGATGCAGAACCCAAGGATATACAGGGTAGACTGTATATTCTGCCCTATTGACTAAGCTTAGCTAGGTTACTCCCTGTGGGAGGATTATATTTCTCTGCTCCATTGACATTGAAGTGTCAGCAGAAGTGATGTATTTGACTTTGCAGCACAGCTTTAGGAGCCATCATCTACCTTCCTTTCTTTTCCTTTTTCTTTCCTTTTCTTTTTTCCTTTCCTTTCCTTTTTCCTTTCCTTTCTTTCCCTTCCCTTCCTTTCCCTTTCCTTCCTTCCTTTCTTCTCTCTCCTTCTCTCCTTCCTTCCTTCCTTCCTTCCTTCCTTCCTTCCTTCCTTCCTTCCTTCCTTCCTTCCTTCCTTCCTTCCTTCCTTCTTTCCTCCCCTCCCCTCCCCTCACTTTCTGTTTGAGATGAAGGTCTTGCTGGTTCACTGTGCTGGAATGCATTTGTTATTCACAGGCCCCGTGATTGTGCACTATATCCTGAAACTCCTGTGCTTAAGTGATCTCCTACTTCACCCCATGGGATACTTTTTTTTTTTTTCCTTCTACTTTGTACCCAGCAACATCCTGGGTAGGAACTGCTCATTTAATCTGGGTCCTGAGATGAAAAAAACATGTAGCTAAGCCTCAGCATGCTGTAGAATTAGAAAGAAATAACATTGATGATTATATGCCCCAGAATATTTGAGGTTGTTTATTATAGTAGGATAGCTAGTCCATCCTGACAAATGCTTTGTTTCTAGAAATAAATTGTTGAGGGGAAAAACAAATAAACAAACATGTGGTATTGACTTCATGTTTGGGCAGATAATAGTGTGGAAACTGTCTTGGATGGCATGCAATTTATGCCGTCGTGAAACATTTTGACAAGACCCTGTCAGTAATAATTTTGAGGGTAGATAATAAACCAAATGAGCTTGTAATCTTAGGTAAAGAAGTTGGAAAGCAGAGTATAAGCAGCCTGATATACTATTGGCTGAATTTCATGATAGAGAGGTGAGCTCAGAAAAATAATTGGCTGGTTTGCAAGCAGAAGTAGAAGGGAAAAGAGAAAAAAGTCCAGATTTTCAGGACTTGCAGCACTGATAACCTCTGGTTTATAATAACAGAAAGAATGAAAGACCCTTGTCCTCTAATTGTACTCTGAAACAACAATACCTGCCCTAACTCTCTTACTCAGGATTATTTTATGTGGAAAAGAAAACCTCTTTATTCTACTACTTTATTTTATTTTGTCTTTATTTTTTGAGACAGTCTCACTCTGTCGCCCAGGCTGGAGTGCAGTGGCATGATCTCAGCTCACTGTAACCTCTGCCTCTTGGGTTCAAACAATTCTCCTGCCTCAGCCTCCCAAGTTGCTGGGATTACAGGCACCCACCATCATGTCTAGCTAATTTTTGCATTTTTAGTAGAGAGGGGATTTCACCACATTGGCCAGTCTGGTCTTAAACTCCCTACCTCAAGTGATCTGCCCTCCTCTGCCTCCCAAAATGCTGGGATTATGGGCGTGAACCACCACGCCAGGCCATTATTTTAAAGCCACTGTCACTTCTGGTCTCTGTTATCTGAATGCACATTCAAGCTGATATGATGTAGTCGGAACACTCAGGGGTTTGTTTGCTCCAGAAAACTTTAACTGATGACTCTGGTGGGAATGGTCTGGTTTTCATCAACGCGCAGTCACCTGGGAGGGATGAGAGTCAGGGCATCACACTGGGTGGAGAAGAAGAGCACAGGTCTCCATGTTAGCGGATGCTGCACAGTGGTTTGTGGATGGGTTGGCCATAGGAACAGAAGCAAAAACTTGCCAGTTTAGCGGCCTATGGCTTGAAACATCGGCCTCTAGTTGTCTATAGGTTTTCTTGGAATGCTACATAATAGGGTTATTTGCCAAAAAGGGTTACTTGTCTGCCATTCAGTATGACAGGTCCTTTAAGAGAGAGATCATTCTCTTTGTTATTTACATAGGAATCCTCCCCATAATTATTTGTAGCAAAATATGAGATAATAACTATTGAGCTCATTTTTGCCATAATCTACCACTTCCTTCTGATCTTCCATCAACTGAGTCATCTTTAATGCATTCTACAGATTCTGATAAAAACACAGGATCCCATGAGAGGGAGAACACGGTGACAATTAGCTTCAAGTTGTTAACACAGAAAGGAATGCTTGTTCAGCACAGAAATGGGACTGATTTAGGGCAGGTAGGGATTTCTTTATTGATATTGATGTTCACCTCTCCCTTCCTGAACACACCTTCCAACAGTTGGGTTGACAGGGCAGTGAAAGGATTAATATTATTGTCCAAACATAAAATAAGCCTTCTTTTCCTGGGGTACATTAATCATTTCCTAAGAATGACCATGTTTGGGTAAAAAAAAAAAAAAAAAAAAAGAAAGAAAGAAACAAACAAACAAAAAAACCCTTGATTAATCCCACAAAATAGAAATTTTATAATCAACATTTTCTGACTATTCAGCAGTCAGACTTTAAATGTCTGGATTCAATTTGGCAAAAAGTCAATGCCATGGGAAAAATAGTGAGGAGACTACTTCTCAGAATTGAAAAGGCTTAAGAGACACAACAACTATATCTAAAATGTTGATCTTATTCGGATTATGACTCAAGCAAATCAACTGTAAAAATATATTTTTGAGACAGTCGGGTCAGTTTGGTTATGGACTTAGAATTAGAAGACACCTGAGATGATAGTGGCATTGCTTCTTCATTTCATTACTTAAGTGCTGGTAACAAAGGAAAGCTCCTTGAGTGAAGGGTAGAAGATTCAGCCCCTTTAGACAATCCGTCACAGCCGGTCTTTGCTAAGTCTCCAGTGTCACCTGTAACCATCATCCTGGTATGTGTTCCACCCAGGGTGCTATACTTGAAATTCCTCAAACACACTCTCCTCTTTCAGAATTCAGTGTCTTAGCGACAACTGTTTCCTGGAGTTTGCCTGAAACCCTCTACCTGCCAAAACTATCCTTGAAAATTGCCTTCTTGAATTCTTTCCCCAGCAAATGTGGTACCTTTTTTATAGCACTTAATATATTAGATTGTATTTATTTCTTGAAACATCTGTCTTTTCCCACTGTTCCCTGTGTATTCCTCCAGCTGCCACCCAATCTGTCCATTTCCTTCAGAAAAGAGTGGTTTCTATTTACTGTCTCTGTTTCCTTTCTTCCCTTTACTCTGCATACCACTTAATATTGCTTCCCCACTCCCCTCTCCAATGAACTATCTACCTTTGTTCTCCAAAGTTTCTAATCTTGCCTGATCTCTGATTTCTTGATTTCTATGGATTCCTGGTTTAGTGACTGTCTCACTTTAGCATATCTTAACATAGTCTCCCCCAAAAAGCAGATGACAAAACAAGGGCTTCTGTGCTGGGAGTTCATTTTGGAAAAAGATATTCCAAAGAACATGAGTGGAGTACTTAGAAAGGTGAAAAACAGAAAAGGAGAAGAAGCCAAACCAACAGTGCAACCTTTGACCAAGAAAATCACCACTGTAGGCCACAGGACTCCACCTTGGTAGGAGGCCTCCAAGGAGCTATGAAAGTGCACTTTAGAATGTTCTTCCTGAGATTCAGGAAAGGGGCTACTTATCCATCCATTTTTGTCTCTCACTTGTGAAGTGTTGTTCCAAGGATGGTGTATTAGTCCATTTTCACACTGCTGACTAAGACATACCTGAGAGTGGGCAATTTACAAAGGAAAGGGGTTTAATAGAGAACTCACAGTTCCACATGGCTGGAGAGGCCTCACAATCACGGCGGAAGGCAAAGAGGAGCAGGTTACATCTTATGTGAATGGCAGCAGGCAAAGAGAGAGCTTGTACAGGCAAACTCCCATTTTTATTTATTTAATTTTATTTATTTATTTATTTATTTATTTATTTATTTATTTATTTATTGAGATGGAGTTTTCTCTTCTCACCCAGGCTGGGGTGCAATGACACCATCTTGGCTCACTGCAACCTCTGCCTCCTAGGTTCAAGCCATTCTCCTGCCTCAGCCTCCTGAGTAGATGGGATTACAGTCGCCTGCCAGCACACCCAGCTAATTTTTGTATTTTTATTAGAGACGGGGTTTCACAATGTTGGCCAGGCTGGTCTCGAACTCCCGACCTGAGGTGATCCACCCACCTTGGCCTCCCAAAGTGCTGAGATTACAGGTGCAAGCCAACAGGCTCCTGCCCAAACTCCCATTTTTAAAGCCATCAGATGTCGTGAGATAGATCTTATGAGACTTGTTCACTATCATGAGAACAACACAGGAGAGGCCTACTGCCGTGATTCAGTTATCTCTCACCCAGTCCCTCCTACAACACATGGGAATTATGGAAGCTACAAGATGAGATTTGGGTGGGGACATAGAGCCAAACCATGTCAGACAACAATGTTGCACTTCCACATTTGCACATGTGGAAGTACAGCTGAGTGAATTGCAACAGTGTCCTTTTTGTTTTTGCCAGGTAATCCCTATGGCTAAAGTCCCCAAAGTTACTCTGTAAAGTTATGACAAGATACTATCTGATTACATTTTAGCTCAGCTGGTTGTTCCAAAAAATGACAGGATTAAGAAAGTGTGACAGTAGAATGTGAAGCAGGACACAAGAGATGTTCAATACTCCATTCTTTTTCTGGGTCCTTTTCTTCTACTAGTGACTAGTAAAAGTTGGCAGAGAAACACAACATGTACTGTACATGTTCAAAAAGTCTACATAGATATATTTCTTTACAGTGGGCACAATCTGTAGGCACTACCTTAAACAAATTATTAAGATTAAAATCTCTAGAAATAAGACACATCAACTTCATCATGATGTACCAAGAAGGACACACCTCACTTATGTAATAGTTTTGCCCAAAATGCATAACTTCAAACTCATCCTGAGAAAGTATTACAGAAACCCTCCTTCTTTTCAAGTGCTGGTTGCTTTTTCAGTGTAGAACCGGCAGGGAGGAACCTTGAAAACAGAGACATCGGCTAGGAGACTATTGTAATATTCCAGGCAGGAGATCAAAGTGGATTGGACCAGAGTGGAAGCAGTGGAGGAGGGAGAAGGGATTGCATTCTGGAAAAATTTCAAAGTTAGGTAGGGCCAATAGGATTTGCAGCAGATTTGCTGTGTGGTGTGAAGGAAACAGAGGTAAGGTTATTTTAGAAGTCTTTGGCACGGACAACAGGCAGAATGGCATATCATTTTTTTAGACAGGAACGCTATGAGAGGGGCATGTTTAGTGGAAGACAGATGAGAATCCAAATTTGTATTTAACACAGTGAACTTTAGATGATTTTTAGTTAGATGTCAAAAATCAACTAGGCATTGGGAGGGTGGTGCTCAAGAGAAAGGTAGGGGCTGGAGTAAGGAACTTGGAAGCTTTTAACATATAGATGATATCTAAAGACATAAGGCTGTTGACAGCCCTGATTGACAGGGAGTGAGTACAGACGGAGAAGAGATCCAAAGACTGAGATATGAGACTCTCCTGCCTTGAGAAAGAAGAATTCATCAAAGAGACTAAGAAGGAAGAGTCAGCAAGGTAGAAAGATCCTCAAGATGCGTAGTACAACCTGAGAGTCAAGGAGGTAAAACATTGTTTCAAATAAGAGGCAATGACTAACTTTGTGTTGATTACTGCAGATAGGTTAAGTAAGGTGAGGACTAAGAATTACACATTGAACTTGGCAGCAAGAAAGTCCTTGATGACACTGACATGAGCAGTTTTCCTAGAGTGGTTGGCTTGAGAATCTGATTTGAGAGGAAAAGAGAACAAAGTTATGGGGATATCTGGTGGGGAAGAGAGCCAAGAAAAATTATTTTTAAGACAGAAAAATAACGCATTTTTATGTCAATGGGAATGACCCAGTAGAGGTGAAAATTTGATGAGAAAAAAATTGATAAAACAAAAATAATGAGTAGGAAACGGGGATGTCATCTGGCAGAGGAGTTTGGTTTTTAGATAGGCATGCCCAGTGGTTCTTTATTCTCAGTCTACATGTTCTCTCTGAGTAATTCTGGGGCACTAAAATCAAGCTAAATGCCTCCACTGGACTGTGGTGAGCAGAAGGGAATTCACCTTGTATAAAAGGATCATTTTGTGGACAACCCAGCTCTAGCCAGTTGCTGACAGGTGAGGAGTAAGGACCCAGCTTTGCCAGATCTACTTTGTCAAAAGAAGCCAGTAACCTTGATTTTATGTGAGAGTTCCCAATCTTTAAATGTTCACAACTAACTTAGAATTAAATGAATACATTGTTTAAATGCACCCTGCAGGCTGAGCACATTAGCAGGTTGAATCAAATTGTGGTCTTTGCCCTAGGAAATCACATCAAGGCTCACTATTTTAATTAACATCTCATTTTCCACACAGTAGCTGGAGTGAGTTTTTAAAATACAAATCTGATTGTATCACTACCCTGCTAAAAATCCTTAAGTGGCTTTCTCTTGCACACTAAAGTTTAAGTTCTATAAAATAGCTTGTGCCGTGATCATACCAAAGCTAAGTTTCTCAGCCTCAGCTCTTGCCGGTCTCCTTTTAGACTTGACACTCCAGCGATGGAACATTCCACAATTTCTCAGGTGCTTCCTGGTCATGGCACCTGGGGCTTTCACTGCTTGAAAAGTTCCTGTATTCCTCTTTTTCTGGTTCATTTCTACTAGGTCTTCAGATGTCAGCTTACACTTTTTTCCTCTAACCTGCCTGGCCTACTGCCCTCTCTCCATGCCACCTTATGCCAAGTCTTTGTTAATAACCCTTCTCTATGCTCTTGTCACACCTTGCACTTCCTCTAATAGTGTAATTAAAGAACTCAATGTTCTCTAATTAGATGCACCTTCTTTGGAAATTACTGAGACTCTGAGACCTTTCGGTTTAGGAGTGACTACTATGAGGCAGGCATCAAATAGATAAGTGATGGAATTTGGTGTTCCTCATATCTTTACACCAGCAGTCCCTCCTAAGCTCTTTACAGCTATTCTCTCGATTATATTATTTCCTGCTATGTAGATGCCTACAGGCCCCTCAGATTCAACATGCTTCCTTCTCCATGGAACAGAGAACTTGAAGTCTCTCTCACATCTCATATCAGTCATCACCAGATTCTACTGAATATTTCTTGACTATCTCTTAAGTTATGCTGCTGTTTTCTTTCCACTACCACTGTCTTAGGCAAGACTCTCTTTATTTCTCACTATTTCTAGACATTCAAAAATATAACTCTGTGTCTACAGTTCTCTCATTTCTGTCTTCCAACTTATTGTCAATGCTGCTGGCAAACCCATTCCTGGATTCCTCTGCTTTGAATGCTTCACATTCTCCTCCTAGGCATTTGGGTATAGTTCAAATGCTTTAAAAGACATTTTTATCCATTCATAGTTTACCCTATCCTACATTTTCTATCTCCTCCTGTTTTCTCCCCTCGCCACTTACATGAAATGCTCTAAAGATACCAAACTTATGACAATATCCTAAACGTAATTTCCATGCTTTGTTCTAAATGTATTCACATATATCTTTATTTCTGTCAAAATGGTGTTTTTATTTCTCCAGAAGGACTTTTATTCATCTTCAGAATTCAGTTCAAACATCCTTTTATCCGGAAATCCTTTATTTAATATTTTCCTCTAAGAGTTACTCACTTCCCCCGAGCTACCTTTGATTCTTGTTTATATTTCTATTGTGCTTACTTATATGTCTTTTGCTTCTCCTAAACCCTGAGGTTCTTAAGAACAGAGACTGAGCTTTACCTATCTCTGATGTTTCAGTGACCAGCCCAGCACCTAATGCATGGTAGTCATTTATAGACTTTGTTAGAATGAATGGATGAATAGTGGTTATGCCTTGTCATACACAGTTTGAACTTGCCATTGATTCTAAGTGCACTGAATACCCTTGCCCTTTGTATTTACAGCATTTGCCAAAGCATTTAGTTTTTAACTTACAAGGAAATAATTAAACAGAAAGGATCCTGTTGCCTTGATCTTGAAACCAATAAGCATTTATCTGATCATGTCTTCTGCAGAGTAGCCAGGAAAATCTAAGTGAAATTGTGAGGAAGTTGACATTGCCTTTGCTATCATCCCAGCTTCCCTTTCAGAGGTCATTTCTTCCCTTCTGAAATTGTTTGCTTTCTAACCTTCTTTTTATCCCCAACACGTTTACTGCATTTCCTCTTCCAGGACACTTCATTTTCTTGTCTGTAACATAATCATAGAAATTTTAAGCAGCAATAATCTTTAAAGTAAATTGGAATTCTTTTTTGAACGTTTGGTCTGGAAGGAGTGAATCTACTTATGAGACCAAAGGAATAGAATGTTTGAAATTGAGTCTGTTCCAGAAACTATATAATATGTGTTCCGTGTAATCAGAGATGACTTGGCTTCACCCTTCTTTTTATAAATGAGAACGAGCTAAGTCCTCAGACACAGCTAAGCAGTTCTAGAACAATCTCCCATAGTGTTACTCACAAATTCCCATAAAGTGTTGGGCAGATAAGTGTAAATAGTTTTTCTATCACATTTCCAGAGAGAACTGTTGACATTGGAATACCATTTAAATCTTAGAGAAAAAAAATCTCTAATCTAAAATGGTAAAAATTTGAGCACAAGGTGAGAAAACATTACATGACGTTTAATTATAGAGACATTATTTAATCATTAATACCATATGGTAAGTTGAAGAAAACAGGGCAACTTCCCACATATTTTCTGTTCAGAATTTTAGAAGCACTCAATGAGTAAACACACAAAACCAATTCTTGTTTACATGGGAGTTAATTCGTGATGTTACATTGTGGCAAATATCTATTGTTGCTAGGATAGATCTGCAAGGTTTCCTGTTTTCCTTCAAATGAATAACAAATACTGTAGGTATCCTCTGGAGGGGATAGTAACGGCATGATATTATGCAGCTGATGCCTGAGATGCTGCAAAAGGGGATTTAAAGAAGCTGACAAGAATTTGGAGTTGTGGCAAATCAACAGGCATGGCCTTGCTAATTGTAGTGAGCATCACACTGAAAATTTTGCTGATTGCAGTCCCTGCCTGGGAAATGCACACCCAGTCTTATAATTAGCAGTAACAGCATTAATAATCTTCCGAAAAACACCTTCTTCAAGCTCTTTGTTTTCTTTCAAATTTCTATGGCTATTTTTCTCACATTTTCTCTCTGGAGTTACAGTTAGGAAACTAAATGATAAGCCTTGAATGCCAATTAGATGTGAGGCACTGTGCAATATATTATTTCATTTCATTATTAAAGAAGTCACAATAAAGACCACACTTCCATCTGTAGATATGGAAACTGAAGCAAAAAGTTTGAATAACTTGCCAGAGATCATAACCGCTAGAGGGAAGTCCCAAAGGACCACACTGCCACATCTCTGATTAGCATTTTTTAAATTTGGGAATATGGGTATATAGTGGGTAGAAATTTCATTCCACAACTCAGGTGTGCAAGAAGCGTAACATGGTTTTTCCACATAAAACAAAATTTATTATAAACACTTAATCTGGCCAATTGGGAATTTTAGCTCAATCCATTTCTTCCCATTGCCTATTCACTGGAGTGGTGTCTCGGTTCTGGTGGGCTTCTATAATAATGTAAGGCACTAAAGGAAGCATGCAGAGTGGGTCATCAGCTATCCATGCTGACACCTACTGAGATGTCCTCATTCCTCACTATTTTTAGGTGCTGGTCTATGCAGGTCCTTTCTGAGTTCATCCCAATAACCAGTCTTCAACCTAACAGCTAGGCTCCTTTGAGTCCAGTTTTCTCCCACTTAACTACCAGGCCCCTGTTGGGTTTGGGGATCTTTCTCCAAATCTGGATCTCACTGTGATTGGGAAACTTGGTTTGGTCAACTATAGCCCGCCGCCCTTTTCATGCTCTTCTCAGATGCAGGAACATTTTTACCACTCCCATATCTCACTGGGCAGTGGGCAATAGTGAGGCTGTCTACGTCTCACCTGACTGAAAACACCTCAAAGTCATTTATACTCTATCATCTTGACTTTTGCCTGGTGTCTACCTGGGAAAGAAAGCATAGGTTACCCCTGCACTGGAATCTCTCAAATTATCTGAGATTTCTGCTATATCTCTATACCCCATACTGATCCCAGAAGAGGGGCAGGTGCTAGCCCAATGCAACCCATATCTCAGTAGCCCACACTGTCCCTTCACCCCTTGTTAGTGCAATCCTCTCACCTCATCAAGGAGCTTTTCATTTTGGAAGGATGGTGTTTCCTTAGTGTTATTCTCATTAGATCTCTCTTCCAATTCTACTGTATATTTTATACATACAACTTTTTTCTCTTGACAATCTAGAATTTTAAAAGAAAAAAGTAATTTGTACTCTGTTTATTCTGTTTCAGCATTTCCAACCCTTCCTTGGAGCAATAACTTTAGAACTTTCTAAACATCTGCCTGAAGGAGAGAAGGGCCATGGGTAACAGGAAATACATTAGTTGGAAAGCACTTTGGTTGATTTTTCAAACATAATATTTTACCACATTCCAACATAAAGTAATTAACCAGCGATTTCTAGAATGAAATGGTGCTTGCAGTTAAAGAGAGCAACAGACATTATAGTAGAGATAAAATAAAAGAAAATTTTAGAGAATGACCAACACCATAATGTAAGCCTAGAGAGATCGGGGGAAGGGGAGGGGAATAAGTCCAAAATATCAATGAAGCCCAAGAAGGTGTTAATCTGCTATCCATTAAGCGTCTTCTTTTGGTCATGTTCAGTGTTATGTCCTTTTTAAAAATTAACTTTTAAGTTCTCCAAAAATCTACAAGATACATTTCATTATCTCCATTTTTGCATAAGGGCAAAATGTAAGCCCAGATGAAAGTGACTTGTTCAAACTTCCCTCGTTCCCTGCCCCCCTCCCCCAGTAATGTGCTTCAGACCTAGAAAGGTTTAGAGGAGCAGGCTATTACCTGTGACATACAAATTATTGTCAAAAAAAATAAGAATTCAAGGGAATTTATCCTTTTCCTTTTAAGAAGCTACAATTCCAAAACTGGATGAAGACTGCAAAATAAAGAAAATTATCAGCACACTTGATTTTTGCTAATAAATGCAAAAAGTATGAATAAAATAATAACTGAATCATGAATAAAATGCATCATGAAACCAATGAGTAAAAAGACACAATGTACTAGAATCTCTGGGACACATTTAAAGCAGTGTGTAGAGGGAAATTTATAGCACTGAATGCCCACAAGAGAAAGCAGTAAAGATCTAAAATTGACACCCTAACACTAGAAAATCTAGAAGAAATGGATAAATTCCTGGACACATACACCCTCCCAAGACTAAATCAGGAAGGAGTTGAATCTTTGAATAGAGCAATAACAAGTTCTGAAATTGAGGCAATAATTAATAGCCTCCCAACCAAAAAAAAAAAAAAAAAAAGTCTAGGACCCAGATGGATTCATAGTCAAATTCAACCAGAGGTACAAAGAGGAGCTGGTACCATTCCTTCTGAAACTATTCCAATCAATAGAAAAAGAAGGAATCCTCCCTAACTCATTTTATGAGGCCAGCATCATCCTGATACCAAAACCTGGCAGAGACACAACCAAAAAAGAAAATTTTAGGCCAATATCCCTGATGAACATTGATGTGAAAATCCTCAATAAAAAGCTGGCAAACCAAATCCAGCAGTACATCAAAAAGCTTACCCACCATGATCAAGTGGGCTCCATCCCTGGCATTCAAGGCTGGTTCAACATACGCAAATCAATAATTGTAATCCACCACATAAACAGAACCAATGACAAAAACCACATGATTATCTCAGTAGATGCAGAAAAGGCCTTCAACAAAATTCAACAGCCTTTCATGCTAAAAACTCTCAATAAACTAAGTATTGATGGAATGTATCTCAAAATAATAAGAGCTATTTATGACAAGCCCACAGCCAATATCATACTGAATGTGCAAAAACTGGAAGCATTCCCTTTGAAAACTGGCACAAGGGTGACCTCTCTCACCACTCTTATTCAACATAGGAAGTTCTAGCCAGGGCAATCAGGCAAGACAAAGAAATAAAGGGTATTCAACTAGGAAAAGAAGAAGTCAAATTGTCTCTGTTTGCAGATGACATGATTGTATATTTAGAAAACCCCATCTTCTCAGCCCAAAATGTCCTTAAGCTGATAAGCAACTTCAGCAAAATCTCAGGATACAAAATCAATGTGCAAAAATCGCAAGCATCCCTGTACACCAAGAACAGACAAACAGAAAGCCAAATCATGAGGGAACTCATATTCACAGTTGCTTCAAAGAGAATAAAGTACTGAGGAATACAACTTACAAGGGATGTGAAGGACCTCTTCAAGGAGAACTGCAAACCACTGCTCAAGGCAATAAAAGAGGACACAAACAAATGGAAGAACATTCCATGCTCTTGGATAGGAATAATCAATATCAGTACAATAGCAGTACAATGGCAGTACAATGGCCATACTGCCCAAAGTAATTTATAGATTTGATGCTATCCCCATCAAGCTACCGCTGACTTTCTTCTCAGAATTGGAAAAAAGTATTTTAATTTCATATGGAACCAAAAGAGTCTACATAGACAAGACAATTCTAAGCAAAAAGAACAAAGCTGGAATTCTCATGCTACCTGACTTCAAACTATATTACAACACTACAGTAACCAAAACAGCATGGTACTTGTGCCAAACCAGATATATAGAGCAATGGAACAGAACAAAGTCTTCAGATATAACACCATACATCTACAACTATCTGAAATTTGACAAACCTGACAAAAGCAAGCAATGGGAAAAGGATACCCTATCTAATAAATAGTGCTGGGAAAACTGACTAGCCACATGCAGAAAGCTGAAACTGAATCCCTTCCTTACACCTTATACAAAAATTAACTCAAGATGGATTAAAGACTTAAATGTAAGACCTAAAACCATAAAAAAAAAACCCTAGAAGGAAACTTAGGCAATACCATTCTGGACATAGGCCTGGGAAAAGACTTCATGACTAAAACACCAAAAGCAATGACAACAAAAGCCAAAATAGACAAATAGGATCTAACTAAACTAAAGAGCTTCTGCACAGCAAAAGAAGCTATCAGCAGAGTGAACAGGCAACCTACAGATTGGGGGAAAATTTTGCGATCTATCCATCTGACAAAGGGCTAATATCCAGAATCTACAAAGAACTTAAACAAATTTACAAAAAGAAAAAGTAAAAAACAACTCCATCAAAAAATGGGCAAAGAATATGAACAGACATTTCTTAAAAGAAGACATTTATGCCGCCAACAAACTTATGAAAAAATGTTTATCATCACTGGTCATTAGAGAAATGCAAATCAAAACCACAATGAGATACCGTCTCATGCCAGTTAGAATGGTGATCATTAAAAAGTCAGGAAATAACAGATACTGGAGAGGATGTGGATAAATGGGAATGCTTTTACACTATTGATGGGAATGTAAATTAGTTCAACCATTGTGGCGATTTCTCAAGCATCTAGAACTAGAAATACCATTTGACCCAGCAATCCCATTACTGGGTATATACCCAAAGGATTATAAATCATTCTACTATAAAGACACATGCACATGTATGTTTATTGCAGCACTGTTCACAATAGCAAAGTCTTGGAACCAACCCAAATGTCCATCAATGATAGACTGGATAAAGAAAATGTGGCACATATACACCATGGAATACAATGCAGCCATAAAAATGGATGGGTTCATGTCCTTTGCAGGGACATGGATGAAACTGGAAACCATCATTCTCAGCAAAGTACCACAAGAAGAGAAAGCCAAACACTGCATGTTCTCACTCATAAGTGGGAGCCGAACAATGTGAACACATGGACACAGGGAGGGGAGCATCACACACTGGGGCCTTTTGGGAGTGGGGGACTGGGGGAGGGATAGCATCAGGAGAAATACCTAATGTAAATGTCAAGTTGATGGGTGCAACAAACCAACACAGCACATATATACCTATGTAAAAAACCTGCACGTTTTGCACGTGTATCCCAGAACTTAAAGTATAATAATTTAAAAAATAAATGAATAAAATAAAATGCATCATGATCAACTAGAGCTTATTCAAGGAATGGGAAGAAAATTTAACATCAGAATATCTGTGTATGTTAATCAACACGAGGACTGGACTAGGATAAAGAAAGTGAGGCATCTGGGGTGTGATATTGACAGAGCCATGTGCCCTCAGGCCTGAGTGCCTCACTTGCCTTTCCCTAGTCCTGGTCTTCATCTTCACATTATGGACTGAAGGAAAAATTCACATGCATAGCTCATCTGCTATATAAAAACATTGCAGTTCAACACCTACTTATATGAGAGACTCTTCAAAAACTATGATAATAAGGAAAATACCTTTCTCTCATAAAAGTTATACACCAAAAACAGAGATTAGAGGATGAAGCAAGGTGGCAGAATAGAACCCTTCACCAGTCATTCCTGTGCAAAAATAAAAGCACCTTCATCAAAATAAAAAATCAGGTAAGCAATCACAATACCTAGTTTTAACTTCCTATCTCTGAAAGAGATACTGAGGAGGGTACCAAAGACAGTTTTCAATCACCAATGCCACCCTTCCTCCTTCCCTCCATACTGCCCCACCTCTCCAGCAGCAGCCATGTGGTGTAGAGAATCTGAGTACTTGTGGGAGGGAGAGTGCAGCAACTGTGGGGCCCTGCATGGAACTCAGTGCTGTTCTGTTACAGAGAAAAGCAAAACCAGGTAGGAATCTACTGATGCCAGCCCACAGAAGGAGCATTTAAGCCAGCCCTAGTCAGAGGGGACTCGCCCATCCTACCATTTGGAACTTGAGTTTTGGCAAGCCTTGCCACAATGGGCTAAAGTGCTCTGGGGTTCTAAATTAATCTGAAAGGCTGTCTAGGCCACAAGGACTGCAATTCCTAGGCAAGTACTAGTGCTGTGCTAGGCTCAGCGGCAGTGGACATGGGGGAATTGTTTGCACCACCCCTCCCGCAAACATGGGCAGTGCAGCTCACGGCAACAAAAGTGACTCCTTCCTTCTGCTTGAGATGGGGAGGGAGAAGGGTAAAGAGGACTTTGGATACCAGCTCAGCCACAGTAGGATGAGGCACTGGGCAGTCATAAAGCCCCTGTTCCAGGACAGAGCTACTGGATGGCATATGTAGACACACCCTGGGCCAGAAGGGAATCTTCTGCCTTGAAGGGAAGAACCAAGTCCTGGCAGGATTTATCACTTGCCAACTAAAGAGATCTTGGGCCCTGAATAACCAGTAGCAATACCCAGGTAGTATGCCTTAGGCTTTGGGCATGTTGAGCCCTCTGAGACATGCTGGCTTCAGATGAGACTCTGTACATTCTCAACTGTGGTGGCTGTTGTGAGAGACTCCTACTTAAGAAAAGCTGAGGGGAAAGCAAAGGGGACTTTGTCTTGTATCTTAGGTACCAGCTCGGCCACAGGTGAGTAGAGCACCAAGTGGGCTCTTGTGGTCCCTGATTCCATGCTTCGGCCCATGAATGGCATTTGTGGACCTGCACTGGGACAGAGGGGAATCCGCTGCCCTGAAGAATGAGTCCCAGGCCTACCAGCACTCACAACAATCTGACTAAAGAGCCCTTGGGCCTTAAGTGAACATCAGTGGTAGCCTGTCTGTACCTCCCATGGGTCTGTGGTTGTAGTGGCCATGGGTAGAGGCTCCTCTGCCTATGGAAAAGAGAGGAAAGAGCGGGAAAGACTTGGTCATATGGCTTGAGGGCTAGCTTAGCTGCAACAGATTAGAGCACCTGATAGATTTCTAAGGTATTTGACTCCAATCTCTGGCTCCAAGATGGCATCTCTGGAACTTCCTGGGGCCCAAGGGAATCTGCCAACTTGAAGGAAAGGGCAGGATCCTGGCTGACTTCACCACCTGCTTACTCTGGAGCACTAGGACCTTGAGGAAACATAATCTGTAGCCAGGTAGTAATTACAGTGGGCCTTGGATGAGACCCAGTGCCATGCTTGCTTCAGGTCAGACCCAGTGCTGGTTTCCACAGGGGTGCTTGTGTCCCACTACCCCCAGACCCAGGTGGCTCAGCACAGAGAGAGACTCTGTTTTGAGAGAAAGTAAAGGAAGAGAACAAGAGTCTCTGCCTGGTAATCCTGAGAATTCTTACAGGTCTTATCCAAAACCACTGTACTAGGCTAGTTTTTCATTGCTATAAAGAAATAGGTGAGACTAAGTAATTTATAAAGAAACAAGGTTCAACTGGCTCACAATTCTGCAGCCTTTACAGGAAGCATGGTCCTGGCATCTGCTCTATTTCTAAGAAGGCATCAGGAAACTTACAATCAAGGTGGAAGTTGAAGGGGGAGTAGGCATGTTATATGGCAAAAGGAGGCACAAGAAAGAGTGGGGCAGAGAGGTGCCACACACTTTTAAATGACCAGATCTCATGAAAACTCACTATCTTGAAGACAACACCAAACCATGAGGGATCTGTCTCATGATCCAAACACTCCCACCAGGCCCCACCTCCAGCCTGGGAGGGAGGCTGTGCCCTGCAAAGCCACAGGGATGGAGCTCCCCAAGACCATGGAAACCAACCTCTTGCATCAGCATGACCTGGATGTGAGACATGAAGTCAAAGGAGATCATTTTGGAGCTTTAAGATCCTACTGTGCTGCAGAGTTTTGAACTTGCATGGGGCCTGTAGCCCCTTTGTTTCGGCTATTTTCTCACATTTGGAACAGCCGTATTTACCCAATGTCTATAGCCCAATTGTATCTAGAAAGTAACTAACTTGCTTTAGATTTTACAGGCTCTTAGGTGGCAAGGACTTGCCTTGTCTCAGATGAGGTGTTGGACTATTGACTAATGAGTTAAGACTTTGGAAGACTGTTAGGAAGGCATGATTAGTTTTGAAATGTGAGGACATGAGATTTGGGAGGGGCCAGGGGTAGAATGATATGGCTTGGCTGTGTCCCCACCCAAATCTCATCTTGAATTCCCACATGTTGTGGGAGGGACTTGGTGGGAGGTAATTGAATCATGGGGGCAGGTCTTTACTGTGCTGTTCTCGTGATAGTGAATAAGCCTCATGAGATCTGATAATTTTAAAAAGAAGAGTTCCGGCCACACGTGGTGGTTCACATTTGTAATCCCAGCACTTTGGGAGGTAGAGGCGGGTGGATCAAGAGGTCAGGAGTTCAAGACAGGCCTGGCCAAGATGGTGAAACCCTGTAAAATACAAAAATTAGCTGGGTGTGGTGGTGGGTGCCTGTAATCCCAGCTACTTGGGCAGCTGAGGCAGAGAATTTCTTGAACCTGGGAGGTGGAGGTTGCAGGGAGGTGGAGGTTGCAGTGAGATGAAATCGTGCCACCGCACTCCAGCCTGGGCAGAAAAAAAAAAAGTTGCCCTGCACAACCTCTCTCTCTTTGGCTGCGGCCATGTAAGAAGTATCTTTTGCTTTCTACCGTGACTGTGAAGCCTCCTCAGCCACGTGGAACTGTAAGTTCATTAAACCTATTTTTTTCCCCCAATCTTGGGTATATCTTTATCAGCAGCATGAAAACAGACTAATACAGAAGACATACATGCAGCCAGAAGGCATATGAAAAATAGCTCAACATCACTGATCGTTAGAGAAATGCAAATCAAAACCACAGTGAGATGCCATCTCACACCAGTCACAATGGCAATTATTTAAAAAGTCAAAAACAACAGATACTGTTGAGTTTATGGAGAAGAAGGAATACTTTTACCCTGTTGATGGGAGTATAAATTGGTTCAATCACTGTGGAAGGCAAGGTGGAAATTCCTCAAAGACCTAGAGGCAGAAATACCATTAGGTCCAGGAATCCCATTACTGAATATATATGCCCAGAGGAATACAAAGCATTCTACTATAAAGACACACACATGTGAATGTTTATTGCAGCAGTATTTACAATAGCAAAGACATGGAATCAACCTAAATGCCCATCAATGATGCACTGGATAAAGTAAATGTGCTACATATACACCACTGAATACTATGCAGCCATAAAAAGGAACAAGATCATGTTCTTTGTAAAAACATGAATGAAGCTGGAGGTCATTATCCTTAGCAAGCTAACACAGGAACAGAAAACCAAATACCACATGTTCTCACAAACTAGTGGGAGCTAAATGATGAGAACACATGGACCCATGATGGGGTGGACAACACATACTGGATCCTGTTGGAGGGTGAAGGGTGGGAAGAGAGAGAGGATCAGGAAGAATAGCTAGTAAATGCTCAGCTTAATACCTGGGTAATGAGTTGATCTGTGTAACCAACCCCCATTACACATGTTTACCTAGGTAACAAACCTGCACATCCTGCACATGTACCCCTGAACTTAAAGTCAAATTTGGTAATGCATTAAAAAAGTAGTAAAGGGAGCTCTTCAACCAGAAAGAAAGTTACGTTAAAGAGTAATAAGAAATCATCTGAATGTACAAAATTTACCGGTAATAGTAAGTACACAGAAAAACATAGAATATTATAACTCTGTAAGTATGATGTATAAACTGTTCTTAAATAAAAAGACTAAAAAATGAACCAATCAAAAATAAACAGCAAGTTTTCAAGGCAGATATAGTATAGTAAGATACAAATAGAAACAATAAAAAGTTTTAAATTGGGGGAACAGTTAAAATGTCGGGATTTTATTAGTTTTCTTTTGCTTCCTTGATTGCATATACAATCAATGTTGTTATTGTAAGTTTAAAATAACGAAGTATAAGATAGTATTTGCAAACCTCATGGTAACCTCAAATAAAATACAAAAGATATACAAAAATATAAAGCAATACATTAAAACATAATACCAGAGAAAACAATCTCCACTTGAAGGAAGACAGGAAGGAAAGAAAGAAGAAAAGACTAGAAAACAAATAACAAATTGGCAGGAGTAAATCATTGTTTATCAATAAAAACATTGAATGTAAATAGAATAAACTCTTCAACAAAAAGACATAGAGTGCTGAGTGGATTAAAAAACAAAACCCACTGATCTGTTCTCTACAAGAAACACACTTCCCCTATAGAGACACAAAGAGACTGAAAATAAGGGGATGAAAAAAGATATTTCATGCCAATGGAAACCAAAAAAGAGTAGAAGAAATGACACTTATATCAGACAGAATAGATTTTAAGACAAAACTATAAGATGAGACAAAGAAGATAATGATATAATGATAAAATGGTCAGTTCAGCAAGAGAATATAACAATTGTGAATATATATGCACCCAATACTGGAGCACTCAGATATATAAAGCAAATATTATTAGAGCTAAAGAGAGACATAGGCCCTAGTAAAATAATAGCTGGAGACTTCAACAGCCCACTCTCAGCGTTGGACAGATCTCTCAGACAGAAAAATCAACAAAGAGACATTGGACTTAATCTGCACTTTAGACCAAATGGACCTAAATAGATATTTACAGAATGTTTCCTCCAGGAGCTGCAGAATACACGTTCTTCTCCTCAGCACATAGACCATTCTCAATGATAGACTACATGATAAGTCACCAAAAAGTCTTAAAACATTAAAAACATTAAAATAATTTCAAATATCTTCTCTGATCACAATGGGATAAAACTAGATATTAATAACAAGAGGAAATTTGGAAACTATACTACAAACATATGGAAAGTAAATATTATATTCCTGAATGACCAGTAGGTCAATTAAGAAATTAAGAAGGAAATTGAAAATTTTTTTGAAACAAATGATAGTGAAAACACAGCATTCCAAAACCTGTGGAATACAGCAAAAGCAGTACTAAGAGGGAAGTTTATAATTATAAGCACCCATGTCAAAAAAAAAGAAGAAAAACTTCAAATAAATAACTTCATGATACATCTTAAAGAATTAGAAAAGTAAGAGCAAACCAAACCCCAAATTAGTAGAAGAAAAGAAATAATAAACATCACAGAAATAATAAAGACAAATGAAATTGAAATGAAAAAAACAATATAGCATATCAACAAAACAGACAGTTGTTTTTTAAAAGATAAGCAAAAATTGACAAACTTCTAGCCTGAGTAACTAAGAAAAAAGGGAGAAGATTCAAATAAGTAAAATTAGAGATGAAAAACCAAACATTACAATTGATACCAAAGAAATTCAAAGGATTATTAATGGTTACTTTAAGCCAATATATTGGAAAATCTAGAAAAAAACTGACAAATTCCTAGACATATGAAACCTACCAAGGTTGAACCATGAAGAAATTGAAACCTTGAACAGACCAATAACAAGTAACGAGATTGAAGCCATCATAAAAAGTCTCCCAGTAAAGAAAAGCCCAGGACCCTATGGCTTCACTGCTGAATTCTACTGAACATGTAAAGAAGAAATAATACCAATCCTACTCAAACTATTTCAAAAAATAGAGGAGGAAGAATACTCCCACACTCATTCTATGAGGCTACATTGCCCTGATACCAAAATGTGACAAAGATACATCAAAAAAGGAGAAAACTACAGGCCAATATGACTGATTAATATTGATGCAAAAGTCCTTAATAAAATACTAGCAAACTGATTTCAACAACACATTAAAAAGATCATTCATCATGGGCGAGTGGGATTAACCCAGGGATGCATGAATAGTTCAACATACACAAAGCATTTGATAAACTTCAGCATCCCTTCATGGTAAAAACCTTTAAACAACTGGAGATAGAAGGAATGTACCTCAACATAATAAAAGCCATATATGACAAACCCATAGCTGGTATCATACTAATGGTGAAAAACTGAAAACCTTTCCTCTAAGACCTGGAGTATGACAAGGATTCTCACTATCACCACTGTTATTTAACATAATACTGGAAGTCCTAGCTAGAGCAATCGGGTGAGAGAAAGAAATAAAGAACAATCAAATTTGAAAGGAAGAACTCAAATTATCTTTGTTTGCAGATGATATGATCTTATATTTTGAAAAACCTATAGACTCCACAAGAAAACTATTAGAACTCATAAGTTCAAAAGTTATAGAATACAAAATTAACATATAAAAATCAATAGCATTTCTATATGCCAACAGCAAAGAATCTAAACAGTAATCCCATTTACAATAATTACAAACAAAATAAAATACCTAGGAATTAACTTAACCAAAGAAGTGAAAAATCTCCACAATGATAAATATAAAACATTAATGAAAGAAATTAAAGAGGACACAGAAAAAATGGAAAATATTCCATGTTCATGAATTAAAAGAATGAATATTGCTAAAATCTCCATACTACCCAAAGCAATCTACAGATTCACTGCAATCTCTATGAAAATACCAATGACATTCTTCACAGAAATAGAAAAAACAGTCCTAAAATTTATACGGAAACAAAAAAGACCCAGAATAGCCAAAGCTATCCTGAGGAGAAAGAATAAAATTGGAGGAATCACATTACTTGACTTCAAGTTATACTACAGAAGTATAGTAACCAAAACACGGTATTACTGGCATAAAAACAGACACATTGACCAATGGAACAGAATAGAGAACCCAGAAACAAATTCATATATCTATAGTGAACTCATTTTCCACAAAGTTGCCAAGAACATACACTGAGGGAAAGATAGCCTTTTCAATAAATGGTGCTGGGAAAACTGGATGGCCATATGCAGAAGAATGAAACTAGACCCTATTTCTAACCATATACAAAAATAAAATCAAATGGACTGAAGGCTTAAATCTAAGTCTTCAATCTATGAAACTACTACAAGATAACTTTGGGGAAAAGTCTCCAGGACATTGTTCTGGGCAAAGATTTATTGAGTGATACCCCATGAGCACAGCACTATTTACAGTAATCAAGATTTGGAAGCAACCTAAGTGTCCATCAACAGGTGAATGGGTCAACAAAATGTGGTACACATATATAATGGATTACTATTCAGCCATAAAAAGAATGGGATCCTGTCATTTGGAAGGACATGGATAGAACTGAAGATCATTATGTAAGGTGAAATAAGACAGACACAGAAAGATAAACTTTGCATGTCCTCACTTATTTCTGGGAGCTAAAATTTAAAACAATTGAATTTGTGGAGACAGAGAGTAGAAAAATGGTTACCAGAGGCTGGGATGGGTAGCTGGGGGTTGAGGGGGAGGTGGGGATGGTTAAAGGGTATCAAAAAAAAAAAAAAAAAAAAAAAAAAAAAACAGAAAGAATGAATAAGAAATACTATTTTATAGCATGATATGGTGACTATAGTCAATAATAACTTAATTGTATATTTTAAAATAACTTAAAGGATGTAATTGGATTGTTTGTAACTCAAAGGATAAATGTTTGAGGGGATGAATACCCCATTCTCCATGATGTGCTTATTTTTTTCTTATAAGTGCTTGGTATTCCATGAAACTATAGAATGTCTAGAATAAAAGGTGAAGTCATACTCTTAATAAATATGTTTATGCTCCAAGTCTAAGCCAATACATGCAGTAAGCAGTTTGAAAGGAACATAATTAACATTCTTGGTTTGATGTCAAGGCCTGAGGCATCATCCTGAGATGAAAAATAGTGTATGTGTCAAGAAAGTACTTTCTTTATGAAAGTACTTATAAAAAGTTGAACAGAATAAGAAGTAAACCAAAAAGAAGGACTAAATAACGTTTCACTGGCTAGGAAGATTTGAAAATGAATTCACATTCAACACAATTCAGTGCAATTTGCTGTACACTGAACATCTGGAGAATGACATTAACGTATATCCCACTTTTTTATATGCATTACCCAAATGGCCTAACAAATGCAAAGTTATAACTGAAGTATTTACAGTCACAAATGAGCATTTCATTTTAAACAAAACAAAACAAACCCTCATGTTATTTAGAGGCGATCAAAGCCTAGTTCTCATTCTGCAATACAGAAGGTGAAGCACCCCAGGTGTGGCTTACTCCCTTCCGTTCAGAAAGAAAATAAAAACTTAAAAAGTAATTTTTAAATAAATTGACCATCTTTTCTTCTCACATGTAATCCATCAACACTGCTTACTTGTATTTATTTGTATTTACAAATACTTTTACTTTTTTTCAAAGCCAAAATCTATTTTAATATCAGTTTGGGACATACATGAGCAGTTCCTAGCAATTCTATGTTTTTGTTCTTCTAATAATTTTTTTCATTCGTTTGTCAAAAAAAAAAGACAGGATTATAATAAAATGGATATAAACATGGATAGTCTCACTGAAATCGAATTAATTAATTATCTGGAAAACTATACTGAAGATAAACATTTGAAAATCTTGGTGCAATCAAAATCAAAAAGATAGAATCCTCACCTTCCATGGATCCATTCCATTAGATGACATTAACAGGGAATGTAAACATTTTCAATAAATGATAGGAGAGACACAGATAAGTACGTAGATGTGAAATGTTTATATAAGTAGTTAGACAGTTGAACCCAGATACTGGTTTATTTCACAAAACCCAGTAAAACCAACTCTTACAATAAACATAAACTAAAATTTGGACATGTGTGAGCTGTTGCCATCCACAGATGTAATTTTAAGACAAATCCTTTTGTAGTCTTTGGATAGTGTAAGATAAGGTGATTGGTTTATTTCTTGTGTCTTTATAATGAATATTATTGCCAGAAAAAGAAAGATGAATGCAATACTGAGTGGCATATACTATCTGTAGTACAGAATTTTAAGCCAATTTCTAAAAGAAAAAATTCCTTAGCAAATAATGCAAATATTTCCTCCATCTTTTTTCCCATCGTACCTGTAAGTAAAAAACCATAATTTGATTGTTAATCCCAGTATAGTGATATGCAATGAGGCTTTTTCTAATTGGGGAAATGAATAGTAATTTTGATAATTACACTTGGATTTTACCATGGCTTGGTTCTTCTTAGCTGTGTGAACTTGACCAATACACTACACTTTCTATGCGCCTCGGTTTCCATCTCTGTACAATGCCCACCTCATAGGACATTTGTGAAGAGTGAGTAAAATCATGCTTGTGCAAGGCTCAGACTGACAATGTGTGAACTGAATCCTGCCTATACATATGGTTTGTTTGGCTTATACAAAGTTTTAAAATTTTAAAATTCATTGACAATTTTAATTTTCTAAATTTAATCAAAAAATTAGGTAATTCAGATTTTGGATTTTTTCGTTTTAAATCTAAACACTGAAAACTTACAACTGGCTGAAACTGAATTAACTGCCTTACAGTTGTTTCTCACTCCTGCGTTTTCTCTTCATCCATCTTGCCCAGCAGATGTTTGTGCTTATAATTCCCATTATTTAGAAAATATTTAATTGATTACACCAGTAATATCCCGCTAAGGTAAATTTTACTAGACAAAGTGATCTTGAGCACAAATTAAAATTCAATGCTCATTAACAGGGAATTTAAACATTTTTAATAAATGTTAGGAGAGGGACAGATATGTACCTAGATGATGAATTGTTTATATAAGTAGTTAGACATTTAAACCCAGATGCTGGTTTATTTCACAAAACCCAGTAAAACCATCTCTTACAATTAACACAAACTAAAATTGGTTCATGTATGATTTGTTGCTATCCGCAGATAGGATAAACCATTCCTCAGGAAAAAAAAAAAAAAAAAAGTTATGTGAGATGCAAACGATAAGGCAATTGATGGTGACTAGTAAGTAGTTGTAGCAAGCAACAAGGACTTATCCCCCCAGAAAAATGAGCGGCCATGTAGGCTGTAAGTGGAGTTAAATAAAGCTCAGCCAACAAAAGCACAGAGTCCTGATTCTTCTCAACCGGATACCCAAATTTTCTTTGCAGTCATTTAAAGTTACTGAACACAGTTTGATTAATTTTTAGGTCAGTATTTTTCAAAAAATTTCGAAGTGTATTTTTCAACATCCCCAATCACCCCAGAGGTCTATCTACATTCCTATTTTCTACCCAAATCTTTACTAAAGTATAGCATCATATACAAAAGTACAAAATTAAGTGTATAACTTACTGCATTTCCACAAATTGAACATACTGTTATACACAGCACCCAGATCAAAAACCAGATTATTCGCACTCCAGAATCCCTGCCCCTCCTGTGTTCCCTCCAGACACTCCCCATTTTCCCTGTACAAGGGTAACAGCTGTCAGAACTTCTAATACCCTAAATTTCTTTTGCTTGTTCTTAAACTTCTTAAAAATGGGACCACAAAATATGTGCCTTTTATGTGTGGTTCCCTCCCCACATCATTATATTTGTAAGATTCAATATCATTTTCAAATGTAGTTGTGTTATAAGTCTATTCACATTGCTGAATTGTATTTCATTGTGTAAAAAGCCACAATGTATCCATTCTACTGTTTCACATGTGGGAATTTTAGAGTGTTCCTGTAAATATTCTTGTGCTTTTTGGGGGGTGCACACATGAGTGAATATATGTTGGGATTCCTAGATTCCCAAGGTTCACTCTATGAGGTTTCTCCTAAATGTAGAGTTATGTAGACCCCCTGAATCCAATCACAGTGGCTGTCCTCAAATCCTGTTTAAGGCGGAGGTCGCCTTGGGTTTCAATTATGCTCTAATTATGCTCCTGCTCTCTGACCCCTCCACCTCTCCTGAACTTGACCTGTCACCGTCTTGACCTTGGATTTCTAACACCAATTTTGTATCTGCTTCCTGGCTTTGATGCATTAATGACACTTCTTGGATCTAGAAGTGATAGATAACAAAGATGGTTTACTGCATGAGTTTTGCTTCAGGAGGCTGTGGTTAAAGGCACGTATCAGAGCATCAGTGAGTATCAAATTGATCTTAAATAAACATTGTTGGCCAAAGTGATTTTTTCTGTGTGTAAATAGTGCAAAAAAAAAAAAAAATGAGGAAAGAACATAACATTGAAGTAACATGTAGCCACGCGCAGAAGGAAAAATAGAGATTTACACAGCTAATACCCAACAACTCATTACAACTTCCTTGCCTCTTTTGTACAAAGATTTAAGAATTTGTGTCTACCATCTTAAAGCCATACACAAGCTGGTAGACAATAATAAACAAAAAAGTCAACATGGTTGAACCTGACTTCATTCAGTCTGCTCTCTCAGCTTGGAAAACCCTTCCCTTGTTTGCTTCACTCCATTTTCATCTGACTGTCACTCTCCACTTCAAAGTCACCAACTCCGGGAAGGCTTCTGGACTCTCCAAGCATGAATAGGTTCTTTGCTCATTTTTAAGTCACATAGTTGTGTATTTTTGACTGTTCGGTGGAGCATATCTTCCACCAGACCTTGTGGGGCAGGCTATTCCATGGGTTCTGCCATCAAGTTTGGGTCTGTCTTGTTCACTGTCACACCTTTCAACACTCAATTCAGAGTCTGGAATATAGGACCTGATCCAGAAAGTCTTGATAAATATCAGCATGAAACCAGGGTATTACCCTCTTTCACCAACTGAAGATGTGCGATAAGGAGAAAATAGACGTCGTATTTGAGAACAGTAGGAGACTGTTAGAACAAATAAAGGAATGGAAATACAGATTTTTAGAAAAGAATAAATGAGAATAACTAAAAAGAAAGCAGTTTTAGTGTTATTAGCTACTTTAATATTTTGTTTTCCATTAGGTAAAATCAGTCACCTTGCTCAAGACATTCTGTTTCCTCTAATTGCTGCCACTCCACGCAGTTCTTCTGGTTCTGAAGAACAATCCAGAGAGAGGCTATAACCTTGCTGAGCCAGTCACTCCTTTCTCTCTCATGACAGAGAGAGCACACTTCCCACAGCTCCATGGTTTGCTGAATCCTGGAGAGAGAACTCCTCCAGGTACAGGGCATCCTCCCTGTCATCCCAGGGATGCTATTTTCTGTTCCTAGAGCTCTGATGCTTAAAAATGTGCTTTGGATTTCAAGCAAGTCAGTATGAAAATTAGGTTTAAATGTAACTACACTAACTTCTAAAAATAGACTTCATCTACAGCTGAAAAATATTGAAATGAGTAAAATAAGAAAGAAACTTGAAGATCAAGAGAAAATAATGGTAGGGGCATCTCAAATTATATAACTGATATCTGGGCTTAGCCTTTGTTGTTTAGTTGGTAGCTTAACCTAAGCATTTGCATTCTCAGAGTCCCATGTGCAGGTTAGAGTAAGGGTGTGTTTCCAGGTGCCTCAAAGCCCCATTTAGAGATCCCTGATCGCTATAGTTTTGAAACTATTACAGCTTCCTTTTGAACCTCAATTTTAAAAGGTACAAAAAATAGTTAGAAAGAATGAATAGACCTAATCTTTGACAACGTAATAGTCAATAACTTTTTAAAATAACTTAGAGTATAATTGGATTGTTTGTAACTCAAAGGATAAATGCTTGAGAGGGTGGATACCCCATTGTCCATGCTGTGCTTATTTCACATTGCATGCTTGTATCAAAACCTCTCATGTACCTCATAAATATATATACCTACTATGTACCCACACAAATCAAAAATTAAAGAAAACTTAATCGTATCCCCTAAGAATTGAATTAATAGAAGACTTGGTGTTTGAATTTGATAAAAGTTAAATTCAGGACTTCGTGGCAGTTTTTAAATGTTCATCAATTTTTTTTGACTCTTTTCCCTTCAGAATTAGAATCCATGTTTCCTCCCCTTAAATCTGGCAGGCAATGACTGCCTCAGCCAATGGAGCAGGGTTTTTCAACCTCAGCACTATTAACAAAATTTCTTGTTGTGCATTATAGAATACTTAACAGCATCCTTGAGCTCGACTAACTAAATGCCAGTAGCTCCCACCACCTTCAGTTGTACAAACTAAAAATGTATTCAGATATTGTCAAACTTTCTTGAGGGTGGTTCCATGCACCCCAATGGGGGAAGATGGGGGAATAAAATTGCCCCTCGTTGAGAACCCCTGGAACCGAGAATGGTGGAAATGAGGTTTCATGACTTCTGAAGCTAGCTATAAAGGTCACACAACATTCTCCTGATTTTCCTTGGATACTCACTCTGAGAGACACCACCACTCTGAAAATCTAACAGCTCTGAAACTGCCGTGCTAGGGAGGCCATATATACATGTTCTGAGTAACAACTGCTCAACCCAGGTGACAGCCCCAGCTGAGTCTTATCCAGATCCTTGATCCATAAAATCTGTGAGATAATAAAAATTGTTTTACCCTGCTAAATTCAGGATGATGTTTCAGTGGTAATGCTTTCCATGGTAATGTTTTACTGTTTTCAATGGTAATTGAAACAGAATCATTGGGAAATTGGAAGAATATAGTTTACTTATGAAACAGGTTTTACTTGAGTTATATGTGTAGCTTATCAAATGATTGGCAGATACACAGGCACCCACAGGATAATTCTTTACACTCAGTTATATGTACTTGTGGTATGCTGAGAAAATAAGAGTTGGTGTCTTAAACTCATTTGAATCCTTGTTTTTTTTTTTCTTTTTTTCTCAAGAGAAAATATTTAGAAGACGTAAGAGTTCCAGAAAACATCTGGTTTATGGGAAAATTATAAGAACATGCTTTTCCCTACCACCTTCCCACCACCCCCACAGTGGCACATTAGCAGATTCTCAGACCTTAGCAACAAGATCAGTAACAACAGGCTAATGTAATTACTCTGCAGAGAGGGCAGATTGTGTTGGTTATTACTTTATTAAGCAAGAACAACATGTGTGAAAGAACAGCATCCTGCAAAGATGGAAGAATTGGGAGAATGTGGGAAAGAGGGCAAGGCAGCTCATAAATAAGCTGAACTGAAGAAATCAGGATCACACCCCAGAATGGCAGGAGAATGAATGTTTACTTTTTCTGGCTGATTATTTGCTGAGGGATACCTCAGCATTTCTAAAAGATAAATGCCTTGGCTGTGGTTCTATCAGTCTGCTTTATTTAACTTCACAAAAGCGAATGCTCAAATGTTAAAATATTCGTTCTCTGCTCACTTGTGATTTACTTCATTTTCTACTCAAAGTGGAATGACCCTTCAAGGTAATGTTTTGAAGCATATGAAGTGCTTGGTGTTCATCTGGCACTGGTTCTGTGATAAGTTCTTGGCATATTTTCATTGTTTTACAAAACACCTCTGGGAGGTGTTTGAAGTAAAATGATTTGTTCCCATTCATCTTGCTGAAGGAGGTCAAGATAAAACAAAGATTTAGAACCTCAAATCTTCCACACAGCCCATTTTTTCCCTCTGGCTCTTCACAACTTGGGGTGAAAAGTAGCATCTCATGTTGGAAGTAGGCTGCTTGTTTTCCTGTTTACCCTCTGATCGATTTCCTGGTCATTCCCTTCTTTACCCAGTACCACAGAGGGCAGATCTACCATCTGGATTTCCCAGGTTGCCCTGCCATCTGCTTCTGACTCTGCTCAACCAACAGGAGACACTGGAGAGAGGTTGGGGGGTGGAAGATGGGAGAAGCAGCCAGATAATTTCTTCCCCTCTCTATTCTTCTTCGGGGCAGCATTTTCTCCATGGTTCCAGCTGTTGCCAGGTAACTCCAGCCATGGGTCAAGTTCCAGTCTAGCTCTGCAACCACTGTCCCTTCTTTTTGTCCTTTCTTAGGGTTGGTAACAGCTAATATTCCAAATTTTGAATTTCATCTAATAAACAGCATTACATAAACTCTTGTTTCTAACTGGACTGTAATATAGGGAAAATGAAGCCCAACTGAAGATGTAGATATTGTATGTTACATTTTAATGAAATATAAAAAGCATCAAAATCTTTGTATTATTTCATAGTATATTGATTGACTTTTAGTTTAGGTCAGAAAGTTTTAGAGTAACATAATCCTCTGATATATTTCCTATATATCTTAAATCAATTTTATTGGAGTATAATTTACATATAATAAAATGCGTTAAATACATTGTCCTTCACATTTCTTTTTTTGAAATGTCTTTCAAATGTTTTGCCCAGTTTTCATTGGATTGTTTATCGAAAAACCACTCCTGTACAGTTATGGTTTCTGGTTCTGCATGTAAGAAGCTTGAAAATTACCACTCCCTCCTTACAACAAGTAAAAAGATGAAGACTGAAAAATCAACAACTCTTCTTAGATGCATAAGAAAAATGAAAACAGAGGGTAAGCCATTGCCCCCAAGATTGGAGAGGCAGACAAGTGAATAGAGGAGCCACAACTCCCAACTACAATGGGAGCTGGTGCCAGGGTAAGGAGACCTGAACTATAATTGATGAATTTCTGGAGAGTTAATAACTTCAGAGCACCCAGTCATAGCCCCCCTCACTTTTGTGAGTTTTACCATGTTTTTAGAGTAAATATCAGAGAAAAACTCACTTATGCTTCTGGCATGGGGAGGGAAAAAGGAACCATTTCAGGGTATGCCACAGCACTCTGTTTTTAACAATGCTTTCCCTCAGGAGAAACTAACCGGAGCCTAACCTGTTGGAGTTTTATCAGAGCCTAACTGAGTTGGGGGAATGGAGGTAGCCAACTCCATCTGGCTTTGGTGAATTCTACCAAACATTTAAGAAAGAAATTATACCAATTACACAATATCTTTCAGAGGATAGACGTAGATGGAGTACTTCAATGAGATGACTCATTTAATGAGGTCAGCATTCCCCTAAATTCAAAACCAGACAAAGACATTACAGGAAGCTGGACCAACATCTCCCATAAACATAGATGCAAAAATCCTAACAAAGTACAAGCAAGTTCAGTCCAACAATGGACAAAAATGATTCTACACTATGTAAACGTGGAATTTATCCCAGGCATGTAACGCAGGTTCAACATTTAAACATCAAGTAATGTAATCCATTACATTAAGAGGCTAAAAAAGAAAGATCACATAATCTTGTCAACCAATGCAGAAAAAGACATTTGATGGAATTCAACACTCATTCATGAGAAAAACTCTCAGTAAACTAGGAAGAGATGGGAGCTTCCTTGACCTGATAAAGAATATCTACAAAAAAGTACCACTAATATTATACTTAATGGTGAGAAACTAGAAGCTTTCACACTAAGATTAGAGACAAGCCAAGAATGTCCTTTTCTGCCACTACTTTTTCAACATTGCATTGGAAGTCCTAGCTGATAACATAAAACAAGAAACAGAAATAAAAAGTGTACTTATTGGGGAGAAAGAAATAAAACTGTCTTTGCTTTTAGATAATATGATTGTCTAGGTGGAAAATATAAAGAAATAACCAAAATCTCCTTGAATTAATATGCAAACATAGAAAACTTGCAAGACACAAAGTTAATATATAAAAGTTAAGCAGTTTTCTATATTCTAGCAATGAAGAGGTGGAATTTGGAATTAAAAACATAGTTCCCTTTACATTAACACCCCCAAAAAGATAAATTTTTATGTATAATCTGACAATACATGTACAAAATCTATACTAGAAAAAATTTAGAAACTATGATGAAATAAATCAAAGAACTAAAGAAATGAAGAGTCATTTTATATGCATCTATGGGAAGAGTCAATATTTTCAAGATATCTGTTCTTCCCAACCTGATCTGTAGATTAAATATCATCCCAATAAAAAGTCTAGCAAGTTATTTTGTGGATATGGACAAACTGACTTTAAAGTTTATACGAAGAGGAAATAGATATAGAATAGTCAATGAAATATTGAAGGAGAAGAACAAAGTTGAAGAACTGATATTACTTAACTTGGAGACATACTGAAAAGCCACAGTAATAAGGACAGAATGGTATTGGCAAAATAGTAATAATAATAATAATAATAATAATAGCCAAAACAAAAACAGAAAAGAAGAAAAAAAATGACAAATGGATCATGGATTAGTGGCAACAGAAAATAAAGCCCAGAAATAGACCTACATAAACAATCAACTGATCTATTAACGAAAGAGCAAAGGCAATAAATACAACAAAGAAAACAGTCTTTTCAACAAATGGTGCTGGAACAACTGAGCATATACATGCAAAAAAAAAAAAAAAAAATCTAGATGTAGATCTTACACACTTCACAAAAATAACTCAAATGGATCATAGACTTAAATTAAAAATAGAAAACTATCAAACTACTGGAAGATAACATGGGATAACATTTACATTATCTTGGTTATGGTGATGACTTTTTAGATACAAAGACATGACCCATGAAAGAAACAATCGATAAGATGGAATTCATTAAAATTTAAAACTTCTGTGAAAGACAATGTCAAAAGAATGGGAATGCAAGTCACAAACTCAGAGAAAATAATTGCAAAGCATGTATCTGATAAAGAACTGTCATTTCAAATATACAAAGAACTCTTAAATCTCAGCAGAAAACAACCCAATTTTAAAATGGGCCAAAGGCCTTAATAGATACCTCAACAAAGAATATATCCCATGTCAAAGAAGCATGTAAAAAGAGACTCCACATCATATGTTAGCCAGAAAATGTGAATTAAAATAAGGTATCACTACATACCTATCAGAATGGCCAAAATCTGGAACATAGACTATACCAAATGTGGGTGAGAATATGGAGCAACAGGAATTCTCATCTGTTGCTGATGGGATTGCAAAATCATGCACCCACTTTGGAAGACAGTTTGGTGGTCCCTTATAAAACTAAGCATATTTATACATATTATACAATCCAACAATCATACTCCTTGATATTTATTCAAAGGAGCTAAAAACTTATGGCCACACAAAAGCCTGCATATAAATATTTATAGCAGCTTCTCCCAGTTCCCACCATAATTGCTCAAACTTAAAGCAGCAAGATGTCCTTCAGTAGGTGAATGGATGAATAAAAACTGTGGTACATCCAGACAATAAAATATTATTCAGTATTTAAAGGAAATGAGCTATGAAGTCAGAAAAGACATGGAGGAAAATTAAATGCTTATTACTAGGTGAAAGAAGTCAATCTGAAAAGGCCAGATACTGTATGATTACAACCATATGACATTCTGGAAAAGGCAAAACTATGGAGACAGTAAAAGTTCAGTAGTTGCCAGGGGTTTAGGGTAGAGGGGATAAATAAGCAGAGCTCAGAGGATTTTTAGGGCCATGAGAATACTCTATATGTGTAATGATGGATATGCGTCATTATTTGTCTGGCAAAATCCATAGAATATATGACAAGAGTGAACTCTAATGTAAACTATTGGCTTTGAGTGCCAATGATATGCCAGTGTGGGTTCATCAGTTGTAACAATTATACCACTCTGGCAAGGGATGATGATAAAGGTGAGGCAATGCATGTGGGGGGACAAGGGGTAAATGGGAAATCTCTTTACCTTCCTCTCGATTTTGCTGTAAAAGCAAAACTGCTCTAAAAAATAAAGTGCTTTTAAAAAAGAAAACTTTCTTAGTTAGTCAACATAAAATATCTTTGTCAGAAATATGACAGATATAAATATTGTGACTATTTTTCCCAGACCTAAGCTTCCTTTTTAATTTTCTAATGCTATCTTTTGAATTTCGAAACTTCTTCATTTTTACAAAGTCCAAATTATCGGTTTTTTATATTCCATGCTTTGTGCATCTTCGCAAAGATTTTTTTTAAAGTTTTTTCAAGATTGTTTTGACAAAGGACCTTTGCATTTTCAATACATTTTAAAATCAGCTTGTCAAGTTTTACTAGAAAAAAACTCACTGTGATTTTAATTTGAATTGTGTTAAATGTGTAGGACAATTCTTAGAGAACTAAACTTAAATAACACTGAGTTTTTCAATCCATGAAATTGGAATCTATTTTTATTGAATTAAGCAAATCTTCAATTTTTCTCAGAAGTGTTCTATAGTTTTCAGTGAACACATTTTGAACATATTTTGTTAACTATGTCCATGAAGACTCTATGTTGAGGGCTGCAATTATAAAAAAGAAGAAATTCCTTTCTTCTCTGTTTCATTTTGAACAGTTTCTGTTGTTACGTCTTCAAGTTCACTGACATTTTCTTTTGCAGTATCTGATTGCCATTAACTCTATCCGGAGTATTATTCATATCATACATTAAAATTTTCATCTTAGAGGTTCAATTTTGGACTTCTCATATCTTACATGTCCCTGCTCAACTTTTGAACATCTGGAAAACAGTTGTAATCATTGTTTTAGCATCTTCGTCCAATAATTCTACCATCTTTGCCAATGATTACTTGGCTTTAATTAACTTGTTGTCTCTTATATGAGTTGCAATTTTCTACCTCTTTGCATAGTTGGTAATTTTTACTTTTATGAGGCTAAATTTTTGTTTTGAAATAATTTTAGATTTACTGAAAAGTTTTAGACATACTACAAATGTTTTCCTTATACTCTTTGTCCATTTTTTCTTTATGTTAGCATTTACCATAACCATAGTACAATAATCAAGGATAGAATAATATTATTAACAAAATTATAGGTCTTATTTGAAAATCACTAATATTTTTACTTATATCTTCTTTTTTTCTTTTTCAGGATCCTACCCAATTCCACTTTACACCTAGTTTTAAATTTCCCTCTAATCTATTATATTTTCTCAGTATTTTCTAGTCTTTCATGACCAAGACTCTTTTTAAGAGTGCCAATCAATTATTTTAAAGAATGTCCCTCAATTTGGGTTTGTCTAATGCTTTCTCATCACTGAAGTGAGGTTACAGATTACTGGTCAAGACACCACAAAAATGATAGTGTGTCCTTCCTATACAGTGGCTCGTGATGTCAAAGGTCTTATTCCGTTGATTACTGGGTTATGTTTTCGTCTACCAGACTTCTCTTCAGCAAGTTCTTACATTTGCCTTTGTAATTAATAAGTCTCTTGGTGAAGGTACTATGAGACTGTGCACATCTTGTTTCTCCCCAAATTTTCACTCACTAACGTTGCCTTGTCTACATGATATATCTATATGGTGTTTACATAATGATGATTCTTTCTTTCTGTTGTTCTACGTGTATTAATTTGAATTCAACTATAAGAAAGAACTGTCTTTTCTCTCATATTTATTTATTTATTCTGTTATTTACCCATATCAGGATGAACTTATGAATATTTATATATGGGTTAAAATCAAATTTTGTTGCTAAAATTTGTCTACTTTTAGCCATTGAGCGCTCCTTCAGGAGGGCTCATATGTTGTTTCATCAAAATTTCACTGTCCCTTATTATCTTGAGCATTTTCTTACTTCCTGGCATCACATAATTTTCCTGGATCATTTTATATTTGCCATTCCCCGACCCTGAAATTAATCACTTCTCCCAGGAGCTATGGTACCTTTTATTGAATAAGTGTTTAGAGACAATAATCTGGATTTTATATACTCCCATTGTTATTGGGATGTCATTGCTCTGATCCTCAAAGAAGACAGAGCTGGGTATTTTATGTATACAAAGTAACCCACTAATATACTCATATCTATATTTTTGTATGAGTACGTACATTAAAAACCATGAGTTGACACTGTTAACTCTGATACTAATCTAATACCATGTGGTGTTTATTTTAGGCTTCCCCTTTTCCTTCTTTATAAATTATTTTGCTAACATTAAGAAACCTTGGTTCTCATTATTTACAGTTTATTTTTTTTTGTTCAAGTCTAGTATAAACATAAGTAGTTTCAGAATTGCTAAACATTCCTGTTTTTAAAAATTACTAGATTACAGTTTTTATGTACAATTATTTTGTCTTTAGCCTTGCCATATCCTATCAAAATACAGTTTTCCAATAACTTCAGATAATTTTTTTCTCACATACACTTCAGTGTGATAATGTTATTTACTTGTAGTACAGTTATGTTAATTTGCTAGTGTTTGTATTCTATTTTGGATTACCCTCATGTTTGACTGCTTTTAATTATTTGTTTAATTTGAGGTAGTTTCAGAGTATATGAAACATTACTATGGTTCTAAGAATAAGTTACATTGAAGTCATAGTCAAGAAAGTGTCATTCTCTTGTCATCCCTGCTACCTCATTCTTTTCTCTCATTTTCATCCCTTTCCAATAAACCTCCATATGTAACCAATCTCTTTAATTTTTGGTTAATTTTTCCTGATTTCATTCTTCAGGAATGACGAAAATGGAGATTCATGATTAGGCAAATGAGCAGACAGTAGTATATTATTTTATGTTTCTTTCTTACATAAAGTATAAAGTAATATAGACAATTTCTTTGGGCCTTTACTTAGAAACATGCCCTGGAAATCATTCCGTGTACGTTCAAAACAATCTTTCTCATTTAAAAAAAAATGAAAGCTGCATCGTACTCCATTATGTTATGCCTGGTAATTTTTAAACTACCTTTCAAACGTGTCCTGCTTTGCCCTGTTGCCCAATGTTTGAAAATTGTTTCATGTATTTTTTTTTTTTTTTAGTTTTCTAGTTTTTATGGTGTACAAATAAGTTCAGTTCCATTTACTCCTTCACAGCCAGCAGCAAAAGTTTGTTCCCTTCAACAAAGTTTTGAGGATTTTCAAAGACTGTAATAAAATAATATATATTTGATTACTCTATTTTTAAATTTTTGACATGTTGACATAAATTCACCTGCTTGATTTTTCAACTCTCATTATGTGTTATTATAGAAGATAAAATACTTCAATATAAAAATACAATGTTGTATGATAACTGTTTTTGCTTTGTTGAGGTGGAGGTGCTATCATTTTGAGGACTTTCTAAGTATGATTTTTTTCATTTAAGTTGTTGAATTTCAAATATATTAATCTGTGTCAAAATCCAAAAAATTTTAAAAAGGAATTCAGCGAAATATTTCTCCTGTATCTTTTCTTCATTTATCCAGTTACCAACCCACAAACAGATAACCATTGTTATTAGTTACTTCTGTATCCTTCTAGAGATACTCTATATTTTATTCGAGGCAATTAAAATGTAAGCTCCAATATTTCCTATGTTATAAAGTAGAATATCTTAGATGTCTTTATGTATCAAAAAATAATATGGAACGATAGCTATAAACGTTAAAGGAAAAATGCTTTTCAGTAATTGTCTGCCAAATTATTCAAATTATCCCTGAAAGAGGAAAATATACTTTTCAAGCCTAAAAAAGAGATAAATTTGAGAACCAATTATAGTGTCTTCTAAATTCAAATAGCCATGATAAATTTGCTAAATAAAATATGACTTATCCACCCTCATTTGGAGATCCTGATTAAAATAATGGTGTTTCTGAATTGTAAGAACACTCAATTCCCAAACAAGTACTAGGGGGCAACTTACCTCTCAGCCTCTTTATGTTCTGCCTTATTCCGGACATTGTATCAGGTAACAATGCCACAAAAATATTGAAGGTTAAAAACAAGCAAAAGAAGAGTAGAAAAAAAGATTAGGGTTAAGGGTAGAAAGGGATGGGATGAAAACCACAGAAGTTAGCATGGGTCACAATTTTGCCTTTGAGTGTTCTGAAAACCGTATTTGAACATTTTTAACTCCTTAAGATAAAAACAGACAAATTTTTCAGGAGAAGTACAGCTGTTTAGGAGCAAAGCTCTGATAGGGATTTCTCCTTGGGGTGCTTTATTATAAGGAAGACAGCATGAAGTAATGACCAACTTCTTTATTAACAGGTACTATAAATCCACTTTTGGTGGCCTTTAGCAAGCACAGCTGGTTAAGAGCCATCCTGTGTTTGATTATTAACCTGTGGAGGTTGACATTTTTGTCTTCTGTTGAGTGCTGATCTGGCAAAAAGTCATTGAACAAAAGCTCGTTCATAGGTGGTAATATTATGAAAAGACAAAACATGTAAGATTAGCGATCAACCTCAACAAAACCAGGAGGTCTGTCAGAGAGAGGACGAGAATAGATGATATTTGGAAACCACAAATGAGGTCCCCTTTCAGGTGGAAGCATATTGCTAATCAATCTGAACTATTTACATGTGGCATGTAAAGAGACTTTTGAGAAGTATTTGATGGTATGATGAAGAGTTTACTACACTTACTAGGGTAGTTAAAATACAACACACACACACACACACACACACTCACACAGACCATACTTTTATAAGTACAAAGGCATGCAATACACGTCCACGTCAAAATACTCATCTTTTTTAATTGAAGTAATCAGGAAATCAGAATGTAAATAGAATAATAAAAACTGGTCAGTATGTAGGTATTGAATTTGAAAGGAAGAATTTTATATGATCACTGTTATGGTGAACCAGAAAATTTTATTAATAGTAGAATAAAGAAATCCATTATGGTATATTCATTGTACACACCACAATACGGACAAATCTCACAGACATAATGTTGAGTGAAAATAGTAAACCAGACATGGAAGAATACAGATTTTAAAATTTCATTTATGTAAAGTTAAAAACCAAGTACAATTTAACTGTGTTAGAAATTAGATAATGGTTCATTGGCGTATGTCCTCTGGGGCATGGGGTGGCAAAACTGGCTAGAGGTAAGAATCACTGATATGGATCATAATTGTAGGAAAGAAATCTGGTAAGGTAGTAGGTGCTGTATCCATGTACCTAAAACATCCACCTAGTAGATGTTGGAAAGACGATTAATTTTATGGACTTACATTTGTCTAATATTATGATATTATGAGCAATGTCAGTGGCATGATTCATGTCTGTCAAAAGAGTTACCAAGTTCATCAAGTAAAAAGCAATTGATTTATGACTTCAGCAATTTCATAGAGCTAATTTTTAAAAACCTCTTAAATCTCCAAAAAAAAAAGATAGATCATGGGTAACTTTGAAGTGCTTTGACTGGTAAAGATACAGCCAGGACTTCTGGAGGTTTGGGTAATATTGTCTTTTTAGATCTGAGTGGTGGTAAGGTGAGCGTTTGCTTTGAAAAATTCATTGTGTAGTTCATTGAACTGCACAATTATGTTTTCTGTACCTTCCTGTATGTGTGCTATAACAAAAAACAAACAAGAAGACCTTATTTTAAAAAAGAATAGATAAAAATATTCAAAAACTCAGTGTTTAAATCAAAACATGTTTTTAAATTAAAAATAATGCAACTGTTTATCCTATGGACAACGGGAAGCAATGTTAACTATTGAATTAGAACTTTGAACAATGTTCTACAAATTTCCTCCTCTAAAAAAGGCATAGTGAACAAAAGGGCAACTACGAATAGTTTCTGAGTGTTAATTGAGTAATTTCAGGTTAATTGCATATTTTTATGTGTGTGTCTTTTTTTTTACTGTTAAACAGGAAACAAGGTGTACTTATCACAGTAAAACAATAAGAGATATTTAGGACCCTTTACGAATAATGAAGTTTTAGGTTTTGTTTACTGTTATGTCTCCAGTATCTAGAACAGTGCCTAGCATATAATAGGTATTATATAAATATTTATTGATGACTGGCTGAGAGAAAGAATAAAAGAATGTTGTGGCTCTCTCAACATAAAAGGATTATGTTGTTGCTAGGGTGTGGCCAATATTCTTACTTCATGACTATTAAATGTAGTGTTACAATTGTAAATAAGTGTTAGCCTCCTGGGTATTTTTGTCACTCTAGTTGCCTTGGGAACTGAGACGGAGCAGAAAAAAATAACATGGGCAAAGGCATGGGTGTGGGACACCCTGGTTGTGTGTGGGGAATAATGAGTAAGTAGCTCCTTCTGGCTAAAAGGTCAGGGATCAGGGATTTAATGAGGCACAGTATTAGAAATCACGTTGGAGTTAAGATAAGAAGATGGAGTAATACTGAACGTTAAGCTATGACTCTACAACTTTTGTTTGAACTCACCCGTGTCTGCACTTCACAGATTCACTTTCCATTGCCATAGTGAAGGCCAATGAAATGACCTGGTCCCATGACATTGTCTGCAGGATTTTCTTGTAAACCAGCAAAATTTACTCTAAAACATGTCTGAGTATCTGGAAGACATCAAGATTTTTTTTTAGGTATCTGTTTGCTATTGTGTAATAATGTTTGAAAGTATGAATCAGTGTTGATCTATTCATTCAAAATAGATCTGCTTCTCTTTGGGTAAATGTCTGAAGACTGTGGGCAATTGCAGACCCAGCCTCACTTGGTCATAAGGCACCTGCCTGAGTGTCTCTTCAAATTTCAAGGCTTTTGTGTCAGCCTTGCTGTGTTCTGGCTGGCTTGGCACATCTTGACAAAGATTAAAAATTATGGGTATCCATAGAATGCCTCCTGGAATGCCTTGATTTTGTGCATCATAATGAAATGAATCATACACATCTAAGCAAAGGATTTTAAAAATGTAAAGCAAGCAGTACAAGCTCAATGAACGGTCCCTGTTCCATTGAGCAGTGCTGAATATGCAATTACATTTTGAACAATGGGTATTCATAAATCAGTCAGAATACTCATGAGAAATCAATCCTTTAATTAAATAAAAAGAGAATCAATGTTTCTTGTTGCAGGGATTTTTGGTGGGATTAAAGGATTGTTCTCGAGCCCATCACACATGAGAAGCCTGGCTAGCTGGCTCAGAGTTTTACAGCCCACACGTGCCCAGATGACCCAAGCTCTAAGACCAATCCAGCTCTGCCAAGTAGGAAAATTAAAACAGGCTTTGACCATAACTCCCCCTTCTGTGGTGATCTTGTCAGGTCCTCTGTGTAGTGCTGCACAGTTTGAGCACTCTATAAGGACACTGGGCTGAGTGGGCAAGTGGAAGCAGGAGTCCAACCCACGTGCTGCTACCAAGCTGTGCCCCCTTGTAGCAGGACTGTGTCTGCCAAAGGACTGCCTCATTCTAATTCATTTAAAGATGTTCTGTTAACCCACAGGGGCCTGCCCAGCTCTAGTACCCTGTGTCCTATGGGGTTAGTGACCCTCCTGCTCAAATACAGGCCTAGTGTCACAGTGTCAAACACCCAGTGCCAGGACTCTGTGAGGTGGAAATCTGTACCCCCTTGAGCCATATGCCCAAGCTAGATGCTGACTGATTGTCTCTTGTCTGAACACTTCTTTCTCTGAGGCTTGGAACCTGCTGCACTGTGTGTGAGGTTGTGTCTAGTCTCAGGGTCCTAAAGAGCTCCACTGGGCACAGTCCCTTCCATCTGACTCATTGTTCTGACCTGGTTAGGTTGGACATTGGGTTTACTGTAGGTACAGTGAAGTTCCATAATGTGAACATTTAACACAAAAACCCAGCTATTAGAGGTCAGCAAAAAAAAAAAAAAAAAAAGAGAATGAGAAAGTCGGCTTAGTTTTCTCCTGTCATTCCACTGAATAAGTATAAGCTTTAGGGTGAGCGTATTTCACATAGTGTGAACATTTTGATGTACTAATTGTGATTCTAATTTTTAAAATAATATACATATTTATATATAACATGGCCCATAAATGCAAGCTGATAATCTCTTTTCTGGCACTCAGTTAAAGAAAGCATCATTTTTTAATGCTGGGGAAAAAGGGAGGTCAGAGATGGAGCTATGTTAGAAAGATACTGAAAGCTATTCAGAAATTGGGGTATTTTTTTAAGGTAATTTTGACTACACATAATGTTTTTTCTTAAAGTATCAGAGCCTACACCTTGGTGCAAAATATGAATCTGATGTAAAGACTTTGAGGTTTTTATGTAACCATTCTCCCTGGAAGTTCCCTTGAAGGCCTTGCCCCTCCCTCTCCTAGGCACCGTGCTGCTGGGAGAGAGACTCTACTTCACATCTCCTCTCAGGATCATCCTTGCTGCCAGCAGTTTGTGTAACAAAAGCTCTGCTCAGCAGGGTGTGGAATGTGTACAGGTTCTTTATAAAACATCAGGGAATGTTCTCCTCAAAACACTTTCTTTGGGCTTAAGATTGTAGCCTTGTCTGAAATTCTGCATCTGGTATGGGTCAGAAGCCTAGTGAGCTGGAACTACAGTAGACCACAAAGGAATAAGGAAGTCAGAGAAGCAGAAAAGAAGAGTTGAGTCCTGCCAGCCATGCACCATGGTCAATGAAAGGAACAACCTAGCTTTTCCTAAGTTGTTCCGGACACAAATAAATGTCCACTTATAAGACATTAGAGCTGGATTAAGTTCAGGTCCAAGCAATACATGAACTTTAACAGTTCAGTGCCTGCTGTATACTAGGCACTCTTCTAGCATGCCAAAATTTATGAAGGGGCAGCTGTCCTTCCTTGTCATTTTAGAAATAGCAGCACTAAAGCTCAGGGTGGCCCAAATTCATCCAATTACTCCTAAAACACTGGTGAATGACTGAAGGTAGGCTTTGTTTGCTAGAAGTAATTGATATACATCTTCAATACCAGCAAGTGCTCTCCCTTACCATCATGTCTTTGTGAAATTCTTATAATAAGATAAAATGCTTTCAGTGTTTTAAAGGATACCAAATGAAATAAATCTTACTCCAGTTCACCAAGACCCACATACAGCTCTCATGAACTTTTAGAACAGAGCTGTGTAAATAAAGATTCACATTTCACTTGGAGCATGGCCAAGAATGATGGAAAGTAATCAAAGAGCATTTATTGTGTGTTCCACTATACCGTGCTGCCTCATATGTAACTACGTTCAAAACCACTGTTCCTTGGGATTCTTTACTGAGAACATTTAATCATATACACAGCTGCTGTCAAGTGGCTGTTTCAAAGAGACCCCTCCCCATGCCTAGTCAAGTTAATGGGAATCCCTCTCAGTCCTCGCTGCTCATAAAGCACATACATAAATTAAACTCCAGCTTCCTATCTCCAAGTGCTTAAAGACTCCCAAGCAAAATCTACTTTTTGAAGTGTTAAAGGAACAATTGGTTCCCAGAAAGTAGATCTGCTGCTGAAAGGTCAGCTGATTACCTCAGTAACTGCAGTGGAGGCATCCTGGAACCCTGGGAGCCTGGGCTGAACTCTCTCTTCGAAAAACAGCCCCTGCACAAGCTTGGCTCAGGGGCACATGAATCGGGAGAGACTTTCATGACTCCAGCAACTCATGCTCTCTAGCTGCAGTGAAAGGTCAGGCTGGCCTTGGGAAGTGAAGCCAAGAATAGTTTGATGCTTTTCCATTGGGAGGTTTGGTCCCCAGAGAGGACTATTCTTGGAGGGAATACATAGTTTACAGTGTCCAGGCAATGGGGGCTGGGGTGTTTCTTGATAATATCTGAGTGCCAAGGCGGGAACTGTGTCCTATTTCTGTAAGGATCCTTAGCATCTCACCTAGTGCCTAGTACACAACAGGATCACAGTGGGCGCTTTTGGAGTGAATGAATAAACAGAACATAGTTAATCCCAAAATAAGAGATCCTCTGAATGTTCAATATCTTTCTTTGCAGAGTTCTTAATATAGTCAGTTACAGGGACTGCTTCCTGGTTCTTGCTGTCAACAAAACAGGGCCTATTATGAGCGTGGCTGTGCATCCTTTCATCTGGCACAGAGCTGGTACACTGTGGACCATTAACTCACCTCAAATGATAACCACAGGAAGTGGTGTACCTGCTGATACACATGTCAGGAGGAGGCTCAGGGCTGTGGTTTCTCTATGTGTGTGTATTTTTCCCCAAGTAGGTTTTTAAAATTCAAAACTTACGACTTGAATTAGATATTTAATAAACCAATAATATCAGCTCTCTTTTTTGCCCTGTTGTATATAAGAATAGTGCTCTGAGATTATTTTCATCTGAGAATAGAGTTGCACTATTGCTATTGGGATTAAAGTCATAAAAGTTATTTTGCCTTTTTGTAGGTGATTCTATAAATAGATCATGGAACTTTAACCATGGAAGGCTCTTCAGAGAGATAAACATGTGAGTGCGATCACATTTACATTTATGCAGGCATGTGTAGGCATGTGAAAATTATACCTCTTAACATAATTCTCAAGTGACATGGTCCTATTGCATTTTGCTGAGAATGTTTCATTTTGCTTCTTGATTCGGATACACTTATTAGGATTTCTTAGGCCAAAGGTTGGTAAACTTTTTCTGTAAAAGGCTTGCTACCAAATATTTTATGTTTTGCAGGACATATGGTCTCTGGTCTCTTCTGGGACTACTCAGCTCTGTAGTATAAGAGCAGCCATAGGCCGGGCGCGTTGGCTCAAGCCTGTAATCCCAGCACTTTGGGAGGCCGAGACGGGCGGATCACGAGGTCAGGAGTTCGAGACCATCCTGGCTAACACGGTGAAACCCCGTCTCTACTAAAAAATACAAAAAGCTAGCCGGGCAAGGTGGCTGGTGCCTGTAGTCCCAGCTACTCGGGAGGCTGAGGCAGGAGAATGGCGTAAACCCGGGAGGTGGAGCTTGCAGTGAGCTGAGATCCGGCCACTGCACTCCAGCCCAGGCAACAGAGCGAGACTCCGTCTCAAAAAAAAAAAAAAAAAAAAAAAAAAAAAAAAAGAGCAGCCATAGACAGTACATACATGAATAAGCATGGCTGTGTTCCAATAAAACTTTATTTATGGACACTGGTTTACTAGAATTTTATATAATTTGTATGTATCATAAAATATCATTCTTCTAAATACCTAATGTAAATGATGAGTTGATGGGTGCAGGAAACCAACATGGCACATGTATACCTATGTAACAAACCTGCACGTTGTGCACATGTACCCTAGAACTTAAAGTATAATGACCAAAAAAAAAAAAAAAAACCATGCATGACTTTGACATAATAAAAAAGCATTATTCTCCTTTGGACTTTTTCAACCCTTTAAAAGTGTAAAGTTATTCTTAGCTCATGTGGTACACAAAAACAGGAGGCATGCTAGATCAGATCTGAGGGCTGTGACTGACTGGCCCCTGCCTTGGACTTCCTCAATAACATTACCCCTGAACTTCATTTGCTGACTGATTCCATTTAGATGTGTTCATGGTAACTTCTACCACCTGGGGCCAAGCACTCACTGGCACTGTTCTTGGCTGCCACTGTGCAAATAGTCCTACCAGTCAGACACCTAGAATTTCTGTCTTTTACTTCCCTTTTTAAAGTAGAGTCAAAAAAGGCTCTCTGGGTCATGGAATCTGGCATAATCAAAAGGACCAGATCATACAACTTAGCAGCACAGAGAAGTTAACTTCTAATGGAGCAAACTTGGGCCAATGGGAAACAGGAGAAGGGCAGGAGCCAAATTCTTCCTTCCTCACTCCCATGGTAACGGTTTCTCGTACATACTTTTTTGAGGCATTCCGCCTGAATGTTTGTATCTGCTGAAAGATGTGTTACGCCTAGCAATGTTCTGCATCTTCTGGCAATTTCTTTCTATGATTTCCTGTCTCATTTTCCTCTTTCTGTGCTTTTGCTGCCCTAGGTTTGTACCTCCTAAATAAAATATCAACACGTAATCCTTGCCTCAGGCTCTCTTCTACAGGGAACCCAGCTAAGACACTCTTAAGAACACATCCACATTTTCACTAAAAAATTCCCAGTCCAAAAAACATATATATCTACAAGTAATCTTGCTCAAAATACGTGGCAGGGATTCGAAATTCAACTACAGCCAGTTAGCTAATGTGAATTCATGAGACATTAAGAAGTGGTGACAAACTAGAAACCCATGTTTTATTTAAAGAGAGGAGTCAAAATTCAGGTGCCTTGATGATACTGCAATTCAAGAATGCGTGTTCAGGATTCCCAGCTCTTTCTATTTTTCAAGAGCAGTTAGTTGTCAATCTGGAATACTGTGTGAATTGTTCTTACCATTAAATGTTGAAAACTAATTTTAAACCTTTAAAGTCATGTGGAGTTAAACATCTATCTGTGGGCTGAAGGTGGTTCAGGCGATTCTGAGCTTATAGTCTCGGGAGGAGAATCATACACTGCAATGATTACAAAATGTGAGAGAAGCAATCAAGGAGAATTAGGGAGGATGTCCCAGAGTTATAGGTGTGTCTCAAGTATGGCTCTTTTAATCTGTCAGTTCCCCAGGAAAACGAATTCATTCAAAGAATTCATGTATTTAGGTTTCAGAACTCTGCTGTGTTTCTCAAACTGTAAGGATGTGGGCTCTGATTTCTGGAAAAAGCGTGTACTTCCAGTCATGGAATGGCTTTTATGATACGTACAAAGATGAGAAACAGCCATTGACATCATCTTTTTCCAGTCTCAATTCGGTGTTTGACTCTTCTCTGTAACATCCTCAAAAGGAGTCTTACTTGTTTGAAACCTTTGCTCAAAACCATTTAAAGCACTTTATTCCTCATTTACATTTTATGGATATGAATATTTTATTTGGCTTACATTTACTTTTCTTTCCCTATTTTCAGCTGTTTGAATTTATATTTATCCCTAGGTAATACATTTCAGTTTTTCCCTATACTATTTAGAAGTCCTTCAGTATTGAAAACAGTTATCCTGTCTCACAATATCTTTCTTCTTTTAGGCTAACCATTCTCAATTCCTTCAGCCATTCTCCCCAAGACATGATTTCAAGTCTTTTCACTTTTTTCTTAAACTTGACTGAACATGCTCCTGATTATCTAAGTCTGTTTGTGTCTGGAATCATAAATTGAAAAAATATTATAGGTAAGACCTGATTAGTGCAGAGTAAAATTGAATTATCAATTTTTGTGTTCAAGATATTCAGTCTTAATTAATTTAATCTAATACTGCATTAGATTTTCCGGTCACTACCTCACACTGCTGATGCCCATTATATTTGGCTGCATAGGAATTAGTATAATAGATTCTTTTGAATTTCTACATTTTTCTGAATTCACTTCACACCTGCTGTTTCATATTTCTAACCATATTTTTCCCTTGCTCCACTTTCACCACCTAGTTATTTTATTTTGTTTTAGTGTACATATTTTGCAATCTGCCACAAATACTTTTGGAAATGAGACAGAGCATAAAGAATATATAAAATACTATAACCAGTCATTTTTATTTTTCAGTTACAGGAAACAATGTTATTTTCATCAAACCAGCCTGGATTAAAGATTCACATTTCAGTATTCTTTTGGCAGCCTGCCATTCATATTTGTTTACAAAAGTCAGTCCCATGAAAATGTGTGCTAGATAACATATTGTTTTTCTAACTACACACAAACACACACACACACACTTATATATGTATATATAAATATATATAGATTGAAACCGATAAAATGAATATACATTTCTCCAAACATTTAATTCACAATTCTCAAGGTTTCCAACTGCCATTTTCATTGCTGCAGCATGGGTGTTTATTGCCATCTGCTCCTGTTCCATTCTTCAATTTTACAATTATATTTTCCTGACAATTTTGTCAGAAATCTCAATTGTTCTATCTTGCCTCTATCAAATAATCCAGTTAGGTTAACAACCAGGTCAATTCCAGCACCAGGACCATTGGTGGGTTCACATCTACAGTTCGGATGGTATCAGGTTGGGTTAGACCAGAAAAACAGAACTACAAGAAGTGATGTAGAATCAACTGTTCATTGCAAAGATTTGACTTTTCCCAGTTATGGAAGCTGACTAAACAGATTATGTGTGGCTGTTGTTTCTATGTCTTGCATTGGAGACTGAAATTAGCAGAGCAGGACATCATGAAGGAAAGACAGACATGAAATGTTGGAGAGAGATGATAAATTGGAATTCAAGGGGGCAGGCTGGAAACCACAGAGGCAAACTGTTTTTTCAGTCTCTGTCTTGAAGCCTCCAACTTCAATGATGCCAGTGACCTGCAGGAGAAACTGGTGTGCTTCATCATGTTGCTAAACTTGCAACTGACCCAGGAGCTGGAGAAACTGAAGGAAGAAATCTGGTGAGAGCTGATGAAGATGCGTGCCTGGCTTCTGCTCAATATCAATAATGTGAGCCAGAGAGCAGAAATCACTTGGTGAGCTGCAGTGGTGCCTGCGCTCTGCACTTGTGCCTGAACCCATCTTCAGTGCTTTAAAGGAATGCGATTGACGCTTAACTTCAGCCTTCCAAATCCCGCCACGTAGGTTTCTGGTGGCCCGTGCTAACCTGAAATTATGCTGTGACAGGGATCCTGGGAAACATAGTTCCTGCTTAGCTAAACTCACGCAATGCAAATCTACCATACAAATTCATTTTTTTCCCTAGAGCTAGTCTGAATTCATAGTTCTATAGTTTTTTTTCTTTCATTCTAAATCTTTATCAGGTTCCTGAGGCCCACTCTTCAGTTCTGTTTTGGGGAGTACAGGCCTGATGGCTCTTCCCTGGCATTGCCGGCAGAGATTCAGAAAGACATCATGCTGTGGAGGATGGAAGGAAAATGCCATGTTGGAATCACAGCCTTCCCCAGATTAGGTTGTTTCTCCGCTTCCTACTTGGGGCTGCAGAATGGTTCTCATGGTAGTTTCCAAGTAAACCGCCCTTACTTCCTGGCTTTCTCTAATCAGGGTGGCAGGGGGATGTGTCCACCTCTACAGCAGCCTTCCTGTGTTGACAACACTGTTTGTTCTTCCTATCTCCCTAGGGAGAAGCTGCCTTATCTTTTCTGTGCAATATATTTGGAAAAGACACATTTTTCTCTCTTCAAGGAATTGATTATTTTGCTTCTCAAGACTATAAAGAAATATCTTTTGGACCCAAATACTGGCTTTAAAAAAATAATCTTGATTCCTACAGAGCAAGAGAAGGGGATATTTTGTTGATTATTGGTAGTGCATTTTGAATCACTCTATGCACTAAAATATGGCATTTGAGTATGTGTGTGTATGAAAAAGAGACAGAGAGAGACAAATACAAACAGATAGATACAGATAAATAGAGAGACAAAAAGAAATAATTTTAAGTTTTTTCCAGTATCTTGACCTAAATCCTAAATTTCTTGTTTGTGCAGCTTCCTTGATCCTAGAGTGCTAGCAGTATAAGAAAGACTAACTGTACAGGCAGTTTTCTCCGCCCGCCCCCCCACATATATGAATTAGTGAAGGAGCTCAGGCTTTTGTAGTAAACTTTATTAAGAACTTGAATGCAACTAAAACTCAAAATTATCTCTGCACAGAAATTATTTGTTTTAGGGGTTCCTAAGCTAGGTCCACTGGATTCTCATAATGCCTATATAAGAAAAAAAGTCCTTAAGAATATATTTGTAATTGCAAGAAATTTTGTCATTAACTCTGTGTTCCAAATGTCTTTGTCAGGTGGATTCCTATCTTCCCTTTGACTTCTAACAGAAGGCAACAAAAGCTATCAGAGTTTTCTCTTAATAACAGAATTCTATATGCATGACTATTAGTCTTTTTTCCTTCCTTGATCTTTTCTGAGCAGTTAATTGAGGAGAAGATGGGGCTAGTTCTTGATCTTTCACTGATTATAATAATGTACTGTTTCATTTCCCTCCAAAAATTGCATTGTGAGGTGAGATTATATGTTCATTTTCACTTTTGAGCCAACATTTGTGACCCACAGTCAGTTGTGTGTTTGTCTGCACATGTGTGTGTTTAGTGTCTTATTGTCCATGAAAACATTTTATATTCTCAGTGTTAATTAAATAGGCATTTATGGAATTAATTTACTATGCTAAAAGTATTAGATTCTATTTGGAATTGGAGATGAGTCCTTAAGAATTTCCTAAGTTAGCAGATGAGAGAGTGATGCAATTAATCAAAGATGCAAGCAGAAAGAATTAACTGTTTCAAGTAGGGCTAAACATAATATGTTTTGGGAGCTTAGAGAAAGAAGGAATTAATTAATTGATTATGGAATTGAAAGAAGCTTTATCAAGGTTGTATTGAGTTGAGTTGAGCCGTGAAAGATAAGTAGAAAGGAGACAGATACATAAGCTTGTCTAAAGGAACCATATCAGCATTGTCTGGACCAAGAACTCTTGTTTTTGTTTTTATAGTTATTTCTTCGTGATCATTTTTTGTTTGTTTTAGAACATTGCTAGAACTCCACTTAGGAACGATTTTGCCTGTTAAGTTATACATCAGAACACAGGATAGAACTACTCTTCACCAAACACTTTGTGGGGATTTTCCCATTTAACCTTCGCAAGCAAGGGGGATACTGTAGTTAAATCCATGTGAGGCTTCGAGGAGTCAGGTGACTTGCAAAAGATTTGTCTAGTAGGTGATGGAAAAACAATTCAAAGCCAGACAATTTTAATCTGCAGACTGAACTCTTAGACATCTTTCACTGTGCTGCCTTAACAGAGCAATAGATGGCTGTTGTTCTAACATAGACAGATCTGAAATTTATTCTAGTTCAAGCTATGACTCCTCATTTGTCATCTAGGACATTCATGTTTCTTGGGAGTGGTTGTGCGCTAGGATGAGTCAATTTGTCCTCACGCATCCTCTCCATTATCTTTGTCACTGGGGCCCCTTTTTCCCCAGCTTGCTTCTATGCCACAAGAACTAAATTTGTGCCCCAGCGCTTTCCTTCAAAGCCTTCTGTTGTTTTTCCTTCTGATTTACATCAGAAATCACTTTAATATTCCAGTGATTTTTATTTCAAGTTTTATTTTCCAACTAAAGAAACATACAGTTTCAACGATCTACAAATCCTAATGAACACTCCTTATGTTATGCCAAGAATGATGTCTTAAGGTACGTCACAATCCCAGCAAGATTTTCTAAGATGTCATTTCAAAATAACATAACCTGCTTTTCTACAGCTGCATTTTCTAGAAGGTTTTCTCAGATTGAATGTCGCTAAGGCCTCAATTTTTAATTTCCTATAATATTCCCTTCATTTTGTGTCCTAGATCCTGAATTTATGAAGAAAAAACATGAAACTAGTATTCAGCAATCCTTGTTCAGATCCTGACTGCACTATTTATCAATGGGCTAATGTTGCCAAGATATAATAGGAACGTAGGTCAGTTTTACTCCAAAGCCAATGTTGCTTCCACTAAACTGCAAAACCTTACTTTAGAAAGACTAAGCACTGTATTTTTCAAAAGTTCCAAGCAGGAAATGGGTTTTCTCTTCCTGTTGAGAAAAATCCTTGTTAATAAACCCAGGATAATCAAACTCCATCTTAACATAATGGACTCAGGCTTCAATACTTCTCTTTACTAAATAGCATTGACTACCATGGCCTATGCACCTGGCCCTATATTTTATTTCCTCTGACTTAAGCTGTCCATTTTTCTTGCAGGTGGAAAATTACTAATATTAGTACAGTCTTGGGCCAGCTAATTAAGTGCAATTGAGCCCTCCCAATGGGTGCAGAGCCTAATTGCATTTGCAAGCAGCCACCTGCAGGCATAAATTGTCGACTTAACACTGCACATGGAGGGGGACAGCCAAAGCTTCTAATACTGCCCAATTGTCCCTAAAGATATTGAATTTTTCAGAACACTCCGTGTGTGTGTGTGCGCAAGTACTTGATTTGTGCACACAAAACGGGGAATGTGGATGAGAAGGCAAAGAAAGGTGGAGAATGGCAATAATCTCTATTCCAGTCTAACAATAAAATTAAAACTCTTTGAAAATATATTCTTAAAATCAGTACAAATGTATGTTCTCACTGTAGCATCCTAGTTGTAATCTCTTCCTTAAAGAAGTTTGGAGCCCAGTTGTATACCTAAAAATTACCATTAGCTTACCCAATATTGAACAAGCCAGGACTGGTTTAAGTAGTATGCCTGCCTGTTTAGTTTCTTACTGAGTCATTCACAGTGAAGCTGGTTCAGGAAATATGGAGTGAGACAAAGTAAAGGAAATGGTGAAGATGTTTCTTTATCTGGAATTTTCCTGTGTCCTATTCTTCAGGAAAAAATTGACCTACTTTGGAAAAAAAAAAAAGTGAACCTCTCTTGATTTTATTTTTATGAACTGAAGTAAAATATTAACCAAAGATTTTAGGGATTTTTTTTTTTTTTTTTTTTTTTTTTTTGGTAAAACATCTTGGGACAGACGAAACTATGATTACAACTAATCAGGGTAAAATAATGGTGACCCATTGAGCTGAATATCCTATAAGTGATCTATGACCTTCTGAATAGAAACCCATCTATCTGAATTGACTTTTTCTAAATGATAATTATAAAATCTCTAGCAATCTAGATTGACAAGATAGGTTATTTATTATAATGTGGGAAGCAGGAGAGACAATTTGTTTGATAATTTTAGTTTCAGGCTGACGGTAATTACATACTTCTGGGCCTTCATTGAGGAGAATACATTTTGTAAGTCTGTCACAGGAAATCAGTATAATTCTTTTTTACCTCTGCCCTTTACTTCGTCTCTTGGTTTGCTTTTTAGTACTTTTTCTCTATGAGTTTCCTCTTTTTGCTTTCAGCATCTTAAAAGTCATGCAGAGCTCTGATGATGGTACTGGGGAAACAGCCTTGGCCTGAGGTTGAAGCAAGAAAACTCTGGAGTTCAACAAAGACACCAGGCCTGATGACCAACACTGTAACTACTAGGCAGTGATATTGGACAAAACAACCAACATCTCTGGCATCAGTTTCATCAGTGATAAAATCAGAATAATGATAATTCAATCTTCATAGAGTTGTTGATAGAATTCAGTGATTTGAATAATGAAAAGCAATTAACTAGCATAGTGCCTAACACATTAGAACTGCTTATAAAAGGACAGGAACTTTTATTATCATTTCCCAGGGACCAAATGAACACTTATCCTTTCTTAATAGCATTGTAACCTCTGGGCTATCCTGAGACTTTACTTTAGGGAGTAGATATGTGTTATTTTGGTAGTAATTTTTAAACAAGATATAATTGCATGCAATAAAGTATTCTTAAGAGTTGAGTGTCATTAGTATACGTACTAATCAAATATATGAATATACACATATATATGTATTTGAAGAGTAACACTCCGATTAAGATAGAGAGCATTACCATCACCCTAGAATGTTCCCTTGAATCTCTTTCCGGTCTATGCCTCCACCTCCATAGTCGACCACTATTTTTTATTCCATAAATGAGTTTGCCTATTCTTGAACTTTCATATAGGTAGAATCATACAGCAAGTACTCTTTTATTCTGTATTTTCAAGCTCAATATAATGTGTGTGTCATTCATCCATGCTGTTGCAGATGTAGATATCAGGTCAGGCCACTTATTTTTTTTATTCCTGAGATATTCCTTTATGCCAATATATTACATTTTGTTTTTCTGTTTTCTTGTTGTTGGATGTTTGGGTTGTTTCCTGTATTGTTTGTAACTTTAAAAGTTTATGCCATTGTTAAAAACTTCAATAGAGATGGTATGGTATAAATAATTTTGTATTAGTTGGCTTTATTCTACACCTTATGAACAGAGTACAAGAATCTAATAAACATAGGTGGTAGGCTTCAGAGTGGAACATGAGATTTAGATTCCAAAATGGTGCATGTACAGCCATAGCTTCCTGGTACTCTTTACCGTCTGGCCACCACTAGAAGGATGGCTGGCTCCTGTCAAGAAAATGTTGTTATATTTGCCCTGAGTGGACCTTTTCTGTGTGTGCCCTCAGTGCACTTAAGAGAACATAGAGCTGTCACTTCTCAAGTTTACTCACCAGGCTATAAGTTTTCATCATACCTGTTTGGTAATAAATGTTTGCATAGTGACAGAATTTGGTCTTAGACTCACTTTTATTGCAACCTGGTTATGAGAGAGCAAAGAGACGCCAATGCCCCCTTGTACTACCAACAACAAAAGTACCTGCCATTACCAAAAAATGCATGATAATGATGAATGACAATTGGCTCGATACCTATTGGCTCAATACAGAAATAATCTATTTCAGGTAACTTAAGTATAAAACAAAATCACTATAAAGAAATTGCCATTATTTTTTTCTATTGACCTAACCACCCTCCTATGGCACCAGGGAAGAATTTTTCTGTGCCGAGGGTTTGTGGTTTATATCACCAAATGCACGTTACAATTGAACTTCCCATTTTCAATTAAATCAAGCTGAGTCACAGTCAGTGCATATCCAGGAAGGCCCACATCTTGTGATGCACTTATAAATCTGGTCTTGTAAGTTCTCAAATCTCATCTGCTTCCATACATTTGTTTCTTCATTTCCTGCCCAAAGAATGTTTTGAGGGTTATTTTGATCCCACTGTAGTTTAAGACCATGCCCTTACATGACTTTGTTAGTTGAATATTTCACTCGCTTATTTTTATTTTATTTTATTTTATTTTATTTTATTTTATTTTATTACTTGTTAAGAACCAGTGGATTGTTAGTTGAAATATGCAGGGCTGCATTCCCCCATCCCATTACTACCTTTATTTCAAGCAAAAGTTTGCCATTCATAGTGCCTTTGCTTCCTTATGACCTCATTCATACCAAAATCGGAACCTGGAAGTTGAGGCCCAGATTTTTCTCTGACTCAGTTTCCTGTGTTCCGAAAAAATTCCTTTTCCTATATTAATTGTTATTCTTCTTTTGTTAAGACTTAAGTGGTTTTAAGGTAAATTCTCATGTTATCCTCTAATGCCAACTTGAGCCGTTTAAAATATTGGAAGCACTCCCACAAATGAATTGTGTTCCCACAATTTCCCAGCATCATTCATCTCTCTCATTTTACAGATGCAAACACAAAAACACATCCTTTTGTACATAACAATCATAAATACTTTCCCAAGGTCAGGAATATTTCTGTCAGGAAAGCCCTATTTTACCAAAGAACAGGATGTTTTGATAAACTAAATATTCTGAGAATTATCATATGTACCTATCAAGGTTTCTATTGTGAAGCCTTCTCTCTCTTCACTGAGAAAGAAGTCGGCTCTTAATCTCTCCTCCTTGCTTCCTAATCTCCCACCCAAGAGGTTCAAGTATTGGCTTAATGATTCACTAATTGTGAGAGATGGTGGTTTATGATATTAGGGAAAATAGAGGAAGCCTTTATAGTTGAAAAAAGTAAGATTGTTCTCATGTTTTCATCCTACATCTATTTCTGGTTTGACTCTAGTCTTGCTTTGTTTTATTTTTGCATTTGACTGTCATCTTGATGTTTACGTCTGTCAACTTTAGAGTCCTTGTCTTCATTACTGACTCTTCTGCTTGTCAGTTTTGGGTTGGCTTTATTTATTTATTTTGTTGGGGGCAAGACATAATCTCTTGCCCTCAGGCAAAATCAGATGCTGACTCCCCTCAGTTTTTTCTCCAGGGTCTAGGTCACCTTATTAGCATATCTTACGTGTTTAGGTAAGACTGCTGTCACTTTTTGAGAAGTTAGTAGGTGTGAATAAAAAGTGATATCACATTTTTTCTTCTTCTCTCTCTCTCCCTGTATATATATATATTTATATATGAAAAATATTAAGCACATGGATACGATTCTTATTATTATAAAATAATTTGTCTTTCAAAATGATAAGAAACACAAGAAGGTACATGCAGTTGATGTAATTATGACACATTGCTCTATTATGCCCGGGAAAGGCTATGTGAGGAAGCCTGGATTTTTCATAATTCAGAATCTGGCTCAGCTACCTGGTCTTGTCAACTTCCAAAAGTGACTCACCAGTGACTCAGACTCAGAAAATTGTAGCACCCGAAGTTTGAGCCCTAAAGGCTTTGGAGTGAAACAGGCCGGTCCAAAGTTTTAGTTCAGCTGAGATATCCTAAGTGTATTATTTGCATGTTGAGATTTGATTAGTTTTCTTTATAAATGAAGATACCTACCTTATAACATAGTTTAAAGGCAAAATAGTCTAATATATACATAAACACATATAGAGGTAAGATGAAGTAAAAATGGTAGCTATGGTTGTTCTGAGAATGATTATGAAACAGAATTTGTGGAAAGAGACATATTGTTAAGAGGCTTACATAACTTATGTAAGACAAAAATTATACTAACCAAATTACATTTAGTAACTTTGTTGTATAAACATAGAAGAGCAGAAGCAATCAAATCTAGTATGCGGATTTTCCGTGAGTCAGATGATGACATCCTAATTCTTTCATTTGCACAAGATAAATAGACCTGCCTCCAGGACCACACAGATGGAGACAGTGGAAGGGCACCCTTGATCCAAGGTCAGCATCATCAATATTTCCTTTCAGTTCACTCAGCACTCTTTCTCACTGACACATGCTTTAGTTATATTAAAATCTTCAGTCTGGGTCTAGGCATGTCTTGCTGGTCATTGAATTATATATGTTCATTTATTTTTTCTGATCAATTTTTAGGGAAGAACATCTCTTCACACTTACGTGCTGATACAGTTGGGAGACTCATGATGGTAATTACATTTTTTATTCATCACATATAGAAAAAAGTATAAAGACTAAGGAGTGCATAAAAAGTTTCTCAAGTCACATCCATTTAAGTAGGAAGGAGTAGCAAAGTTAAGTAATGGGCAGGTGAGAAAGAAAGCTGGGATCAAGATAGTAGAGGGTCAAATATTTGTTGACACTGTATTAGGTACTGTGCAATGTTATGGACACCTAAAATAAAACAGGTATATACCTGAAAATTGTTCGCCTAAGCCTTTTCCTTATGAAAGTGGAAGGAAGAGTATGTGACTTTGTTTCCAGGTTTTTTTTTAGCTTTCCTCTTAACTAATCCATTATTATCTCTTTTTGCAAATCCAGAAGCAGGCCAACTTCCAGATATCAATTAACTGAGTTATTATCTTGCCAAAGGCAAATGTGTTTATTGGTCAATTTACCAAACTCCCATTTTCAAAAACTATTTTTGATGGACAACATTTTACTTTCGTTTTCATGACAAGCTGCTAAGGGATCTTTGATATTTCTATCCCTGCTTCCTGCTACTAGCAGCTGGAGAATGAGAGGATGAGAGGCAGAAACACAAGAGACTTGGGACATAAGAAGATATTTCACCTGAATAATCACAAAATATAAAAATGCAGTAAATATGCTATGAATATATTATTTTGCATGAGGAGATTGTTTTGATAAGAATTCTTCACATATATTCAGTGAATTTACATTTTGCAATATTTTTCTTGGATATCAAGAACTATAACAATTGTCCACTTGCAGGATTAATAATATATTCTAAAAATAATAAATTCAAAAGAATGCTCTGTGTTTGAGAATATAGTCTTACAATTATATCCTTCATACCCTCTGTAGTATCTGTCTCTTCCACCCTGAAGCTCATCTGTTTCTCAGCTCACCTATTTTTCAATTCCCATTTCTCTGCTCTCTTTCCTCAGCCTCCTCTTCTCTTTGTTCTGTAGCTCCAGCTGGAACAGTGGGGACTGTGACAGAAACAAACTAAACAGTCCTTAAAGTGCTATAATTAGGGCAAAATAAAAATTCATGAGCCACATCTATGTAGTAGAAAGGCATAAGTAAATTTGACGAATCAGTCACTTGGTGAATTAGACTTTCAACTAATTGGATTTAGGCTAGTTGCTCGCTCAACAAACTGACTTCTGGTGGATTCACTTAGAGCCTGTGCATTCTGGGAAGAGGTAGAGTGGTGAAAGTATAAAGCTTGGAAGAGATTAGGGTTTTGCTTTTTTTGTATAAAAATTGTTTTGGTGACTTATAGCAAAATACAGTTCTGTACAAGCAAAGGTGATATGACTCAACTGATCATTAGTCTAGATTGGTGCTGTAGTTGTGTCCAGCACTGATAATGTATTACAACTTCATATCTTTGTGCTCACTGGGTATGTCATCAATTTTATTGAATTTAGAAAAGAAGTACAATGAGCCTGGTAGTTTATGTGATATGTGTGATAAATAAACTTTAAAGTAATGGGCAACAAAGATTATGAAAGTATCTAAATATTATGTTTGGCATATTTTTAAAATATGAAGCATTAAAGGATTTTTTGTTGTTGTTCAGTGGTCCTTGTTGAAATTTTAATGCTATGAAGTTCCGTTTCAAAGAGTAACTGTGTGTTAAGGACCTTACTTGATTCTCTTATTTAATCATCACAGTAAACCTATGAAGCAAACACTATTATTAATCCCAGTTTACAAGAGAAAACTGAAAGTAGTGATGTTTGGTAACTTGCTCATAGTCTTTCTGCTAGTAGGTCACAGAATTCAGAATTTGAAATAAGTAGCATCACTCAATGTGATTAGCACTGTTCAATACAAATATACCATGAACCACATATATAATTTTACCTTTTCTAGTAGCCACATTTAAAAAGTGAAAAGTTAAATTAATTTAATTTTAATAGGTATACTTGTTCATCCCAATATAAACAAAACACTATAGTTTTGATATAAAATCTATAAAAAATTAATTATTTATATATTTTTTCATATTAAGTCTTCAAAATCCAGTATGTATCGTACACTTTCAGCACAGCACATCTCAATTCAGACTAGCCACATTTCAAGTATTCAGTAGCCACATGTGATAAGTGGATATCATATTAGACAATGCAAGTCTAAACCTGTGTTTCTCAAAGTGTGGTCCATTGAAGGCAGCAAAGAAATGCAGGCTGTCAGAGCCCATGCCATTTCTACTGAGTCGTAATCTTCCTTTGTATGAGCAGGGTAATCAGGCGTACATCAAAGTTGAGAAAGGCCGAGCTAGAGTCCATGCTGTTTACCATTTTACTATGCTGATGGTTCAGGGTGCTCATTTGCTACCTCATTTCACAAGTGTTTATTCAATTTTTATACATGGCAACTCCCTGCAAGATAACATTGATGACAGCATTACATTGTGAAAATCATGTTGGCTTTGGAATTAGGTAGATTGCTTGCCATGATATCTCATAAGTGCATAAATTAACCACTGAGCTTTAATGTCTGCATCTGTAGCATGATCACATCTATGTTATTTGCCAATTAAGCAACATTCTCCCTTTCCTTAGTTATGAATTTTCCATTTTAAGATGAGAGCATTGTCTTCAGAATTTTTTTTTTTTTTCTCTGTCTTCCTGGGACTACGTTCTAGTCTACGAAATGTTAGCCTAAGTACTTGTCTTTTTGAATTCTGGAATGGTTCTTTAAAAGTTTCTAACTCAGTTCAGAGTTTTATCCCCTTTCCCTTATTCTTTCGCTTCTTCAGCCTGGAATATAAATATGATAGCTGGAATTCCAGCAGCCACACTAAACCATAAGGTAATCTTAAAAATAGAAGTTATATACTAGAATGGTAAGCTAGAAAGAAAGAATGCTCCCAGATTCCTGGGTATAAGGCAGCTTCCATGCATGTCTAATTGCCTTCTTCATACACACACACACACACACACACACACACACACACACACATACACACACACACATATATATACACACACATACACACACACACATATATATATACACACTTTTTTTTTTTTTTTTTTTTTTCTTCCGCGAGAAGGTTCTGCGTTGTTTAAGCTACTTTGGGTTCTCTATAATTGAACAAAATTCTGTTGTATCTACCCAGAATTTTTGTGGTACAGATTAAATAAGTTAACATATATGTACAGCCTCAGGAGGCACTAAATAAATATTTTTGGCAGATATAACAGTGCTAGTCCACAAGGAGCACAAAATAGAGAGTAGACAATAAAGTAAATAAAAATGTCCAATAAATAAGTATCTGGCCTGCCATGAATTATTTCTTGCCTTGGGCATACACATGTAAGCTCACATCTTCTGACCTACTAAAACTAATAACAAATTAATGTAGCTAATTCACAATGTGTTGATGTCTACGTGGGACTCTTTCCTCAAATCAGTAATGGGAAATTGCCAGTGGCAATGATGCATCTTATCAAGTCTACTCTATTGAATTCCTTTAATTTTTTTTTTTTTTGTAATATCTGCTATAACAACACTGTCCCAGATCTTAATATGTTGAAATCACCTCTTCTGGGACTACTGGTTATTTAGGGAGAGATGTATCTATTTTCAATGATTCTTAACCATACAATACAGAAGCAGAAATTTTATTTAGAAATATTTATTATCTAATCATTTATTTTGAAATAAAGAAGAGGTAGAATTAGAAGAAAATCATCACTTTAATTTATGGACACGTTAGTAAAAATTTTTAGTTTATGAAGGAACGTTAAGTTAATCCAATCATCTCATAGTACAGATAAGGAAGCTGAGACTCTCAAATTAAAAAAGGGCTCATTCATGTCTATAGTAAGCAGCTTGTCAAGAGTAGAGCTGGCAGTAGAACAGTTTCCCCGCTTTCTGATGCAAACTGCTTTCCGTGTACTAGTCTATATATAAACATGTAAAACACATGCAAACATACATAAATATGGTGGTAATGACTATTCTAAAGGTGGCCAGTGAGTTACAGTTTAGCCAAGTGCTTTCACAAACGTGATCACATTTGGTTTTCCTTTCTTTTTTCGTGTGTGTGTTTGAGAACCATTTCTGTGCAGTATTTTATTTCAGCTCCAAGTCATTGTGGTAAAACAATCAAAAGACAAAATATATAAGGATTACAAAGAATAGTTATCATTTTTTAAGAATTGCCATATAATTTTATTGTTGTTACAAATTCAATATAATAAAGGTTTTTCCTATATCTTATCTCTAACAGTAAGCATTGATTTTACTCACCATAAGTAATTTTCTTTCAAGCTTTAATATGCTTGCCAGAATCATATATGACAATAATTGTCATATATTTTTATAATTTCAACTTTTATTTTAGATTTAGGGGGTGCATATGCTGGTTTGTCACATGGGTATATTGTGCAATGCTGAGGTTTGGGGTATGAATCATCCCATCGCCCAGGTACCGAGCATAGTACCCAGTAGGTAGTTTTTCAGCCCTTGCCCGCCTCACACTCTCTGAATCTTTTAGTAGTCTCCAGTGCCTATTGTTCCCATCTTTATGTTCTTGTATACCCAATGCTTCCCTCCCACTTATAAGTAAGAACATGCAGTACTTGATTTTCTGTTCCTGTGTTCATTAGCTTACTAGAATGGCCTTCAGCTGCATTCCTATTGCATCAAAGGACATGATTTCATTCTGTATGGCTGTATAGAATTTTATGGTGTAAACATACCACATTTTCTTTATCCAAACCAACATTGATGGGCACCTGGGTTGATTTCATATCTTTGTATTGTGAATAGTGCTTCAATGAACATATGAGTGCATGTGTGTTTTTAATAGAGCAATTAATTTTCTTTGGTATATATCAAGTAATGGCATCACTGGATTGAATGGTAGTTCTGTTTTAAGTTTTTAAGAAATCTCCAAACTGCTTTCCACAGGGGTTGAACTAATTAACATTCCTATCAACAATGAGTGAGAATTCCCTTTTCTCCTCAGCCTTGCCAGCATGCTCTTTTTTTTTTTTTTTTTTATTGTTAATAATAACATTTGGCTCTTTCAGGAACCCTGCAAAGTAGACATTCTTTCCCCATTTGTCAGATAAGGAAACTGAAATATAGAAACTTAAGTTACTGTCAAAAGTTGACACATACTGGCAGAGCCGTGACTTGAAAGGGCTTCTCCTGTGTTGAAGGAATGGCGCCTTGAGTACCCAGCAACATGTAAATGTGTTTTCTGAAGACATCTCCAAAATTCCCAGATTTTTATTAATAAATAAATGCATTATCGTAATTCCTAGTTTTCTATCACCATGACTGCAACAAAGCAATTATAAAGGAGCTCTTAGAGATATGTGTTAGGGTATGACATAAAAAACAGGATCTGTCCTGCAAAAATTCTTAGAAATACTGGGAAAAGAGGTATATAAATATTTTAAGGACAAAAATTTGCAGTTTTAAAATAAACATTCAAAATATATGAAAATGATCAGCAATGCTTTAAAAATATGCTTTCATAAAATACAAAATATCTTCCTGAAGGAGAATCCGGGAAGATGCAATGATTTTGAAACAAGAACACAGTACCTTTAGGAGACCATACCAGAATGTTTGAGTAGTGGGAGGACTAAGTTTTATTTTAAACTGAGAAATAGGAAATACATATCTGCAAAAATGGAAAAAATTTAAATGCCTGAGAATCAAAAGTTTGTCCTCCTTTTCTCTAAGGAAACACTATACTGATGCTGGCAGTCTGAGAGCAGAGTATAAACATGTGGCGTTACACACCTCCAGGAAGCTCCATGCATATCACAGTCTCATGTATGGTGCTGCCAGGAGGAGAACACAGCTGGCACTATTTAGGTATTATTCCCTGGCATTTTAGAGGACTCTTTTTAACACACACATTGGGAACACAGTAAAGAAAAAAGCATGGACTTTGTGGAGATCTAGGCTAATCATATATGAATGTTAATTTCTTTCAGCTTTAAAGTGAGGATAATAAAACTTATCTCTCAAGGTTCTAGCAGGTTGTCCTATGAGAGACTAAGGTTTAAAAGAACACCAGAATGCCCTCAACTTGAAAGAAAACTCATTAATGGACATAATGATGTTATTTTGTCATTGAAAATGACATTACAAAAGAGGTAGTTGTGGTCACTGAAGTGCACGTTTCCAGTCACCTGGGGCTAGCCATGACCCAGAGTTAAGACAGGGAAGTGGTATGACCACTCCACCCCGACCCACGAAAATGCCTTTTACCCCAGCTTCTGTGTACTTTTGCTTCCTATGGGTTGCTCCTACAACTTCATTCAAAGGGCTACCCTCAGGCTGCTGTTACTACTTCTCTACTTTGCATGGAGAGCTGGCAGCACCTAGGAGAGGATGACCTCCCAACCCCCACTCCAGGACAGACTCCTGTAGGAGTGTGAAAGCTCGGCTGTCTTTGGCGATACCAGACATCTCTGAGGTGGCACTTTGACTCCGTGGTTCCTGTGGGATCACGTGGAGGCTGGGGCTTTGCCTGAAATCACATCCTTCCTTAGACTCTTCCCCTTCTCTGTCCTGTTGTCCCCTGCTCTTACTGGTGATTTTTCTGAGAGTTTCCTTAATAAACCACTTGCACAAAAGTCCAAGAAAGTTAACTCTTTATCCAATTCAGAGATCACCTGCACTGGGAAATGAGGTTCAACTTGGCTTGAGCCCCAATTCCAAGTCTTGTAAAAACAGTCTGCTGCTGTCTCTGCCTGCGCCCAGACCCACTCTGACATGTGTCTCTACTTTTGCTCTCACTCTCACCATTTGCCTTTTCCTGTTGACAATTTCTACATGCTCAGTGACTTGTGAATTAGTGGAGAAAGTGAAGTAATAAACTTTATGGAATACTTCAAAAATAACCATTGTAAAATTATCGTAGACTTTTTTTTTTTTTAAAGCTGCAGCCGATAAGAGAATTACAGAGCAAGAAAGCTAATAGCATCTGTTAGTAGGGAGCTATGTTCTCCACACAGCTTTGTTTTATCTATCAATATTGGTAAGTTGAAATTTATTAAATAGAGGGACATATTTTAAGTAAAGATAAAAGAACCCCAAACCAGTGCATAAGTGCATATTGTATATACCCTCATACATGTATATATAATTGAACATGTTTACATATATATGCATATGCGTACATTTATAAAGAAAATATTCCCAGATGTAAAGGCAATTCTGAGTTTTGGAGTGATTGGTCATTTTAAATGTTTTCCTTTGTAATAACTTAGATTATACCTACAGTAAAGTGCATAAAGTATATCACTTAATTCTTTTCTTAACTGTGTGACCCTCATGTCATCATTACTCAGATCAAGACATAAAACATCTGCAATCTGGAAGGCTCCCTTGTGCCTCAGTCAATACCAGCACGTATGTGGCAGGCCAGGTCTTACTAACACCAGCCTCTGTAACAGCTGTTTCAGTACTGACTCAGTGGTTAAGTTAAATATTAAAAGCAAGTGCTCTTATACAAAAGCTGGAATGTAACAAAAGCCCACCAAGAATTTTGCCTAGACCTTTCCTGGACCTTAAAGCATGACAAAATAATGAAGAAATTCTTAACAGGACCCATTTAAGATTAAACAAGTTTTACTGGGGGGTTGAAGAGACTCCCCAGGTCTCCACAAACAAGTTTATTGGGGGTCTAAAGGGATCCTCAAACCTCTGTGATTTAGCAAGAGACAAGATAAAGTTAATCACCACAGCACCTGGACCCATTTAGATTAAGTAAATTTACTGAGGCTCCAGAGGAAGGTGTTCAGGACTCAGACTTTAGTTATAGACTAAAAGAAGTTAATCCCTTGTGTCTTTAGATAAATTCACACTTACACATACAGACATATAGCTTAGAAGGTATATAAGCTCCTGAAAATTTTGTCATTTTGAGCTGGTCTGGCAATAATTCCCAGGCCTTCTCCCTGTAACCAGTTGCAGAAATAAAAATTCTCTTCCTCCTCAGTTCATCTTCATCTCCTTATTGGGCCATGAGAAATAGCAGCTTGACCCTCAGGTTGGTCTGGGAACACCTACACTTCTCTACTTTCTTGGCAATATAGAGTCTTCTGACTCCTATCATGTAGGCGATTTTTTTTTTTTTTTTTTTTTTTTTTGAGACAGAGCCTCACTCTGTCGCCCAGGCTGGGGTGCAGTGGCTGGATCTCAGCTCACTGCAAGCTCCGTCTCACAGTTCACACCATTCTCCTGCCTCAGCCTCCCGAGTAGCTGGGACTACAGGCGCCCACCACCTCACCCGGCTAGTTTTTTGTATTTTTTAGTAGAGACGGGGTTTGACTGCGTTAGCCAGGATGGTCTCGATCTCCTGACCTCGTGATCCGCCCGTCTCGGCCTCCCAAAGTGCTGGGATTACAGGCTTGAGCCACCGTGCCTGGCCCATATAGGCGATTTTTTAACCTGTAAGTTTTTGTTCATATTTTCAAATTTTCTACAGTGAACTTATATTGCTTTTATAATTACTAAACAAAGCAAAGTTGACAAACAAACTGCTTTATCCAATGGTCTGGGTGTCTCATATGGAAGAGGCGAGTGATTTTCAGAAATCCTAAATCAGTGGCCACTAGCAGGAAGTGTACGATACATCTGTTACTAGAATAAAGAAAGCAGAAGGGAGCTTATGGACACAGAGGTCTCTTGGGTTGAATGGCGGCCTGAATTTCAGCTCCACTTTTTTTTGTTAGGAAGAGGGCTCTTAGGGTGGCAGCCAATAGTTTCATTGCTCTTCCTGTTCTTTCACTTTCTAAGCAGTAAACTGGGATGACAGGTTTCAAGAAACTGATTCTCACTGATCTCTTTCAGGCCCATATTTTTCAAATCCATCATTATTCAACTGAAGATTTTGATGTTCCTAAGGAGAGGTAAATTACTGCCTTGGAAGAGCTTTGCTAGCAAAAAGGAAAATATCACTGCTATGGTAGTTCACTAATTATTTTCAAGTCTGTGTGAGACTGAGGGAATCATTCCATCTCTCAAGCTCTTCATTTTTTAGAAGCGGGACTGATGATGGAGAAATAACAATCTTGCCATGATTAAAGAAAAACTGCTGTTCTTCAAAGCACCTTTTCTTGAAGGTTTCAAAGATGTGGACAATTTCTTAGATTCGGAGGCAAGATTTAAAAAGAACTAAATTTTGCCCGTCCGCCACCATCTTCAAATATTCTGATAATTCTTAAAAAGGAGTTTTGTACTGATTCCTGTAGGCAGTTGCCATTAATATTATTCATTTGTCCCCAAATTGTAGAGGATAAGAGGAAAAGTGTGTTTTGTATAGTTAAAAAATAATAACTATTTAGTAGGTTCCATGTTTGCACCTCGGCCTTAGTAACTACTCATTCTTTCATAGTGAGAATAAACAAGGAAAATGGATTCAAGCAAGACCCAGTTCAAATCACATGAAAAATTCTTTTAGACAAATCGTGTTTAGTTAACACTTAAGCTTTATGAGTTTATTTTTTAATATTTAAATTGAGAATAATACTACTTCCTCATAGGATAATTATGGGGACTAAATTTTAAAAACAGAAAACGAGCAAATGAACACTCTTTAAATGGTGGCATTATCTCTCTCTACCTTTAATGAGATGTCCTAAGGGAAGTATAAAAAAGGAAATTGAAGAGTGATAAAATTAAGAATATGCATTTTGGAATTAGGCATAAATAGTTTTAAGCCCTAGGTCTTCCATCTACTTGATGTGCAACCTTGGGAAGGTTAATTCTGAACCTCTCTGAACCAGGATTTCTTCATTTTAAAAATGAGATTAAGAATGATAAATAGGTTAGAGGATAAGTGAAGATTAAATAATGTTAAACATCAACAAAGTTCTTAGCGCAACACTTTACACATAGAAGAAAATCAGTAAAAAGGCATTTTTATTATTTAGATTAGACCTTAGCTGCTACCATGTTATTTATAAAAGTGGGGACATAATAATATTTTCATGTTATAGTAAATGAAACCTCTATAAAAAGTGTGATTTTTCTAAATCTGAGAACATTTTCAAAGGACGTATTCAGTATTCAGAATCCCTGCCAAAATTTACTCCTGTGACTCCATAGACATATTTCTTTCTTCATTTTCAGGTTGTTTTCTTAAGAAATTATTATTTGAATAAGAACATGAAATTCTTATCATTACCAGGACAAATAATAGACATTTTTATATAGGACCAAACTTCTGAATTTGAAAGTCTTTCATGGGTCCAGTCTTCAGGAGAGGAGACCACTGTATTGCTAAACCTTAAGAGTGTAATTTAAAACTTCAGTGATAAAAACAGTGGTGACAACATCCAATACCAAGAGCATGATGCACGCTGTACCCTTTACTCTCTTGAAATGCCTTAATTAAAAAGAGGGTTCATTCATGCATCCATTATTACTCATTAGAATCAAGTTTGTCTTTTAGTAAACCATGTGGTGCATTATTTTCTACAACTCATAAAAATCACCTTATTCTCACTTTTTTGACATAAATCAATGCGTGATGTGATAAAGTGAGCATTTCAATAATATTTCTACTCTTATCATTTCATTTTGTATTAAATATACCATTTTTAGAGCAGTTTTAGGTTCACAGTGAAAATGTGCAGAAAGTATAGAGAGTTCCCATAAACCAGCTGCTCCTCCCACCGCACACAACCTCCATAACTATCAGCATCTCACTCCACAGTAGTACACTGGTTACAACTGACAAACCTGTGTTGACACGTCGCTATCACCTGAAGTTTGTAGTTTATTTTAGGATTTACCCTTGGTACTGTACATTCTTTAGGTTTGGAGAAATGTATAATGACATGCATTCACTATTGTAATATCACACAGCACAATTCCACTACACTAAAAATCCTTTGTGCTCTGCCTATTCACCCCTTCCTCCTCTAACCTTAGCAACCACTGATATTTTTATTGTCTCCATAGTTCTGCATTTTCCAGGATGTCATATCATTGGAATCACATAGTATGTAGCCCTTTCAGATTAACTTCTTTCACTCAGTAGTATGCATTTGAGGTTCCTCCACGTCTTTTTGATGGCTTGATAGCTCATTTCCTTTTACCACTGTATAATACTCCATTATCTGAATGTGCCACCACATTTTTATCCGTTCACTTGTTGAAGGGCATCTTGGGTGCTCCCAACTTTGGGCAAGTATTAATAAAGCTGCTGTAAACATTCCTGTGCAGGCTTTTATGTGGACATAATTTTTCAACTCACTTGGATAATTAGCAAGGAACATGATTGTTGGATCACGTAGTAAAAGTATGTTTGGTTTTGTAAGAAACTGCCAAATTCTCTGCCAAATTGACCACAACATTTTGCATTTTCTCTACAAATGATTGAGACTTCCAGAGTCTCCACATCCTTATTAGCATTTGGTATTGCCAGTGTTTTGGATTTGGCCATTCTGATAGGTGTGTAGTGGCATCTCATTGTTGTATTAGAGAATTTGGAATTCCCTAATGATATATGATGTTGAACATCTTTTCATATGCTTATTTGAAATTTGTATGTAATTTTTGGCAAGATGTCTATGATCTTTGGCCTATTTTTTAATAAAATTTTTCATTTTCTCATTGTTTCACGAATTTTTGTATACATTTAAGATAGTAGTCCTTTATCAGCTACATCTTTTGCAAAACTTTTCTCCCAGTCTGTGGCTTATATTCTCATTCTCTTGACATTGTTTTTCACAGAACATGGCTTGTTAATTTTAATAAAATTCAGCTTATCAATTGCTTTGTTTATGGATTGTGCCTTTGTGTTATATCAAAAAGTCATCACCATGCCTGAAGTTCCGTATTTTATCTTCTAGGAGTTTTCTGATTTTGCATTTTAAATTAAATTAAAATTTAAGTTTTAAATTTTAAAACTTAAAAAATTAAGTTATTTTTTATCAGTGTTGTAAGGTCGATGTCTAGAATAGTGGGGTTTTTTTGTTTGTTTGTTTTCGTTTTTGGCATGTGGATGTCCAATTGTTCTAGCACCATTTATTGAAAATTCTATCTTTTCTCCATTGTGTTGCCTATGCTCATTTGCCAAAGATGAGTTGACAATATTTGTGTGGGTCTATTTCTAGGCTCTCCTGTTGCACTAATATATTTGTCCTTTATTTAAAAAATAAATACCACACTGAATTACTATAGCTTTACAATAAAGTCAGATAGTGTCAATCCTCTGACTTTGTTCTTCTTTAATATTGAGCTTGCTATTCTACATCTATTTTCTCACCATATAAACTTTAGAATCAGTTTGTCTATATCCATAAAACAACTTGCTGAGATTTTGAGTGGAATTGTGTTGAATCTATATATCAAGTTGGGAATAACTGACATCTTGACAATATTGAGTTTTCTTATCCATGAACATAAAATGTCTTTCCACTTATATAATTCTTATGTGATTCATTTCATCAGAAGTTTATAGTTTTTCTCAGAAAGATTTTGTACATATTTTGTTACATTTATGCCAAAGTATTTATTTATTAGGGTGCCAATATAAATGACAATTTTTAATTTTGATTCTACTCATTCATTGCTTATATACAGAAAATGTTCTTACATTTTTAATCTTCCTTTGCCTTTCATTTTCTGTGTATTGTTTGTTATTGGTACATTATTAATATTTATAACATTTAACTCCTGATATATATTTCCCATGATTTTAAATTCTGTGTTTACTATTGATCCCTTTTCCACTGTGTCTTCTTTCATCATCTAGTTGTCTGGATTTTGTCCACAAAAGTCTGGATGTTTAAAAGTCTGTTTGTTTAAAAAACAGGCCACTTGGTATTATGCTACCAGATTCATTCATGTTTGAAAATCTCTACATTTTGGCTATTCCATGAAAAACATCTTGACTAGGCATCATACTTCAGGGTCATATTTTTATTTCCTGTAAAAAAAAAAATGTTGTTGTTGTTATTCCTTTGAATGGTGTTTTGGAGAAGTCTGGGATCAGAATAATTCTAGAGAATTCCTCATTCTTGGTAATGCCAATTCTAGATAATGCCAGTGCTTATCTAGAAGGTATCTTCATGCCAGCTTTTATATTAAATTTTCTTTTGATTTGCTTATTTAGTTTTGTCTTCATTTCAGTGACATCTTTTAATATGACATCAATATTTTTCTTTTATTTTTGGGTTTTCATCTTCAAGAATGCCAGTTATCTTTGTGGTGGATCATCTTTGTCTGCTGTGAGATCTATTTTTTCTCTTGAATTTGATTAGTATATAAGTCCTTTCCCTCTTGCATGCTAAATGGCTATCTTTAGCTTTTTCTCCTTGTCAACAGTCTGTCATCCATGCTTACTTACTGGTGTTTGTTTAAAAATAATTTAAAAATGTATCTGTAGTTGTGTTGTTATTGGCCTCCATTTATTTTCTTATCAAGAAAATCTTTATTTCTATCTCATTTTGTTCGCTGTTTTGCTTGGTATTTTTAAATCTTATCTTTAAACATTTGTTTCTTAAATTCCTGACATTATTTAGTTCATCTATAGCCTAAAGCACCTCTAGGAAAAGTCCCTCTTTTCTGAAAGCTTATCTTTTCTTCAAGAATAGATTCTTCATGTATTTTTAGCATAGTATAGTTGTTTTCCCATTATTTTACTGCATATGCTAGGAGAGATGTATTAGACCTCTCCCTCTCTTTGTCTCACCCTTTTATGCTGGATACTCTCAACCGGGCAGTGGTGTCAGGTCTAAAACAGAGTGGGTAGATCCTCAGTGAGTCTCTCTTTCCAATCCAGTTGTAAACTGTTTTTCTTCTAATTTAAAACTGGAAGGTAGTGTAGAGTGGGAAGCAGTGGTGTACAGGAGTCTGCTCATATACCCTCATGAGAGCAGGTTACTCCATTTTTGCAAGTTGGCTATTAAATACATACAGATGTTATTAAAAATTAAATCACATTGATTGACAAATAAATGCATTGTATTAAAAACTGCCCCATCCTGATTACTTTACTATAATTTTCTATTATCCATACTATTGAGGTTATTTAAGGACATTTTTGTGCTTTCATTGATGTCACATTCATTGCTTGAAATCAGTTATGATGGCAGTTTACACATCATGAAAATTGACAAATACTACAAATCAGAGCTAGGCTTCTTGTTTTGTTGATGATCTAGATTAATAAAAAGATGAAATGTTAATAACATATCTTAAATATAAATGTGCATTGTATATTTTGTCATTGTAACAGAAAATTGAGAAAGTATTTTTTCAGTATTTGGAAACTACCACCCAATACAAAAAGAATTTGCTCAATTTATTGACAGATGAAAACTATCTTTATTGTTTCACTTATTCTTACTAGACAAATAAAGAAAAACATCAATAAACATTCATATTGGAATTACACTCATTGAGTACAACCATAGCTTGGCCATGAACACAAGAGTTCAACAAAATTCAACACAACTATATTATAAAAATCATTTGGCTATATGGAATGTATTGTGTATTTTATTATTACTGGTAAATAATGTTCATAAATTTATCATTTTTATGCTGTACATTCTTCATAAGAGTACAAATTTTATAAACTATATATGTATATATGTGTATATATACATATATTATATATGTTTATATAGATATGTGTATATATACATATATTATATATGTTTATATAGATATATGTATATATGTGTCTATATACAGATATATGTATAGATGTCTTTATATACAGATATATGTGTGTATATATGTGTTTATATACATATATATGTGTATATATATGCATATAGTCCTCCCTACCTCTACCCAGAGAGCCAGCTGTTAAACATTTACCAACATCTCACTGGCAGGAAGGGCTGCATGGGGTTGGATGCACTTTTATTAGTGAATCTGAGCATTGCTCACATGTTTTATAGCCAAGTTTATTACTCTTTGTCAGACTGTATCCAGGGGTACTAGCAAAATATTTACAACCTGAAAGCCAGGCACTCAGCAATCAAAACAAAGCAAGTAGGTATTAGATATGGTATTCCGGTCCTGTGAAAAGATACTTTTAGGACACAAATACTGTTTTCAACTTAAATTGAGGCATTATAGCTTTTCATTCCTGAGTCAGCCAGATTTTTATTTTATTCTATGTTAATCCATTGTTTCCAGTAATTATGACCACTTTCTCCTTTTGCCCTGCTCTTGCTTTCTTTATGATTTGGGAAGAATTTTATGAGTGTCCCTTCCCCCCACTGCCTGTACCTCTGAGAATCTTAGCTTATTTTCATTCATTTTCATCTTTTCTTTGGCTAAATCTCTAGTTTTGGCGATTTCATATCCTAAAGTTTTGGATTTTACATCCCTACTTATAGATAGAGACAATTAAATTGGGAAATTAACTATTCTTTTGTTTTTATCTCTTTACTGTCCTCCTTTTCTTTTTTTAACTTTTACTTTTAGGTTTGGGGGTACATGTAAACGCTTGTTACATAGGCAAACACATGTCACCAGGGTTGATTGTACATATTACTTCATCACCCAGGTATTAAGCCCAGTACCCAACAGTTATCTTTTCTGCTCCTCTCCCTCTCACTACCCTTTATTCTCAAGTAGTCCCCAGTGTCTGCTGTTTCTTTCTTTGGGCTCATAGGTTCTTATCATTTGGCTCCCACTTATAAGTGAGAACATGTGGTATTTGGTTTTCTGCTCCTGCATTAGTTTGCAAAGGATAATAGCTTCCAGATCCATCCATGTTCCCACAAAATACCTGAATTTGTTCTTTTTTATGGCTGCATAGTGTTCCATGGTATATACGTACCACATTTTCTTTATCCGGTCTGTCATTGATGGACATTTACGTTAATCCCATGTCTTTGCTACTGTAAATAGTGCAGCAAGGGACATTCATGTGCATGTGTAGAATAATTTATATTCATCTGGACATATATCCAGTAATGGGATTGCTATGTCAAATAGTAGTTCTGCTTTTAGCTATTTGAAGAGTCACCATACTGCTTTCCACAATGGTTGAACTAATTTACAATCCCACCAACAGTGCATAAATGTTCCTTTTTCTCCCCAACCTCACCAGCATTTGCTATTTTTTAACTTTTTAATAATAGCCATTCTGTGTGAGGTGGTATCTCATTGTGGTTTTGATTTGCATTTCTCTGATGATCACTGATGTTGAGCTTTTTTTCATATGCTTGTTGGCCACATGTATGTCTTCTTTTGAGAAATGTCTGTTCATATCCTTTGCTCACTTTTTAATGGGGTTGCTTGTTTTTCTCTTGCAAATTTGTTTAAGTATCTCATAGATGCTAGATATTAGACTTTTGTCAGATGCATAGTTGGCAAATATTTTCTCCCATTCTGTAGATTGTCTGTTTACTCTGTTGATAGTTTCTTTTGCTTTGCAGAATATCTTAAGTTCAACTAGATCCCCCTTGTCAATTTTTACATTTGATGCTATTTGTTTTGGTTTATTCATCATGAATTATTTGCCCATTCCTGTGTCCAGGATGGTATTGCCTAGGTTCTCTTTCAGGGTTTTTATGGTTCTGGGTTTCACATTTAAGCCTTTAATCCATCTTGAGTTGATGTTTTATATTGTGTAAAGAGAGAGAGGAAAAAAAAAAAAAAAGGAATTTAGCTTCAATCTTCTGCATATGGCTAGCCAGTTATCCCAGCACTATTTATTGAATAGGGAGTCTTTCCCCCTTTGCTTGTTTTTTGTCAACTTTATTGAAGAGCAGATGATCGCAATTGTACGACCTTGTTTCTGTGCTCTCTGTTCTGTTCCATTGGTCTATGCAACTGTTTTTGTACCAGTACCATGCTGTTTTGGTTACTGTAGCCTTGTAGAATTGTTTGAAGTTGGATAATGTAATGCCTCCAGCTTTGTTCATTTTGCTTGGGATTTTCTTGACTATTCTTTTTTGGTTCCATAGGTGAATTTTAAAATAGTTTTTTTCCAGTTCTGTGAAGAATGTCATTGATAGTTTGATAAGAATTAAATCTGTAAATTGCTTTGGACAGTATGGCTATCTTAATGATATTGATTCTTCCTATCCATGAGCATGGGATGCTTTTCCATTTGTTTGTATCATCTCTGATTTCTTTGAGCAGTGTTTTGTAATTCTCATTGTAGAGATCTTTCACCTCCCTGGCTAGCTCTATTCCTAGGTACTTTATTCTTTTGGTGACAATTGTGAATGGGATTACCTTTCTGATTTGGTTCTCAGTTTTGCTGTTGGTATACAGAAATGCTAGTAATTTTGTACATTGATTTTACATCCTGCAATTTTGCTGAGTTGCTTATCAGCTGAAGGAGCTCTTGGGCCAAGACAATGGAAATGTCTAGATATAGAATCATGTCATCTGCAGAAATAGTTTGACTTTCCTCTCTTTCTATTCGGATGCCTTTATTTCTTTCTCTTGCCTGATCACTCTGGCTAGGACTTCCAATACTGTATTGAACAGAAGTGTGGACAGAGGGCATCTTTGTCTTGTGCCAGTTTTCAAGGCGAATACTTGCAGTTTTTGCCCTCTCAGTCCCATGATGTTTTATGTGGGTTTGGCATAGATGGCTTTTATGATTTTGAGGTATATTGCTTTAATACCTAGTATATTGAGGGTTTTTAACAAGAAGGGGTGTTGAATTTTATTGAAAGCCTTTTCTGCATCTATTGAGATAATCATGTGGTTTTTGTCTTTAGTTCCATTTATATGATAAATCACATTTATTGATTTGCAATATGTCGAACCAATCTTGCATCCTGGGGATGAAATTTACTTGATTATGACGGATTAACATTTTGATGAGCTGCTTGATTTGGTTTGCCAGTATTTTGTCAAGGATTTTTGCATCAATGTTCATCAAGGATATTGACCTGAAGTTTTCTTTTTATGTTGTGTCTGCCAGGTTTTAATATCAAGATAATGTTGGCCTCATAGAATAAGTTGGGGAGGAGTCCCTCCTCCTCAATTTTTTGGAATAGTTTCTATAAGAATAGTACCAGCTCTTTTTTGTACATCTGGTAGAATTTGGCTGTGAATCCATCAGGTTCCAGGTTTTTTTTGGTTGGTAGACTATTTGTTACTGATTCAGTTTCGAAGATTGTTATTGGTCTCTTTAGGGAATCAGCTTCTTCCTTGCTCAGCCTTGGGAGGGTGTATGTGTCCAAGAATTTATCCATCTCTTCTAGGTTTTCTAGTTTTCTTGCATATACATGCTCATAGTAGTTTCTGATGGTTGTTTTCATTTCTGTTGGGTCAGTAGTAACATTCCCTTTATTATTTCTAATTATGTTTATTTGTTTTCCTCTTTTTCATTCTAATTAAAAACTGTAGATTTTCTTTGGCTCTGCTTGAACTCAGACACAGTCATGGTGGTTAAGATTTTGGGGAAATTGTTATCTTTCCATTTGGAACTGATCAAAGTAGCTGTTTTTTCACCTCTTTCCAAGTTAGACATCTATTTTAAGAGTCTGTGTGTGTGTGTGTGTGTGTGTGTGTGTGTGTGTGTGTGGTGGAGGGGGTGTTTATTTTCCATATTCCTTCCATTGTCTCTTACATATTTCTTTGGAAAGCAGGGATTGATTATTAGTTTTATTTATATTTGGATATAATACCTCAGAACATTAGTTTTCTATTGACAAGTTATAAATTACTACAGTCTTAGTGCCTGAAAACAACACACACATTTATTATCATCCCGTGTCCATGGATCAAGAGTCAGGAATGGCTCTGCTGGAATCTCCGCTCACCACCAGTGAGCTAGGAAAAACTTGTTCACTTTATTAGAAAATTGTCACATTTAGTTTCCTCGTGGGTGTATAACTAAAATCCCCATTTTATAACTATCTTCCAACCATGGACCACTGTCAGCAGCTAGAGGTCACCTTCAGGTTCTTACTGCCTGAACCCCATAGGTCATTTACAACATGGCTGTTTGCTTTCTTCCAGGTCAGCAGGTTCTCTCTTTGACTCCTCACTTTGTTCCATTTGATTAATTTAGGCCCTTCTAGGATAATCTCTCTTTTGGCTAACTCCAAGTCAACTAATCAGTAACCTAATCACAGGAGTGACATCTCATTATATTCACTGGTTCTACCCAGTTAAAGTAGGTTAGGGGATTATAAGGCATGCATGTACACAAGGGAGTGGGAATTTGAGATCCCTCTTAGAATATTTTCAACCACACTCAGCCTTTCTAATTTTTAACATTTTCAATCCTTCTTAGTGGCAACAAACCCCTTCTACATCCTCATGATTGCTTTTAGTCTATTTTAGCTGTTTTCTTTAATGTTTGTTTACTTACATTTTCCTCTGAGATTATGAGAAAAGGAGGATCTTGAGGTCAACAGCTCTGTGGATTTTCAGTAATCCCTTTCATTTTATTCCCCTGTAGCTCCTTAAGAATTCACACTTAAGTCATGAATACTGTCATGCCAGGAAAAGAGAAGAGAGTTAACCCTGGAATGAAGAATTCTAAAGAGAGTATGATATTTGGAAAGTTTCCACCAAAAAGAAAAGGTAGGTAAAAGCTTTTCATATGGGAGAAGCAAAGAGATTTGAATGAGTCAATACTAAAGTAAAGATAAAGCTTGTGACCCTCAGTAACTAAGTGTACCCTCCCATGAGTGCCAAGAACAAAATGGACAGTGACTGAGAAGGTGTCAGTCATGAGGTGTGAAGTGAGTGCTGAGTCCCTGCCCATCCGTCCAGTAAAAAATATCTGAACTGGTGCCAAGGCAGCAATGTGGGGAAATGAAGTCTTTACTACTCCAAGAGGCCAGCCAGTGAGTTACAGCATTTGTGACACTTCAGAAGAGAATGCAATGGGGGCAGAACTCTATGCCTAGAAAATAGGCAATAGGAGCTACATTTCATTTGTGGGTCAATGAAGCCATGGAGAAACATAGCATGAAGGCAGGAGATTCCCTGAGGCTATGTGAGCTTTCCTGTGTGTCCAGATGCCATTTTGGGAAGGTGGAGAAGAGAAAGCTCTTTCAGACAGAAATGAAAACCTCATTTTACCCCCAAATGAGATTGTTTACAGTAGGAAGGACTTTATTACTTATAACTGGAAATAGCTTCTGCTGTCAGTGAAAATAGAAACAGAAGAAAAAGTTTGTATTTGTTATAGAAACAGAGAAAGTAAAGTTCATATGTACACTTTAGGTTGTGCTGCACTAAATTTTGACCCCACTCTTCATGTATTATCTCATTTAATCATTTCATAAATCTTACTATTATTCTCATTTTAGAGCAGATAGTACTGAGATTATAGGAATGTAGATAATTTGGGCAACATCACAAAGCTAGTAAGTCATAGATGTAAAGTTTTGTTTGACCGTAAAGCTGTCTATTTTAATCATCTATCTTAACAATATAGGGGATATATTATTTTAGTGACAATTTAAGTGACACCAACATGAGTTTCATTGGAGTCAGCATATGAATTCCTAATGGGGACTTCAAATATTTAGAAAGCATGTTAATTTTTAAAGTTTAAAGGAAAATATTGAAATTCAAGGTGGTTTTCTTTTTCTCTATGTCTACATCACAACGTAGTCATTGGTCCTGCCAACAGACACTAAAGTCGGGCTACACTAAAGACGCCTTCTTCAGAACCATTCTGATCCCTCAAAATGGTGGTACATGCCCCCCCCTTTTTTTTTTAATATTTCTTCATTGTTTGATACCATATAGTACTCCTTATCCAGACTTAACACTGTGCAAAAGCACAAGCCCAAGGAGGCCGATTTAGGAATTCAAACCAGTCTACCTCCACTAGCCAAGCTTTGGCACAGAAAGACACCCACTTGATAAGTCAGTGGTGGCCGTGACAGTATCTCTGAATAGAAAATGGCTATTTACCCAAAGTCCCACCCAGACTGTAGATCTCTGAGGACTGGCACTGCCTTGGTCTCTACTTACCTATTTTATTCTGTTATTTATTACTTCTTTTCTGGATGATTTTCATGCCCTTTTTTATATCATCCATTTTGTTCTTTGTCTGTGTCAGTTATTTTATTCATAGAAAAAAATGCTTGACTTGCAAGGCTGAACCATGGTAGGCATATACAAACTACTGTGGTTTTAATTTAGGGGGAATAAGTGTAAAAACATTCTGATGTATTTATTTGAACAAAATAGAAATCAAAAGTTCTAAAAAATATATCTTTTCGTATTCTAAAATTTGTCTCCCAACAGAGTCTATTCAGGGATGTATCAATATTTTCAGTTCTGGCCTAGGTATTCGGCCAAAATTTACTCTGTTCCTTCGGCCTCAGCATTGGCCTTTGAAGGATTTGGGCTAAAGATTCATGTATAATTTCATACCATATCTGATATCCTTAAGCGTGTTTGGGCACAGTCATGTGATCACATACATTACTATCATACTGAAACAACATCACCAAGTTAGTAAAATGAGCAAGGTATTTCATCCTGATTCATTGACTCTTGTACATACAATGAAACTCCAGTAGTTATTTGATTATAAATGTACATTTATTCTTCCAACCATAAAATGCTACAAATATTAATAGTGATTTTGAAAAATTTTAAGAACTTTTCAACAATGAAATGAATGGAGAAATGATTAACAGAAAATACTAATGCTATGAGATTATGTTAGCTATGTAACTTGGGAAGAATATTATATTCTTCTAGGATCAGAATATATTTACAAAAGTTAAATAATAATACAAGGTAAAAAATTATATTTCTGTTCTTTATGCAATTATTTGTTGTATTAGTATTCACAACATTAAAAAGGATAGCATTTAAAAACTATATTTAATTTTCACTTATTTAATTATACTTAGGCTACGAGTCTGTCAAGAAAAAGCCTTATTGAGGAATTGTTCCCATTTTGTGAGAATGAGTCAAAAGAAGAATGTCAACTTTTTCAACTTTTTATAGAATGGAAAATCAGGAAAATGTCATGCAATTCTCATTGACGATAGAACAAAGGTAAAGGCTGTGAATAATTCAGGCATCAGAAGCATTCAATTTTTTCACATCCTCAGTTTTGTGTTTGGAAAGTAATTATAGAAATATGTAATATATCAGATTTGCTATCTGTGAGAAGAAAGATAATAACCATTTTCCTCGTTCTACTTAAGCCATAGACAAGCTCTATGGCATGCTAGAAATGCCAAAACTTCTCGTTTGTAGTTTTACAAATATTCAACCAAATGAAATAGCAACTATTACATGTTTAAAAAAAAATTGCTTGAAATAAAGGAATCTTTAGTACTGAACTTTGTAAATACGAAAATCAAATTAACAACAGACAACTACTCGAAAAGAAGATAGTTTATGTATTGGAATCTATTGTACTAAAAGATAAAATTAATGATGTTTCTTGAGAGTGAAAATATTTCTTATGTGTATCTTATAAAAATAAAGAGTAATCATTCCATTATTCTATTCTGTGAAAGATGCATGGATGGAGGGCAACTTTATGGAGAACCATTGTAGTTAGTCCCAAGCAATATGACAAGATCATGCCATTATTTCCATGGAATTACAGCAGCTTCACAGCTAGGCTTCATTTCTGCATTCCCAGTGCTATCCCTGATGATTATGTGTGTATTGACCTGTCCAATTAGTTATTCAGCATAGGAAAAAAACTTGTTTCCAGCTGAGTGATGAGATTTATTAATTAGGTTCATTCATTAGGAGGAGTCACTGGGAAATTTTAGAGCAGAGAACAGTGTTACTTGCATAAACAAGTTATTACTATAAAAAATGTTTCCCTATGTGTTCAGAAATGCCCTGTGCCTATTTCTTCATGAACAGTTGCTTAAGATAAATTTCACAAGAAAACAAAGAACACAAGGAAAGTCAGAATGACTTGAAGTTCTGAATAAAATGCAATGAAACTCTTCATCTTGAAGAGAAAAGCCTGAGTTTAGCAATTTCAGTTGGTTAAAGTTGAACCCTTCCCTTTCTAAATAAGCAAATATAAAAATGCAAGGAGAGAGGGGTTCACAGTGATGTATGATGAAAGACAGGTAAGATTTTGAATTATTGGACATTTGGGTTTAGAATCCTAGTTCTGACACTGTACAGCTGTGTGATCTTTAAATTTTCTAAGCCTCAGTTTTCTCTTCTGTAAAATAAGAATCATAATAGAGTCTACTGTATAAGATTATTAGAAGGATTAAACAAACTAATCTTTATAAAGTGCTTACTAGTTAGCAATTATTGCATGAAACAATCCCAATACTCATGGCTTACATAAAATCCATTTATTATTTACCCCGAGCCTGCGGGTGAGCTTGACGCTGCTGCTGACCTGGCCCAGGCTTGGGTAGTGTTGAGTTCAATTACATACCTGCCATTGGAGGGACGCTTACTGGGGGATGGCTGGTCTAGCATGGTCTCATTCACACATCTTAAGAATTACCAGATATTGGCTGGTTATTAAGTTGATTTAGGAAATGGGGATACGTATTTCTCATGCTCCAGGTGCCTAGCTCAGGCTTGTTCTCATAGTACAAGATGTCTAAGAGAAAGAATGGATACATTTGAGATTTCTGGAGGCCTAGGCTTGGAAGTGGCACATCATTACTTATGCCATATGCTATTGGCCAAAGCAAACCATGTGACTAAATTCAATGTCAATGGAGTGAAAGTACATTTCACCTCCATGAGAGGGACTGTAAAGTCACATGGCAATGGTTATGAAAACCTGGAGGTCTGAACAATTGTGGCTATTTATGCAACCTACCACAATGCATGGCACAATGGTTGCAATGGTTGGTACATGCGAGCATTCAATAAGAGACCACTCTTATATTTTCATTGTGGAGTGAGGTAGGTTGAAGGGTTTAGGGAGTGGATTGCTGGCTTAGGAATGGGGGTGCAATTGAAGAACCATAACTATGTTCTGGCCTTTCAGAAAGAAGCCTGGGCTCTAAAGATGTGCTAGAAACCAGCTTCCCCTGGGTGTCTAGCTGACCACGGTCACTAGATTGGAACGTTTGTATCATTCTTTTTAACTGTTCAAATATGAAGAAAGTCTTAAATTCTTACTCCATAGCTGGGCAGAAAATGAATAATTCTGTATTCCCAGTGGAGTCTTTGTCACAATTGTAAAGTGATTTATTCACCCCAGGTCACTAGTAAATTGAAATTTGAGCCGGGACTTTGAGGGAGTTACTATCTCATGACTAAGTGCTTTGACAAGGTGGTATGAGCCAGGTTAATAGAAAAAGCCACTTATAAAGGGGATTTTTTTTAATCCACACACTTTGCTGGAAACCTTTAACATAAAGATTGATAGCAAGTTGGAAAAATTGCAGGGGAAAACAGAAAGGCATTACTGAAAGTAAGGAGTGTAATTTGATTTTAAAGCAAGCCATGAGCTACCAATGGGAGCACTGAAAGGGCTGGAGGGCTTTGGAGTGAAAGTGTGCAAATGGAAGATAGTTACTGCAGGAAGACAGAAACAAGAACCAAAATCTGGGCTAGAAAAACTCATTTCAAATGTTTCTTCTTGTAAATGAAGACAAAAATTGCAATCCACTACCAGCAAAGCCCACAGGCTTATCTCTAACCTCTGTTCACATAAGGTATATGCCCAGAACTTTTTGTTAAATGCCTAACAGACACCTTCCCCTCTCATCATCATATTGCTTTAAGACTAACAGACTTTTGTTTTCTTGCCCACAATTATATTATATTTAAGAAGACATAGAAGCATCCGAGTTTTAAATGTTATTGTACAATCTCCCGTCTTACAAACTACTCACTCTCCATCCAGAAAGGGTCTTAGAAAACTGGATAACACTGAGGAGATCTCTGTTTCTCCCAGTTCTCCACTAATCACAGCCTCAGTGCCTTTATTGGACTTGAGATTACCAGAAGTAATACAAATGTGCCTTTTATGCTAGTTTCCTTCAGGCAGCACAAATCGTCCAGGCCTCCTACGTTTCTGTGGTACCCCGGCCCAAATGTAAATAAGCTCTATGAACAGAGAGGCACCTCAGCTACCAACCCCCACCATCTTCTACCTGCGTTCATATTTTATTTTTTTCCATAGCACTTATCACCAACTATTCTACGTATTTTGCTAAATTTTATTTACTAAATTAAGTGTTTACTGTATTTATTTTCTGTGCCTGCTAGAATAAAAGCTCAATGAAGTTTGGTAATTTTATTTTTATTTTTGCTATATTTCTAGTGTCTAAGACAGTGTATGGTTCACAGAGGCACTTGCTAAATAATTCTTGAACTAGTAAATGTCAGCTCACTCCTGTGCATATTTAGAATTTGGGTAAAAATTGCCTTTGAAGTACACTATTATATTAATGTGAATGAATTACATAACTATGAACACTGGTAAAAAGAATTGGACAAATTGGGCTCCAATCTCAGTAATAAAATATGAGTGAAAATGACTTGTGTCCCTTCTGGATGGAGCATGCTATAGGCAGTAGGAGATGCTACAATACTCCTTTCTCAATACTTGCTGGGCCAAAGCATGAGTCAAGATCGATCCTTTGTCAACTTGGTTCTGAGAGTGACTACAGTAAGCAGAGACACCTGCTGAGCCACAGCAAACATGTAACATGAACAAGAAATAAACTTATGTTGTATTAGCCATTGAGATGTGAGACTTGTTTGTTACTGAAGTATTACCTAGCCTATCCTGACTGACTCATACACTTTGTGGATTGGAAAGTTGTTATGATGATAATGTAACTATAGTGTAGAAATAACGAGGCTTAGCACACAAAACTGTAATCAAACTGAATAATGTCTATAATAAAGCACTTAGCATGACCCTTTGATTCAAAGTATGTCTTCAATAAAATATGAAAAGATAGGCCAGGCGCAGTGGCTCACACTTGTAATCCCAATACTTTCGGAGGCCAAGGCGCGTGGATCACCTGAGGTCAGGAGTTCGAGACCAGCCTGGCCAACATGGTGAAACCCTGTGTCTACTAAAAATACAAAAAAATTAACTGGGTGTGGTGGCACTTGCCTGTAATCCCAGCTACTCCAGAGGCTGAGACAGGAAAATTGCTTGAACCTGGGAAGCAGAGGTTGCAGTGAGCCAAGATCATGCTACTGCACTCCAGCCTGGGTGAGAGAGCAAGACTCTGTCTTGGGGGGAAGAAAAAAGCTATATGTAAGAGAGATCACATATCTGTAATATAACTGTCACCAAGCTTTTCAGCCCTCTGAGATCACCCCTTCATTCAATATCCAAGTAAAAGGGTTCCAGTCTTTTTATACTACAGTGAATATAGAATGCAATGTCTTCCCCAATAATCCTTCAGGAAAATAGGAATGGGCAAGATTGGAGGATATTTGTCATTGTTTTAACCAAAATGTTACTTTTGCACTTGCCTTGGTTCTCTCTGCTCACCTTCTCTTTGATTCTACTAGCCGTTCCATGTCAATGAGAACCATTTTAGTCCAACATATGGATAGTGCCTACCCTGTTCATTGACACAACAATTAAAATCAGTGCCCTCAAGTGGTTAAAGGACCTACTACTCAGAGGGATAAGATGCATCTTGTTGTGTCTACTGCAAATCCTGCAATTGTATTAAGCACATGTCAGGCATTCAATAATTATTTGTTGCTTACTCACTTGCGTGATTTATTTCTTTTTCATTTAAGTCATGTCTCAGAATTTTTTTTCCAAAACATTAGGTAGTAGATATATTCCGTTTTTGATCCATACAGTCTCTGTCACAACCACTCAGTTGCTATTGTAGTGTGACATAAACATTATGAAAACAAATGACCATGGCTATTCTGTTCTATTCATGACCAACTTCTAATAAATTTTATTTAAAATATAGATAACCAATGAATTTGACCCTCAATCTATAGGACCCCTAACTTAAGTTATTTCAATTACCTTAATCTCAGCAGAGAATATACACATTTAAGACATTTTCAGACATATTTTCTTCAACTTTCCTTCATTTTTGTTTATTCAACAACCTTATTGACTATCTACTCTGTGTTAGGCTCTGTGTAACATTGTCCCTCACTAAGACAAGTATAACCCTGCTGGGATCTCTTTGTCCAGAGGTGAAATAGAGATGGAAGCACAGGTAACAATACAATTTGGTGTGAGAAGCTCTAAAATAAAATATTTTTCAAACTGTGGGCAAATGGGTACTATCCCAGAGAGTTTATTTTACCCTTCAAACCTCCTAGGAAAAACTGCCACACATCAGACTGCTAATCTCAAAAGTACATTCTTTCTGGTAGGGATTAGAGGAAGTCATCATTTTCATCTTAACTTAAAAGTGAGGTGTTAATTTTTTTTTCTTATCATCTGGTTGTTTCTTGCCTTAGAAAAATAGGAAGTAAAAAGAATCAATAAGTATTTTCAAATAGAATTTCTTCCAATGCTTAAAAGCTATGCTAAATGACAAAACCTAGGGAATGGAAGTATCTATCAAAAATTCTAATTCTGCCTTATGAGATTTAAGCAGGCCAATGTCAAGCCCCAAGCAATCTATGAAACTATCATAGTATTACCTTATTTGAGATTGTAACTTGAACAATTTATAAACACAAATAATTTTTGAGGTAGTACCTTCTTTTTTTTCCACATTGATGAAGTCATTAGCAAGCACTTTTCAAGGTCAAAGATTGCATACTGTTCTTCATTCATAGGACGCTCTGATAAACCCTTGGGGTAGGCTGAGAAAGGAGCAAGAGCTGGACTCCCACCAGCCCCTGGCACCACTTCTTGATGGCTGTACCAGATGCCTGAATCAACCTCAGCAGATGGGCAAGGCATTCTTCTTTTAAATTTGAAATTATAAGCAGAAGCATAAGACAGTTCTTTGTCTTCTTTAAAGGAAAGGGAATTAAGAGGAAAGGCATTTAGAGAATAAAGAAGTAGAGGCCATTGACCTGACTTGTATTGAAACATCGCAGGCAAATCCCCATTAAGAAGTTGTTTTCTACTCAGAAACAGTGACGGTCCCACAGTCTCAGACCTATGCCCTCTTCTCCCGATTGCAGAGAGGTCTTCAGCTGATCAAAATTGAGAAAGCACTCCACAGAGACAGCTTCACCTCACCGGGCAGAGGACATCCAAGCTTCCTTAGGGCACTGCTTCCTCTAGACAACCTGTAGTGGCCATGACAGCATAGAAAGTCAGTTTTCAGAAAGTCAGTTTTCAGTCTTGTGTCATGAAAGGAAAAAGACAGGCTAGTAAAAATTATTCCTGGTAGACAAGTGTTCAGTAAGCTGACATGCTTTTCATAAGTCAATAAGCATAAAAAGTAATGGCATCCATTGACTGAATTAGAAACAAGGACTTGGCAAAAGAATTTTCCAAATATGCCATGTTTTTAGATTTACCTTTTTCTATTAATACATAATAGATTTACATATTTTTGGGTGACATGATATTTTGATACATTCATATAGTGTGTAATAAGCAAATCAGGGTAATTAGGATACTCACCATCTTAAACACTCATCTGTTCTTTCTTTGGGAACATCTGAATTATTCTCTACTAGCTATTCTGAAATATGCAATAGAATATTATTTACTGTAGTCACTATATGATTTATGGAACACTAGGTCTTATTTCTTCTATTTACCTATATTTTTGTACCCATTAATCAACCTCTTGAATGGATCCAGTCTCCTTCCAATAAGGTTACTCTGTCTACAAAATAGATTCTTCAGAGAATCAGGTGTTCTAAGTCCTGTGTTATTTTAATTGGCCTTGGAAGATAAAATCTTTTGGCCCCGATGAAGGTCCTGTAGCTGAAATAGTGCGTGGATTGGCAAAAAGCTCACAGTGTACACCTCCTGGAAGCGATATTTCACCATACACTTGACTGTAGCAGTAATTCTGCTTGTAAGTAAAGAATTTCTGTAAACTTATTGTAGCAGATGAACACCAAGGAAGCATGTAAGAAGGATATTTGATGACACAGACCATGGACTTCAGGATGAAGTCACAGAAGATTAGCTTACTCTTGGCCTTGGATTTCTTTGTGCAAATTAGCACAGCGACCTTAACTACTCTCATCTTGTCTGCAGACTTGCCTTCAAACACCATACAGAAAGCCTTTTCACTGAGTGTGCCCATGTGTTGCCTCCAGACCCCATTTCCAGTTCTTGCTTGTCCTGTGCTGTTGAGCCTGATTTTTGGAATAACTATTGCTCTTTGTCTGTGTGTTTAGATATGACCTTTTGGTATCTCTTGTGCTTTTTCTGTCTATCAGCAAGATTGTGAAATTTAGTTGTCCCTTTTCACTTGCTTAGCCAGGCTATGATCCTGGAGGGAAAAAGAACCCAACTAAACACAGAGACTCCCACTGGCTTCAGAAGAGGTGGGGGTCTATTTTTTACTTTCACAATTATAGATAATCTTTCCTCCCTGAGAGCGGACAGGGTATGCTGGCTTGAGGTTATTAAATTAGGATCAAGCTGAAGGTGGAGTCTTGAGGCCCAGGAGGAGAGGCTACACTCTTACTTCGGAGTTCAATGCTGGCATAGCTGAGAGAGCATTTCAAGTCAGAGACTTGAGAAAGATGAAAGAAAGCAAAGCCACTGAGAGATCAGACAGTAATATCCACAGCAGGAAATACACCAGGGGAGTCTTCACACCATTACTGGCAGAGGAGACACAGGGCTTCGGTGCACAGGATTACTTTGGGTTAAGAGTTGAAAAGCACAGTCTGTATTCACAGAGACACAGACTGAGACCAACCCCAGACTGCTAACAATTGGAGCCGTTTCCATTCTCAGACACAAAACTAACTTGTCATTTATTTGCTTTTCTCCCAGCCATGTGATAACCAATTATTACCCATTTCACAAGACTGGATAGTAACTGTAACACAAAGTTAGGGAGAACCAAAAAAAGGAACTAATAGTATTCACATGGTCTGAGCCAACTTGACAACCATTAATATCTTTCTCTCCACTCTGTTCCAAAATAATTTTGAAAAGTTATTCACTATACCTCTCTAAATCTCAGGTTTATAACCAGTAACATAGAGATCACAATGCCAATCTCACAGGTCATTTAAGGTTGTAAGATAATGAACATAAAGCACCCAGCCCTAGTGGTGGATGGCAAGGTACATTGTGCTCAATAACGCTAGCTTTGGGAAATATGTCTAGACTCTGTCTCTTGTCCTTATGACTTGATCTGACAGATCCATTCTAGAGTCTCAATCTCATGTTTTATGAATGGCAAACTCTGAAATTACAAGGCTGCTAGCAGAATCTCCTATAGGTACAATAGGGTGTGTGTCCTGCTAAATTTTTTAAACCTACTTGGGATTTCTTCATTTTTAATATGCTTTAAAAACTCATAAAAGGAAAGAGGCTTGGCTTCTCTTGATCTTTGGCCTTAGGCCAGGTTTGCAAGTTTCATAACAGATCCATCCTCCCACATCAAACATTTAGGATCTCACAGGCCACATGACATATCAGCATGGTGGTGTCAATAGCATCTCATTTTAGTTGACAGTAGGAGGAAAAGAGGTTAGATCTAAGCAAGTTCCCAGAGAGTTAGGTGTTTGGTTTCCTCTGATTGCTAAAGTTGGGAAAATCAAAGTTCAGCCAAAGCAAAGTCAAAGGAAATTGTGGTATCTATATTTGGTTGGGTAGTGTCACCCTAAATTTAATGTCCACCTTGTACCTTAGAACATGACTCTTAATTGGAAATAGGGTCTTAGAACATGTAATTAAATTAAGATGGGGTCATGTTGGTTTAGGGTAGACCCTAATTTAGTGATGAGGAAACAGAAACAGAGAAGGAATGCCATTTGACAACAGAAGCAGAGGTGCGAGTGATGCATCTACAAGCCAAGGAACACCAAGAGTTGCTGGCAACCACCAGAAGCTAGGAAGAGGGAGAGAAGTTTACTCCCCTAGAGCCTTCAGGGGGAACATGTCTTTGTCAATACAGAAAATCTAGACTCCAAAACTATGAGAGAATAAATATCTGCGAAGTCATCCACTTTTGGTAATTTCTCATAAAGAAGAATAACAACAAGGAAACTAATACACTATTTTTAGGGTCAGGTCAAACAGTTGGGAACCAGAGATCCAAAGCAGAGTTAATGAAAATATCAAGCAAATTTCAGTGGCCACTTATGATTCAAGAGGTTAGGTTAGATTTCTAACAACATCTAGAAATAGAATGCTGAGTTGAGCCTGATTCTGAGCAAAAAGTAGAGGACATCTATGCAGAAGTAGGTGAATCTAAACATTTCAGCATGAAAAAGAGAATAGGCTGTAGAAAGGGTCAAGTCCTCAGTGACTTAAAGGACCGATACTTTGAGACCCTTAGAAGAAGGCCTCTTAGAATCAGGAGTTTATTACCCTAAAGATGACTAAAACATTCCATCTGCAATGTGAAGCTGACTGATTACAAAGAAATAGTAATGATGATTGTGTAACTCTGATTATTAGGAAACAAATTGATTTACTATTCTCATAAATGTTTTGCCTTTTTATTACTTTTCTGGATGAGAAACAGCCCTTTAAAATAAAAATAGAGCTTCCCTCAACTAGTGAAGGATATAACGTGACTGAATTATTAAAAGGCAAGTGTCACCAGAGTAAGCATAGGACCAAGGGCAGTCATGTTGCACTAACACAGCTGGTGCACTAGCTGTGATTCTAATGATATATTCAGCATTCAAAACATCCAGCTCTCTGTTCAAATATTTATAACACTTCCTGGTTGCTTTGAGGCTTTTAATAGGCCTGAATAAATCTGTAAGTATTCATTTGTCATCAAATGGACTACACTGTAGATAACAAAACTCAAGTTATATAGAGCTATATCCATTTACTTTATTTTGGCTGAAGAAAAATATTGCAGTAATCTCTTCTTAGCATCACCAGTTTAAATGAGTTTGCCTCTTCATTTAATTAATCAGGGAATCCCTCTTTAATTATGTGATAAAATGCATTGCTAAGATGATCCTCAGCAAAATGCTGAGAGAGTTGTTTCATCCTTTCTTCTTAATTCTTCAGGTGCAGTTTGTATTTTTAATTGCTTAAGACAGTAATTCAAGGTTAAAATTACAGACAGAAGACTTGAGCCCTTAAACTTTGTTCTTACACCAATAAACACCAAAGTTATCCAGGAGATAAGCAGCATGTATAATGCAGTATGTCTCAAATATTCCAAATTTTGTACCACTTTACACCACAAAAAAAAAAAGTATAGTCTTAAGATTTAAGTTTCTTTGGTTGCAAAGAACAGAAAGCATGCTAAATGAAGGAGAAAAGAGAAGTATTAAAAGGATTCGGGGCCAGGCACAGTGACTCGCACATGTAATACCAGCACTTTGGGTGGCCAAGGCAGGAGGAGTGCTTGAGCCCAGGAGTTTGAGATCAGTCGAGGCAACATAGTGAGACCCTGTCTCTACAAAAAATTATTAAGAAAAAAAAAAATTAGCCAGATGTGTTAGTGTACGCCTGTAGTCCCAGCTACTTGGGGGACTGTGGTAAGAGGGATCACTTGAGCCTGGAAGGTCAAAGCTGCAGTGAGCTGTGATTCTGCCACTGCACTCAAGTGTGGACAGCAGAAGTAGACCGTGTCTCAAAAAATAAAATTAATAAATAATAAATAATTTTAAAAGGATATTGAAGTAGTTCATAGGTTAAAAAAAAAGGGGGGGCTAAATGCCAAGGCAGGGGCTAGATTCCTCATACTCTTTCTAGACGCCTTCCTGAAGGTGATGCTGATCCATCCTCCTCTTAGCTCTTTGTGATTTAAATTCCCAAAAGACAGAATAGGATTGGAAGAGCTTGGCACAAGTGCCCTCTCCCTAGACCACTCATTGCTTCCTGGGCTGTATTTTGATTGGCCATTTCTTACCATAGCTTATGGCAAAGGGAAAATTGCATGTCTCCATAACTTGCATACAAAAGAGAAGCCATCAGAGGGATGCAGATTACTCTATATTCAACTTTGAATTAATAACAACAATAGCTGTACAGAGTTTTTGAAAAGTTACCTCTCAGGGTGGGATACCTGAGGAGAGAAGAATGACATCAAGACTCCTGAAAACATAACAGTAATGTGGAACCTGAAGTCCAATGAAAGTGAACATATCCCTGAGTCATGTCTGTCAGGGATTTCCCAAGCCACACTCTGTATTCTGTGTAGTCTGATGCCTGTAGTCATGCTTATGTTATATACTGAGCAATCCATGGGGACTAGAGCCAAAGCCCCTCTTACAGACTATTGCCATAAGAAGTCATATTTCTTTCCAGATGAGCCTCATACTAGACTTGGTAGGGGATACGACTTTGGCACAAACATTATTCTGAAGCTCATCTCCATTATGAATACTTAACCCTCTTTTGTATTTTGTCACTTGGATGAAAAATGCACATCAAATTTTATTAACCTCCCTTCCCTGCTAAACCTATCATTCTACATCAGTGAATGCCAGTGCCATCTACTAAGTAGCATAAGCCCGAGATTTGACGTTTTCTTCACTTCCACATCCCGTCAGTCTCTATCTAGATTCTAGTTAACAGTAATCACTAACACATTTATAGCACTTAAGCATATGTTAGCTACTGCTCTATGCTTGTTATAAACTAGTTTATTGCTTACTACATCTTTAGGAAGTACTACTATTATCTTAATTTTGCAGACAAGAAAGCCGAGGCACAGAGAGGTTACACAGCATCCCTAGCCACAAAGCTCGTCAGTGGTATAGCTGGTATGCAGTCTGGGAAACTCTGGCTGCAGAATCCATGCTTTTAACTATTGGCGTCTATGTCCTAAGTAGTTAGTGAATCTCTCCTTTTTTCTCCATCTTTTCTTTGTTCATGTCCTTACCGAACCTTACTTGAGTTGTAACTTTATTGTGGTGGTCATTATATGAATCTCCACATGTGATAAAATTTCATAAACCTATAGATATGTAAAAGCTAGTAAAATCTAAATGAAGTCTGTAGTCTAGTTGATGGCATTGTGCCAATGTGAGTTTCCTGTTTTTATAATACATTATAGTTCTGTAAGTTGTTACAGTTCTGTAAGTTGTTACCATTAAAGGAAGTGGTTACCATTTAAGAGTATATAGGGTCTCATTCTTTTATTTTGCTATTTCTTATGAATCTATAATTATTTCAAAATAAAACATTAAAAAATTAACCTGGGCTATTACAACAGCTTCCATGGGAGGCTTGCCGCTATTGTCTCTGTGTCCTGCCCACCAATTCTTTTCCTCATTGTAGCCAGAGGGATTTTGTTTTCTCCCTATTGTTTACTTGCAGTTCTTCCATATCCTCTATTGTCCTGAAGGATAAAGTCCACATTTATTAACATATTCAAAGGTCTGGCCCCATTCCAGATTCCCAATCCCACCCCTTGCCACTCCCTACCTTCCACATTGTATTCCCACATGGCATTTTCAGGAGAAATACTTATTCCTCCCTGAACGTGTCACAGATTCACTGCTCTGGGACTTTGCTCCAGCTTTTCTCATGCCTGAGGAGTCTTCCCAGCACCTCCTGCTGCCAACGTTAATCCATCTTTTGAGATGGGTAGGAACTCAGCATTGCCTTCTCTGGGACTTTTCCTGTCTCCTCTTCTTCCCCACCTGAGTTGAGTTAGACCTCTCTAAGGTCCCAAAGCAACTGATGGATGTTTCTATCTTGTCATTTCCTAAGCTGCCTCATGTCCATCCATTTAATCATCTGTTTCCTGACATTTCCCCTGAATACTAAAATAAATCTCTCTTGTATATAAAACTTCTGCAACACACTGGGGCCTAAATAAGTTAATGAAAAACAGTAAATGGACTTTTAGAATAACCGTTTTATATCTTGTCAAAGGACTACATTCATATACCACTTACTCAAACTTCCTTTTCTTCATCACAAAACAATGAATGCATTTCTACATTGACCTCCCAAAGCCACACTTTAATTTTTTCTTTTTAAACATTTTAAGTGATGTTTGAGAGAATTTATACATGTACAGAAATAATTTCAAATGTTATCAGTTTATGGGAAAGGAAAAGGTATATAGCATTGCTTTGAACATTCCTACAAGGAAATAAATTTTATTCATATCCAGTCTATCATTCCAGGCTGCATGACTTTGTACCATTCCCTGTCTTAAGAACTCTGCCTTCTATGCTGAACATAGCAGACTGCTCTGAGTTCTCTCAATTTCAATGTAAACTTAAGATTTTAAATATTTGGAATTTTCAGTTTATTTTTTCTATGTTTAGAATTTATGGAACTATAAGATTGCTTCATCTTTCACCATGTTCTCATTCTAATCATTTGGGTATCATATTCCACCGAATCTCTCCAGGAAAAGAAAACTTAACCAATTTGAGGTTTGCTTGCTTTTTGACATATAAGGGAAGACTTCTTGTTGGGTGGATATGACTAGAAATCACTTGCAGTCACTCATTGATGGTTTGAAATCCTTGTGTATACACAAAGAGTAATGACTAGACCGAATAAACCTAGCCAGACATGTTTTATTCTAAAAGTTTCTCAAACCAGTTTGAGAATGTGGCCTGTTTCACAATGTTTTCTGCACAGTTAGATCACCACCTTCCATCATTTTGAAGTCCAGGTGCAGTCCGGGGAAATTCAGGACAGATGTTCTGGATGCCTTTACACTGACATAATTGACAGGTGGGTTGAGAATAGTCTCTTCAAAACTAGGATCACTCCTGGGGGAACTCTGAGATGATTTTGAGGCATTTGTTTAACACAGGAAGTAATGATTTCTTTAAAGTGGGAGGAGAACAACTTGAGGCAAAGAGCATTGGGTTGAAACTCAGAACTTGAACATTGTCATGAGTTGGCAATTTGAAATCTGCAAATGCCTTCTGGTGTTATCAAGATGTTAGAGAAAAAAGTCTATGCTCCTGCACGGGTGTGTCCTTAAAAATAAAATTCTAATGCTAAGTCTTCTGAAAAGTCTAAAGGCAGAATTAATCACGTATTCCTAGTAACTCCTGTAGTGTTGATAATAAGAACAAACTCTACTAGAGGCAAGTGCTCTTTCAAGTACTTTACGTGTATTACCTCATTTAATCCATCAAAGCAACCTATGAGGTAGGTACAGTATTATTATCATCCCCATTTTTCAGATAAGGAAACTGAGGCCCAGAAAGGGTAATTTGCCTGAAGTCACACAACTAGTGACAGCAGGACTAAACCTTACATTCTCTTCATTATGCCAAATTGTGCTCCAAACTATTCCCAGTTTCCTCCCTCAAAAGGAGACCATTCCATATAATCAGGCATTTGTTTTCCAGCTTTGAAAATCAAATCCTGCATTTATGTATTTTTAAAACATTCTTAATTGAACATTTCTGGAAATCTTGGAAATTATAGTGATCTCGCCAACAGTCCTTGAGTCCAGCATATATCAGATGCTGCCATTGTTGAGCTACCAAAAGATAAGGTTGTTTGAGAATTAAAGAACAATTACAGTCATTTATTTTGGAAAGGTGAAGAGGCAAAATTTCCTCGCCATATTAAGGAGAGCTACTTTATACTACACTGAGAAAGTTCCCATGGATTTACCTGCAAAGAGAACAAGAACTTGTTCTTTCCTTAACTTTTAAAAAGAGATCCAGACATCAAAATCAAGCTACATGTTTATCTTGGCGTCCCACCTTATCTGATTTTATTTTATGGTTTTCCCATTCGTGTCTCCCTCTTAGAGAACCAGAGGGAAATAAATGTCTGGGGAGAAATTTTTCCTCTGAAATGAAAATGTGAAAGTAAAATGTATTCCTCAATCAACCTGTTGTTAGAGGGAATGGGGTAAGAAGGCAACATTTCACATATTTTTCCCAGAAATCTAGATAAATTGTGAGAATGGTTGAGCTGCCTCATGAGGGAAGTCATAAAATGCCATGATGTTGAAATAAAGAAAGGACTGAGAACCATTGCGAGGGGCACACTCATTTCCCTGCACATCACTACATGAGGCCATGTTTACAGATGCAGATAGACGGCTTCTGTTCCCAGGACGGAGTTCTGATGGCAGAGCTGTGGGTTCTGGGTGCCTGATGGGTTTCCTACAGACAACCGGGAAGATTAAAATGCCCAGTAACTAGAAAAAATAATTAATTATAAGTATGACTTTAATCAAGTTGAGATTGCCAGTGTGTGGTTTGCAAATTGGGTGACTTTCCTTTGATAATATTATTTTGGTAATGATAAGCTAGGATATTTGACAGTGACTGGAATTGTAATTGCAGCAAATTTCATTTGAAATCCTTTATATTTTATATTTTATATTTTATTTTATTTTGTTGGTGGTGACTTGGAAGAATAGTATTGGATTTTGAAATTATTTATACCTTAACCAGGGTTTACCAAACAGAGATGAACATGTTTTAAAAATGGCTGAGCCTTGATATAGGGTATCTGATTGTCTCGTATTGGGTGCTTTCCCTGTAAGCCTCACTAATCATATATTTTCCCAAATTATACCACACAGTCACAACCTTAAGTGAACACAGGGAAACATCATTTAAAATTTTACCTGATATTATTTTTTTACAGTTAATTTTGAAACAATTTGCTGCTAATACAGCATTTTTTTTTTTTTTTTTATTAAGTAGAATAAATCGAAGAATTTCAGGAACAGGTCTGATAAGGAACAGAGGTAGGGAAAAATAAACTTAATTTCTGTTTCTTTGCATTTGCTTTCAGAGACATCTTATTTCAAAGGACAACTGTGAGCATATTTGTGGTATGTAAATATATACACTCAGCTCAGGAAAGTGAGAGGCAGTAGGAGGTAGGCAATTAAAGAGGCAGAATATAAATTTGACAAGTGTAGGAAATCAATACTGAGATAGAAAACTAAATAGAGTTTTGATTAATGTAATTATTTTTTGAAATCCACTTGCAAAATAACTGCCTATGAAGCTAGGGCTGAAATATAAAGTACTAGCCCCGCACCATCTCCCCTGTATTTTGTGTGCTCTGATAGTTTCACATAAGCTGTGTGTGTGTGTGTGTATCTATGAAATAAACTTCTTTTTTGTATGGAAAAATTAGGATATCATAAAACATATTTTCAAATAAGAGCAGTTGTAATATTTGCTGAAGTGTGAAAAGTGAAGTGGAATTTCTATGTATATAGCTGTATCCCTTCCTAGTTCACTATATTTTGCATTTTTATGACAAGTTGATATTCAGGTTGTTTCATAAATATGGACAATTTGCTATATATGTTGCTATTGCCAAAGACCAGCAAAGGGCTTCCATTTATTTAATTGTCATTATTATTTCTTTATAGAATTAAGTACTCAAGAAAAAATTTCAATTAAATCAGTTTGATATATTGATATATTGTAACCAATCATTTGAACTGTGTGGGGTATGACTTGATCTGTGTGGTTTACTCATATCAGTATAAAAATCCTTTTATTATAAAATGCTCCCTATTAAAATTATCATTAAAAAACAATACAGCAGCAACTGTCATTTATTTAGCATCTACTACGTACCAAAGAGTGTGCAAGGCATGATACATACCTGATTTTATTTAATCCTCACCACAAATTACTAACAAAGACACTAGCATTTCAATATTGTAGTTGAAGTTACTGAGGCTCTTAGAGGGCCCAGAGAGGTCACTGAATTAGTGGGTGACAAACTCAGAATTTAAATGAAGTTCTGTCTTAGGTCAGAGCCCATGTCTTCAACGATTTTGTAAAATTGCCTGTCAGGCTAATTACAAGAGCATAAATGTATTAAAAAATTATCAAGGCCCAACAGGAATCATTCTTATTAAACTTTATCAATGTATTTCATATCTTGCTAAAATTGGAAGCAGAGCCATTAACTTATGTTTCCATGATTTGTGTTGTGTACACGTGTCTATTCAAGGTGGGAGTGAAAGTTGACCCATGGCCTTTGCTATGCTGCTGCCTGGGTCCTTCCTTCTCCACACACAATGGGTGCCTTTTTCTAACACCAAGCCATCAACTGGAATGAACATGAGCGCTCACACAGTTCGTCCAAATCCCTACTCTTAGTTTTAGACCTGTATTAGAATACCTCTTGCAACTCAATTTGATGTTTTAAACTGACAAACTATTTTTATAGGTCTCAGATTAGATTGTTGTCAGAAACTTTTAAAAATGAACCCCAGTGGGCCAGGCGCAGTGGCTGATGCCTGTAATCCCAGGACTTTGGGAGGCCGAGGCGGGCGGATCACAAGGTCAGGAGATCGAGACCATCCTGGCTAACTCAGTGAAACCCCGTCTCTACTAAAAATACAAAAAATTAGCCAGGTGTGGTGGCGGGCGCCTGTAGTCCCAGCTACTCGGGAGGCTGAGGCAGGAGAATGGTATGAACCCGGGAGGCGGAGCTTGCAGTGAGCAGAGATCGTGCCACTGCACGCCAGCCTGGGCAACAGAGCGAGACTCTGTCTCAAAAAAAAAAAAAATGAACCCCAGTGATAACATTAGTCTGCCTTCAGCTACTCAGAAGTACTGTTGGAATTTACTGTTGCTCAATCCATGCTTTAATTTTTATTCTCACCTCCAAGGGAAGCCCAAACATGTAGGCTGCAATCCCAGGGATGAATTTTCATGGTCACACACACCACTACACCCAATTTTTCCTGGTCTAAAGACAATGTTTTTTAAATCTGCATTGCAAAGAAGCTTCTGCAATCTATCTACTGGTCTCTTGTGTTATTTGAAATGCATTGAATGTATTTGAATTTCCATTCAAATGCAATTTCAAAGTGCAATTTGAAAATACAATATGGAATGCATATTGAACTCCTTCAGTATCTGTGAATAATGACTACTCACAACTAACTTTTTAGATTAAAAACAAAAACAAAAAATACTTAGCACTTACTCTAAAATATCTTATATCCCTATACATTTCAATAAGATTTAAGCAAATTTGAAAAGCAATATTTAAAGTGTTATATCCATAGCCACAAAAATGAGTGACTTATTTTCTTCAGTTGTGGAGCACTTAAGCCCATGATAAAGAAATTAAAATTTATGCTTGGGGAAGAACAGCAAGAGAAGCCAGAGGAAGGGTTAGTAAGCACATACTGTTGCAGACCTGAGCTAGTAAGAAAATACAGTAAAAACATAGAAATTTTTTTCTGTTTTCTCCATAGCCTCTTCCTCCCTCTCCCATTTTATTATATCATTTATTCATTTGTTCTATATTCATTGAGCATCTATTGTATTTTAATCAGTAGGGATAAAGCAATAAACAAACCTCATCAAGTATACAGACTACTGGGGAGGAAACAAACAATGAATAAATAATTAGAAAAGTATATAATTAATTATTTCAATCTTTACTAATAAAGAAAGTATGAGATGTGTGATAGGTTACAAACTGTAGATTCATATCAGTCCTCAAATCATCAGAGGCCTCCTTCCTTCTTATCCATAAGTCTTTGGATTATTGCCAGTTAAGTTTCAGGAATTGTGTGAAAATATTATTTGTGAGTATAGAAAATTGTATATGAGGCCGGGCGCGGTGGCTCAAGCCTGTAATCCCAGCACTTTGGGAGGCCAAAATGGGTGGATCACGAGGTCAGGAGATCGAGACCATCCTGGCTAACACGGTGAAACCCCGTCTCTACCAAAAAAATACAAAAAAACTAGCCGGGCGATGTGGCGGGCACCTGTAGTCCCAGTTACTTGGGAGGCTGAGGCAGGAGAATGACGTAAACCCGGGAGGCGGAGCTTGCAGTGAGCTGAGATCCGGCCACTGCACTCCATCCTGGGCGACAGAGCGAGACTCCGTCTCAAAAAAAAAAAAAGAAAGGAAAAGAAAATTGCATATGAAAATTGTAAAGCCGAAATACCTTTGTAGTCATCAGAATACGATCTTCATTTAAGTAAACTGTGTAAAATAAGGACAGAGAAGGGCACTGGCTAAAATTAGTAAGTATAAGTTGGGATCAAGGCTGTGCCTAGAGCATCAATACTAAAGGCAAGGAGTTCAGTGCTCAGAGCCGTGTAGAAAGACCCAACAGGCAGCAGAGACTGATAATTGCCCAGGTGAAGAAGTTTCATGGATGGTTTCCCCACTGTGGCTTCATTCTGAAGTAGGCCTTACTCCTCTTATCCCCACTAGCCTAGGAAAGCTGCAGGATATGTGGGCTCACGCATAGCCAACTCTATCCTTTAAGCATTTGCTTTTTTTTCAGTTCCTGTTTCTTTGACTTTATTCTCTGGGGAACTAGAGTTGGAAAGAAGGAAAAAGAGGATTGAAATAATGCAAGCGTTCCTCCTCTTTATTCTCAGTTCCTACTAACCTTGGGACAAACCTATTTATTACTAAGGGAACAACTATAAAGCTTAACTAAGGTTTTAGAAATTCAAACCTAAAACACATAGTCCTATGAAAATATGCCTCACGTGGTCTGGGAGGTCAGAATGAAATCCTATTAGGCAGAAACTTTAGAGCAAGTGAGAATAAGCCAGGTGAAGGAGAGGAGAGCATTCCAGGCAGTGGGAATTGATTTATGAACCACTGTCTTAAGCAGTGGGAAGCATGTTGTATTTATTAGAGAAACTGAAGAAAAAATGTGTCTGGAGCACAAGGTGGGTGAAGGGAGAATGACGCAAGATGAGGACTTTGGAGTTAGGCAGAGGTTGAAATCTGCATGTCCTGGAGGGCAACCTTATGCAGTTGTACTACATTCTACAGTGATGAGAAGCTCTTCAGAGTTTTTATTGAAAGTGTGCAGAAGACAAAGGACTCAAGCCAACTGAAGCAAAGTAGGAGATTCAGGCATCCGATTTTTATGCAAAAGAAATGCTGGCATCCAAATTAATATTCCAGCACCCACAGCAGTTGAACTTCCTGCACACACAGTGTAGATCAACCCTGGTATCCCAGATCTCCTGTCTCTTCAGTATTCATCCACAATTCGTCGCATTCCTGGAAGAGGGTTTTCAACCCACTGACAAAATGACAAGAAGCAGTAACCCATGTTTCAAAGCCATGAATAATTGGGTGAGATATCCAGTAATTTCATCCAAAATAATGATGGTGCTTATTTTTTGTAGAACAAAATATAAAATTTAATTAGAATTTCAAAATCAGAGTCTATTTAGAGAAAGCTCTTCAACGGTTATTCCAAATCCAATTTGTAAAACGTAAATTGCCATCTAGCTTTAAGTGCTTTTCCATCAAAATATATAATGAACTTGGCTGAGGTTATTTCAGGACATCAGCATGAATATAATTAAAATGTGGAAATGTATTAAAATGACCATGAGAAGAGCAGAGTTAAATAATGAAAACTCATAACACAAGATGGGTTGTCAGGGCTTAGCTTAACATTCATAATATTCCTCAATTTTAAGGCAACAATGTTATTGAACACAAAAACTATTTCACATGACTCTGCCAGTTTAGGTTAAAGAAATTGATAAAAATCACCCATTTGCTCATTTTCTGTAAAAGTGAATATTAACACTCTCAATACCTATTCTCAGACATACTTACGTGCCCAGGACATAGAACACCAGCAGAAGCAATGCTAAATTTGGGTATGTACTCCCAATGTGACTAGTCTGCAAATCGTTTCAATGATTCAACTTAGCAAGTGCTTTTTAAGCAAGTACTGTTAACACAGTCCTGAGCCCTGTCCTTTGTGCTGTGGGAAAACAAAAGATGCAGAAAATATTGTCCTTGCTTTCCAGGAGCTTACTATCTATTTGAACATACTGCTTGGGGAAAGTGGCCACAGTGTAGGGAAAAAAAAAAAAAAAAGAGTTTTGAAATTGTATCCCATCTAGACCATGATAAGAAAAATTTTAAATTAAAGACCAAAACTATATCAACAATGCTAGAACCTTGCATTTAACTAGTACTTTATCATTATTTTAGTTAGCAATTAGTTATTGAGCACTGACAGGACTTTAAATGTATTACCTCATATCTCACTACAGTGACCCAAGTTCAATGTCATAGCCAGGAAGCAGCAGCATAGAGTTAAAAGATTTCTACCCACCTCCAAAGTCTTTCTCTACCAGAGAGTGGCCATTTATTATATTGCCTGGAACCAACCATTCACTCCCTTCTTTTGAGGTAGCTGCTTCCCTCTCCAACACTGTAGTTGTGAAAGGGGTTTCCAATTCTAAAACTAGAGACCCCTGGTCACAAGTTTAGGTACGTGACCCAGCCTGAATTGGTCATTGTGACCATTCCCATTATTGTTCAGAAGTAGATATGCAACCAAACCACAACAATAATAGCCATTTCCTAAGTAATTTCTCTGAGGAGAAGGCAGGAAAGAGTTATATTTACCTAGCATGATGCAACTTCAATGCTGCCCATGGTAATGGATTTAGACAGATGGGAAAATGTGGTGGAGAGAATGAAGCTAACATGCAGTGAGAAACAAAAAGATGGAGATGAGAGGAAAGGAAAGAAAGGTGGAAGGAGGGGTAGAAGAGTGGAAGAAAGAGTGTCAGCAAACCAACAGTGTATATATGCATTGGAACTAGTTGTTTATGGGACTAATTCTTTCTACTCCTCATGATTTGCTTACAGGAATTAATACATTCCTATTTTTGCCTAAACTAATTTAACTTGCACTTCCTAGTTCATATACTGTTGGGAATCAGTATGTAAAATGGACAGCCACTAGAGCCCCCAGATTGGGTTTGAATCCTGACCTAGGTATTTGTTAGCTGATTAACCTTGGAGAATTACATAACTTCTTGGAACCTCATTTTTTCTCATCTGTAAAATGGTGTTAAAGTGTTTCTGTCCAGCATTATTGAAAGAATTACACAATGTAATGCACACAATATAGTTGATAAAGTTCCCAACAGTAAAAATAAAAAGAATACAAGTGATCTCCTTCTTTCTTTACCACCCTAGTGCCTTTTCTTTTTTCTGTGTCCCCCAGTGCTTTCCATCACCCTTTCAACTGGCATTTTTGAGAAACGTTTGTTCAGCTAGAGCTTGCAGAGTGGCTTTTGAAGTTTCTCTTCTAAGGAAGATGTGATCTGAGCAGTAGCATGGCCTTGTTTCTCCGCTCCTGGTTGTGGTTGTGTTTATAAGGCTACCTGACTATTTTGACATCTGGCAGGTGCCACTGATTCCCGCCCCCCCATTTAAAAAGGTCATTTAGTCAAAGACAGTGCTAGAAGTTAGTTTAAAGGGTGTGATGTGTTGGTCACATCGCAGCCAGTAAGAAATGCTTTGTAGGTTATCCACATCTTTTGCTGTCCGTTTCCATATGCAATTCTGATCACCATATTTTCCAAAGCTAAAATCTGGGATGTGGGTTGATGGTTTTTGAAACCAGGATTACCTCAGGGAGAACCAGGTCCTGTAACTAATTTACCTGATTTTGAGGCTTTGAAGGCTTGTTTGAGACCCATTACAGAGAACTTGGTACTAGAACGTGGATTCACAGTCCAGCTTACTATTGATACAGGCCTGGGCACCCTTTAGGGTGAGGCGCCTCCTCCTGCCTGCTGTCCTGTCCCTCATTAGTCAGAAGACTTGAATTTGGCAGGAGACGGGAGCCCTGTGTCCACGAGGCAAGAGAGTCCATACTTGGTTTCGACTGACCTCCTATCAAGATTTCAGACTTGCAGTGCGGCCACCTGGCCCTGCCCTGCTTCTTCCTTTCTCGCACAGCTTCAAAATTTCACTACTTTTATTTTAAAATAAACCGGTTGGGAGAGAAATAGCATCACCTAAGGGGGTCATGGGAGGGAGGCAGGAGGTCATGGGGGTGGGGCGCAGGAACAGCTCTTTCCCAGGGCTCCGGGTCCTGTTCTCCCTGGCCTCGTCCTAGAGGGCCGGTTAACAGGACACAGTGAGTGCTCATTTGGAAAGCAGGTGTGTGAGCCGAATGCCTGTGCGGCCACGCACTCAGCACAGGAGCCACTGTGCCTGGCTGCCCTCTCAATGGAGCAAGGGGCTACTTCCTGTGTGGCTCAGACATCATGTGGGCTCATCAGCCCCAGCGTCTGTGCCGGCTCCAGGTGCCTGCCTCTGGGTGTGTGTGCGGGAGAGTTTGCTCCCCGGCCTCACCTTGGGGAGGCCCCTGGTGCCGCGTGCTAGGGCCTCTGCCGCTGGTCAGCCTCCGCAGGCCGGAGTCTCTGTACTGAGCAACTATGCATTGTCATCGTCGGGTTCGAGGCTTCCTGTGGCTCCTTGGTGACTGGGAATTCCTTGTGTGCATGTGCTGGATGCGTGCTTTGGAGTCCCAGCTGCCCGATACCCGCACAGGTAACCCTTTCCCATCCAAAGCCATTGGTGGAGCTTTTATAGAAGCCAAAGCCCAAGACAGAATCCAAGAGTCCAAGACCATTTCCCCGGAGCTCGTTTTTCTTTTCTGTAGGAACTTTATATTATATTATATTATATTTTATTTTATTTTGTTTTGTTTTATTTTATTTTATTTTGTTTTGTTTTATTTTATTTTTTTAACTAGCACCTACCATGCTTCCAAAAATGAAGGTCATGCTTCATTTTTCCTGGGTCACTACACTGAAGTATTACAGTTGTACAATTCCCAGTCTGGCCTTGTCTTGCTTGGATAAAACTTTGTATTTTGTACGGCATAGATTCCATATTGTAATGATGTTCTATGCAAAAAGAAAAAAAACTGAATGAAATTGTAAATGTTATTGTTTTAACATGTATGCATGTTTAGTGATGTTTACATTTTGAAATACAATTTATGGTTTGTTATCAAAAAAAGAAGAAGTTTCTGTTCCGGTGGTAGCTTTCCTTAATGCAAACCAAAAGCAGCAGTGGTCAGTTGTACACCTAAAACCACACCACAGTATTTCCCCCACTTTGTATTTCCTGTTTGCCTCTATTCTCTGATGATCCACGAAAATTTCATAGGAAACTCAACCAGGGAAGCAAACTGAGCATAAGAAATATTTCTGACAATAGAAATTAACTACAACATAACATAAAGTTGAAAGAAGCCTTAGAGAAAATATTGACAACCAAATTATTTTACAACTGAAGAAGAAAGGGCAAGAAATAAGGGGGAAAGTATTGAGCTGAAACCGGATATATATTTCTTCATTCAAATTATGATTACCGTTAGAAGTAAATATTATTTCCAAATTTGGTAGATAAGGAAACTGAAGGTCAGAGAAGTTTAAGTAATCTGCCCGAGAATATATGGTTATAAATGCAGGAAGTGGCAGTGTGACTTTCTCCAGAGACCATATCCTTCCACCGCAGAGAGCATTTACTCCCAGTTACTGAGCATTGACAGTACTTTAAATGTATTACCTCATATCTTACTACAGTGACTAAAGTTCAATGTCACACCCAGGAAGCAGCAGCATAGAGTTAAAACATTTCTACCCACCTCCAAAGACTTTCCCTACCAGGGAGTGGCCATTTATTGTCTTGTCTGGTTCCAGTCATTCATTCCCTTATTTTGGGGTAGCTGCTTCCTGGGTGTGAGAAACGTCAGTAACAAATCAGGTGAAAAGTAGGAGTAAACCAGCATTAGTGATAAGTCTTGGGAAAAGAGATTATGCTAACAAAAGGGCTTCTTGAGAAAAAAAGAATTTTCAGGATAAGAATGAAATCTGAAATTGCATTTGAAATAAATTCCTTAGTAAAATAGCTGAATTCTAGTTATATTGCCTTCCCCTACATTTTAACACCATAATTTTATAAAATAAGGTCTGGTGAAGTTTAAGAAACTCTGGTCTTTCCATCTTGCTTTTAAAGCCTACAGAATTCTGGCTGGATCTTTCAAAGGAGCCAAATGAGATGTTGGCACATGGAAAACGTAATGCCTCCTAGAAATGGGAAAGGTCTGTTCTAATTTCACTTTCTGAGTCATGCAGTCACTTTCCAATTTAGCTTTTTTTTTTTTTTTTTTTTTTAATCAGTGGTGTCCTATTGTAACATCAACACCTGTGAAAAGCATTCATTCATGCTGGCAATTAGAGTGGAAGTTTGGGGAAGTGGAGATTTTTAAAAGAAAAGAACTAGAATTTAGTTTTTTAGTCTTTTCTCTTTCTTCTTTATCTCTTCCTCTCCTCTCTCTCTCCCTCTCCCCACCCCACCTTCTCTTCACCAGTTCCATCGCCCCACCACACACACACTCTCTCATGTTTTTCTATCAACAACTAACAAGTTTGGTTTTGCATATTGCTCAACAAACACATCTCAGTATTTTCCTTGGAATCCAATTTTCAACTTCTTACTGTTTGTGGATAGTTATTTTTTTCATATGTAAACCTGTAATTAAAATTATGCACTTATCCGAAGCCAAAATTTCATCTTGCATTGCAAATTGAAATGACCTATCCATTTATTTAATCTTGTTAACAGCAACTATAATCATCGTTATTTAGATGCTTTTAGAACATAGCATTTTATTTATGTATTTTTGAAACAACCTTTTTTTTTTTTTTTTAATTGGCATAGTGCTTTAGAAGCTTATGCTCAGAAGTCAGTTTTTTCTGGGCTCAAATTCTAACCTTCCAACATCCAGCCATGAGTTCTTAGGCAAATTATTTAATTGCCTTAATCATAGTTTCCCTCATCTGTAAATCAAGATTATATAATATCTATGTAATAGACTATTGGGAGAGTTAAATGAGGCTATGAACAGACCACATATAGCAAAATGGCTGGAATATAGAATATATTCAGTAAGTTAGCTATCGTCCAGCATTTTCTTCTCTTCCACCATTATAGTGTGGGATATTGATAAAAGAGATTTATAAAATAAAAGAATAATATATACTGTCTTAGTTTGTTCATGCTTCTATAACAAAATGCCTGAGACAGTAATTTATAAACAACAGAAATCTATTTCTCACAGTTCTGGAGGCTAAGAAGTCTGAGATCGAGGCATTAGCAGGTTTGCTGTGTGGTGAGTGCTAGTCTCTGCTTCAGGATGGCACCCTGTTGCTGCAGCCACGCATGGTGGAAGGTGGAAGGGCTAAAAAAGGGGTAAATTTTGGGTGAGGCTTCTTTTATAGGGCATTAATACCTTTCAAGAGGGCAGAACCCCCATGACTTATTCACCTTCTAAAGGTTTCACCTCTTAATACTATCCCATTGGTGATTAAGTTTCAGCATGAATTTAGAGGGAACACAGTCAAACCAGAGCATATACAAATCATACTAAGAAAAATTTTCCAACATTGGCTTTTCCAATAATTTAAAACAATCACAAGAATCTGTGCCACTGTAGAAAGCTGCAAATAGGGCTGTAAATGAGCACCAAGTACTTCTGATCTAACTGATGTCACAGTGAAAATGCTGTCATGACCAAGGCATGGTTATCCTGTGGATGCACTATGCCTTTTGGAAATGGAGTATGTTAAACTGTGTCATAATAGCTGAGCTGAAACATTCACTGGATATTTGAACAGGACACATCTATGTTGTAAGTTCAACTTTGAGTCATCACTTCTTTAGCTGTTGCAGCTGGAGTAAAAATTGATGAAAACACCAACTCATTAAATTATAGGATGCAGAAAAATTTGGAAGGGATGGATGCCTCTTTTGTAGAGCACAATGGATATAAAAGCCTTGAGTAAGACTGAGAAATTATGATCCCATTGAAGTCATTGAACATACATTTTCTGAGTATCTGCTATATTCCGGCAGTGTGCCTGGTCCTATAGAGGCAGTGAAGCCCAAAACAGTGCCCCAGGCCTCAAAAATTTTCAAATCGTGACTGTGGTAGAAGGAGAGATGGCCTTAAGAAAAGAGGGTATGAGTCAGCTTTTGCTGCAATAAGGCTGGGCAACAAACATTCCAAAATCAGTGACTTAAAACAAGCTAAATAGTATTTTAACCCAGGTTTCTCGACTCAACCAAAGTTCATCAATGCCTATTTAGACATTTTATTTTAATCTCTCTCCTTCAAATTGAAATTTAAATGCCTCAGCTACATTACACATCTATTTACATATTATATGTATATCCACACATTAAAAAGTAAGATTTTTTTTGCCTTCCAAGTGCCAATTTTCACCCCTTTTGGGCAACATTACCCCATTAATAATGCATGATCTAACCTACCTTTGGGGGTTCGGGAAAAAGCTTCTAGAGACTTTAATACTTGGATTGCACCTGGGAAGTAGCAGGATTTTTCCAAACAAACAAGAGGGAAGTGCATTCTAACCATTAGGAATAGCAGTGGTACCAATGGGTAAAAGAACCTTCTGTACTTTGGAAACGGCCAGGGTGGTTGGATGCCAGGCTAAGGTCAGGGTGTGGTATGAGAGAAAGCTGGAGAGGTAGGCATATTATGAATCACAGCCATGGTGAGCACCTCACCATAAAAATCAACATTTCCCAGATTTTTCTCAGCCTTTTTTGCCTGCTTATATTCTAGGCATAGAAACAACTTTGCTTCTGAGGACAACTGTATCTTACTTTAGCCTTCAAAATACTCCCACAATTGAAGGGGAGGGCTCCTTGTAGCAACAAGGCTAGCAACTGGGGTGTGAAAACTGCTATTCTCCTTCTGAATGGGTCAGCTGGGAAATCAAGGGAAATGAATCATTGAAAACAGCTGTGTGGGTTGACCATGGCTTGGCAGTTGGCCATTGTTTGCCAGTAAAAGTAGCAGCAGAAATCAACCTGTATTGAATGCTACCCGTACATTTGACTCAACCAATTTCTTAGAAGCTAATTTAAAGATTCTTCCCAAATTTACTATTAACAAAAAAGCCTGTACCATGGAAAGAAATATTTGGATTGCCTATCAGTTTGCAGTATTTATGTCAACTCCTTTATGTTCCACTTTGGCAGCTTTAGCAAGTAAAAACAAAATAAAAATGATGCCATGAAGTAAAACACACATTCTCTTTTGCCAAATGTTTAGTATGTTCCTAATTTCTAAACTAAAAATTTGGTCACTATGATGTGACTAACATGAACCTCCCTAGGAATGGAAAGTAAGTAAATTTGAAACTAGGACTGTTTTAAAAAATGTGAACATAAAATCACCACATTTTAGGCCAATTTTGGACTTAGTAAAAACAATCATGTTGTGAAATACTAAAATAATTCCCTGACCTACAACTAATTAGTTTACTTCAGATTTCACTGAGACATTTTAACCTCAACATACAGCAAAAATCCTTCTTTCAACTGAAGATTTGCAAAATTAAATTCCAGAACCCATCTTTAAGTTTAGCTCCCATAACCCAATATGGGTTAGATATGTGATATGCTCAAGTTGTCCATATTTTTGCCACATGTGGATAAACAGGAAGTCCAGAACAGTCAAATGCAGGCCCTTATGCAGACATAATGTAATTATGTTCAGACAGGATATTCGTTCTTCTGGGTTTTATTAGGTGCACTCTGATTAATTAAAGAATGACAGACGTCATTGCTGAATTCTTTGTCCTTCGAGTTAAGGCATCATTTTCAGGGCAAGATACCATCTTAATGAAAATGATCGATTATTACCATGTTAAACAGAGACAAATAATAAAAATCAAGTTAAACAGGAAGAAATGAGCCTAGCTATAAATCACAGGTGAAACTAAGCCCAGCCTAATTTGCAATGCAGACGTTTCTCTGTTTCAGGTGTTCTACTCTGGTAGTGGCTCCGGCTTTCCCATTATAGGCACCCTCTCCACCACCACCAGCCTTCTTATGGTGTCAGCACTGGAGCTTTCTTCTCTTGATTATCAGTGTTCTGTGACACTGACAACCTTCCATTCAGCCGGAGGTCAGGTAACTTTGAGTCTTCATCAGCTTGCTGGAGACACTGAATGCACGGAAGATACTTTTAAAAGAGAACACAGAATCATGGGACTGGAGAGGTAGGCTGATCTATATCCCCGATCTTTCCCTCAGGAGAGATGAAGTCACATAGTGACTGCATTGAATAAAGAATAACTTCAATACCTACTGAATTCTGAAAATTAAGAGATCTGCTCTGTATTGTACCATTTTTTCATGTAGGATTTCTGTTTTCTTGGCTCATTTTTATCAAGAGCAGAGATGAATTATGAAGAAGCTAATGATGCGTTTTTAAACTTTAAGACACTTCCAAAGCCAGGGGAAGAGCCGTAGCTATGTCTTCCTAGTCATATCTTTGTAAAATTTCAAAAGTACTATCTTTTAACTACAAGTGAATCACTTTCTCTTTCTACTCTGACACCCCTCCATTATATTGTCCCTCATATCAAGTGTCCCCAGAGTAGCCACAGAGATTTTCGAGTTTCAGCTAAGAGGAAGTTTGGTAAAGCATAGATATAGCTGCTGAACATAGTTGTGTATATTTATTGTTAGTTGTCCCATTTTAAGAATGACTTTAGAAATCCTTCCCCCAGTTGAACCATGGGATACAGCCCAACTAACGCTTCCGTGGAGTAATCACAGAAGACTTGGGAAGGACCTTGAATCACAGGCACTCAGATAAAATATGTACATTTTGCTGCCCCACAGAAACTGAGATAATTAATGTTTGTTGTCTCGAGGAGCTAAGTTTTAGAGTAGTTTGTTATATGCCAACATATAGTTAATATATTGGGGAAGAGAAACAATAATTTAATCATCTTGTTAAATTCTTCCTCTCAGAAAATATGAAAGCTGTAATATCTTGCATAACGAAATACCATTTTATAATAAGGTTGAAAGTCCATTTCCTTATTTCTTTTTATGTTCCACTAAGTGGTTCTAGGGCTACTCATGAGTTCACATAATTTTCACAATGGTTGTCGTTAGTGGTTGAGAAACAATTGATAATACAAAATAATTCATATTAATATTATTCTAAAATCTGTGTGTAGGTAAGTTTAGATAAAACCTATATGAACTATGTAAGCTTTATTTATTGAAATCTAGACAGATATTAAAAACTAAAATTATGGATAATTTTGTTTTAGAAAACTAAAAATATTTAGTTACATTTTCAATATGTTTAAAATTCAGCTTTAAATAAATTTCAGTGTCAAATATTGATATTCACTAATTATAGTTGCCTTTTACTTTTTAACTTATGTAAATTCAAGTATTTTAGAATAAAATATTTTAAGTATATGTCAAAAAATTTTATTTTTAAATATTTTATATTTTAATTTACTTTTTTGATTTAAAAATACTAAATTTGTTTAATATTACATATATTTTAATTTCTGGTCCCTTAGATGATCACAACAAAATTATGTCAAAGATTATTTACATGGAGATTTTTCTGAAATGAAAAAAATATAATACATTTTATAAAATAAACACATAAAAAGTTATTAATAATGTATCTCTCTGTCGTCAAACATGGCTGGCCACAAAACATTTAGAAACACATATTGATGATGAAACTTAATAATGTTTGATATTGTGTGTCATATAAAAGCTATAACTTTATACATAATTTTCAAGTTTGTCATTATGAAGATGTATTTCAGGAAGATGTAATATATTTTAATTAAAAGCTTGTTATTTTAATTTATAATTTTACAATATTAACATTTATGCTATGTGGTCTCCATTAGTATTCTTGCCCACACACTTACAGATATTAGGGGCAGGTGTGCCTTTCTTGACAATTCCATTGTAAAATTTCAACCTCACTCAGACCGTCTGTATCAACTTCCTCTTCCCAGATTTACTTTTCTTTAAAGTTCTTATCAATATTTCACAAGATATACATTTTGCTTTTTAATTTACTGTCTTATTTTCTTTACTAAAATGTAAGCTTAATAACCTAGCAGAGATTTTCGGACTTTTCATTCCCTGCTATATTCTCAGGGCCTAAAACAAAATACGGCGCATGCTTGAAAACAAAACATGGCACATGCTTTGTATGCTTAATACATTCATGTATTCATTCATTCTTCAATCAAAAAAATGTTTATTAAGTACCTTCTATGCTCCAAACACTGTTGAAATCTATTAATTGGTACTTAAAAAGTAAAGCTAGAAAAAGGAAATAGGACTATTTTTAATTGGAGAAAGAAATTAATGAGGTGATCTCACCCCATATCTATGCAGGTTTTTTAAAGGCTTGTAGAAGAGTACAAGCCACCAGCCACTCCCACCTCCCACCAGGGGATTCCATTCAACCACTGCTATCAGCCCACAAATCACATTATTTCTTTGTCAGCCATTCTAGAATACAAGAAGTGACTCACAAGTTCTTTAATCCGTGCTGGCAACAAGGTTGTCTCGGAGTCTGCATATTTAGATGTTGCCTCAGGAATCATCCTAGAATAAATCTGGATGTGAATCAGTGTTAAAAAGTGTGTCTCATTGTGTCAGAACTACAAAGGCTTTTATGGTTTTAAAATCTTTTTTCCCCACAAAGGGATTTTGCACACATGCAATAGATATCAAAGGCTATTTGTAATTAAGCAAGGTCTTGAAAGGCTACTAATGTACTTTAATCTATTGGAATAAAAACTGAACTGGGCTCTGAAGCTAAGTACAGTATTATTCATCACTACCTCTTTTTACAAGCAGTGCTGTCTTTGTAAACAACAAACATAAACTAGGAATCTGAGTTCTACTTTCTGCTCTGCAATTATTAGCCATGTGACGTCGGGAAAGTTACTAGAGATTATGTATGCAAAATGACTGGCTCTATCAGTGGTAGAGAATGTTCGTGAGCCTTCAAAATTGAAATAAAATCTTCACAATTGAATCTACATACAATGTATATTGAATGTATAATATACTTAATATAGCCAGGCGCGGTGGCTCAAGCCTGTAATCCCAGCACTTTGGGAGGCCGAGATGGGCGGATCACAAGGTCAGGAGATCGAGACCATCCTGGCTAACCCGGTGAAACCCCGTCTCTACTGAAAAATACAAAAAACTAGCCAGGCGAGGTGGCGGGTGCCTATAGTCCCAGCTACTCGGGAGGCTGAGGCAGGAGAATGGCGTGACCCCGAAAGGCAGAGCTTGCAGTGAGCTGAGATCTGGCCACTGCACTCCAGTTTGGGCGACAGAGCGAGACTCCATCTCAAAAAAAAAAAAAAAATACTCAATATATTTATAATTTGATATATCTATAATTTATATTCAATATATGTATTATATATGTATGCCATTTTATTGGATTTTTATGCAGAGAAAGGAAAGAGAAAATATATAAAGAAAGCAATATCTGTTCAAAATATAAAATTCGATTGTTTAATCCACATGGATTAACAGCAAATCAAATAAATGAGAGGAAAAATCCAATCTAATTCTGAATTTAATTGGCCATTCAGTTTCATCAAATATCAGTTGACCCCACGTGGGGAAACACAGGACACCATCCGCTAGGAGGTCTGTCAGATTCCCTGCTTGCCAGTAAGTGCAGGCAACCGTCTCTGCCTAAGGATGGAAACATGTACAAAGAAGGAATCTGAGAGTGTGGTGGTTAATTCAAGGCCCAGATGGATGTGCAAGAGTTTTCAATTCATATTGCTTCTAACAGCAAGAAACAAAAAAATAGACTAAATACCTATCAATAAAATGTGATACTTCCACATACGGTGGTCATTAAGAATAATATGGTAGAAATGAATGTGCTGACATGGAAAGATGCTTATGACATGTTAAATGAAAAATTAAAATTTGACTGGGCATGGTGGCTCACTCCAGTAATCCTGAGAAAAGAGAGACAGACCGTCTCATATTGTTTTATACTCAGGAAAGAAAAGAAAAGAAAAGGGAAACAAAAGGCAGGTAGCCCGGTGCCTAGGAACCAGACCCCAAACCAAGGAACTAAACCTGAAACCAGGCCTGGGCCAGACTGACCTAAACCTGGTAGTTAAAGATCGACCCCTGACCTAACTGGTTGTGTTATCTATAGATTCCAGACATTGCACAGAAAGGACATTGTGAAACTTCCTGGTCTGTTCTGTTTCACTCTGACCACTGGTGCATGCAGCCCCTGTCACGTACCCCCTACTTGCTCAATCGATCACGATCGTCTCACACAGACCCCCTTAGATTTGTGAGCCCTTAAAAAGGACAGGAATTGCTCACTCGGGGAGCTCGCTTCTTGAGACAGGAGTCTTGCCAATGTTCCCAACCGAATAAACACCTTCCTTCTTTAACTCAGTGTCTGAGGAATTTTGTCTGTGGTTCGTCCTGCTACAATCGTACCAGCACTTTGGGAGGCCAAGTTGCGTGAATCATGAAGTCAGTAGTTCCAGATCAGCCTGGCCAACATGGTGAAACCCCATCTCTACTAAAAACACAAAAATTAGTTGGGCATGGCAGTGCACGCCTGTAGTCCCAGCTAGTCAGGAGGCTGAGGCAGAAGAATCGCTTGAACCCAAGAGGCAGAGGTTGCAGTGAGCCAAGATTGTGCCACTGCACTGCAGCCTGGGCAACAGAGCAAGACTCTATCTAAAAAGAAAAAAAAAATAAAATTTACAGGGATACAGTTGGCATGATCCTATTTGTACAGGAAAAAAGCATGATATGTTAATATGTTACAGGAAAAGGGGTCCCTATCTAGACTCCAAGAGAGGCTTCTTGAATCTCACACAAGTAAGAATTCAGGGCGAGTCTGCAGTACAAAGTGAAAGCAAGCTTATTAAGAAAGTAAAGGAATGAAAGAATGGCCTCTCCATAGACAGAGCAGCCCAGAGGGCTCCTGGTTGCCCATTTTTATGGTTGTTTCCTGATGATATGCTAATAGGGTACCTTCCTGACACTGCCATGGCATTTGTAAACTGTCATGGCGCAGTGGGAGTGTAGCAGTGAGAACGACCAGAGGTCACTCTCGTCACCATTTTGGTTTTGGCGGGTTTTGGCTGACTCCTTTACTGAAACTTGTTTTATCAGCAAGGTCTTCATGACCTGTATTTTGTGCTGACCTCCTATCTCATCCTGTGACTTGGAATGCCTTAATTGTCTGGGAATGCAGCCCAGTAGGTTTCTGCCTCATTTTACCCAGCTCTTATTTAGGATGGAGTTGCTCTGGTTCACAGGCCTCTGATATTACCTCCCTCCCTTTTATAAGAGAACCCATGATCCTGAGGGTTGCAGAGGGGTGAAGATCCATCTTCTGTAACTTCTTTAGGCCGAATAGGGGTGATGATATTCCTGCCTACCTAGGAGGGTCTCTTGCATTCAGAATACAGAGAAGCCCAGTAAAAAAGCATCAGTATGGTAAGGTCCATTCATAACTCTTGAGTTTCAACAAAAGGTGATATCTGGAAGATTAATAAGTGTTTAAGAAAACATTCAGCAAGCTTGTCCAGTATTCCTACACAAAGAGTGTAACAGCAATATATTCCAGAAGAGTAAAGCAAAATAAGTAAAGTTAATCCGAGTAAACTAAATTAGAAGGCTTTTCACGAACTGAGCAACTGTTGGAACTAAGCTGATATGGGGTTTGTAGCTGATTGTAATGTGTACAGAATTAGAATACTGATCCAGATTTTTACATTACCCATCCCTCTTGTTTCTTTTGAGTAGCAGCCAGAGGTCACTGGTTGGTTCACGGTAATAAGCAGGGTTAGCCTAAATTGCAGAAATAAACTTAAAAACAACTAATGAGACTAGACTTTAATAACAAGTGTACCATAGTTCTTGAGACATAATATTTCGCTCTCCCGTTTCCCATTTTTACTAAAGACCATTCATGGTAAGACTGATTTCCTTTATTATACTTGGCCTGATTATTTGTATAAAGTGCAGCAAGAATAATTATTTTTCACACAGGGTCTATTTAAATTGGCTTTGATGGAACTCTGTTCCATAGAAGGAATCTTAGATAAGACTTTTTAAAGCCAAGCTTAGCCATGGGTTTGTACCCTCAAATACCTATGAGTTGAGTAAATTCCTCTCCTCTTGGGGTCCCAAGATAACTTGGGGCTTCTGGACCTGTCAAAGAGTGACATTCTTTACTTACCACAGGTGAGAAATCTTGTACAGGGACTGTTGCAGACAAGGTCCTTGGCCAATTCCTTAAGGGGCCTTTATTGGCTTTATAAGGCAAGCTGATTCCTTAAAGGGAAGCACGCCATTCCCGTTAAAGCCTTGGTTAAAAAAAAAAAAAAAAAAATCTCCAATTGTGTCCTGTTACAAAAGAAAACACACTTTTTTTTTTTTTTTTTTGATGGAGTCTCGTTCTGTCACCCAGGCTGGAGGCTGGAGTGCAGTGGTACAATCTTGGCTCACTGCAACCTCTGCCTTCTGGGTTCAAGTGATTCTCCTGCCTCAGCCTCCTGAGTAGCTGGGATTACAAGTGCATGCCACCACACCCAGCTAATTTTTGTATTTTTAGTAGATATAGGGTTTCACCATGTTGGCCAGGCTGGTCTCAAACTCCTGACCTCAGGTGATCCACCCCCCCTCGGCCTCCCAAAGTGCTGGGATTACAGGCATGAGCCACCACACCCAGCCAAAACCAGATTCTTATTGCACTTATGCAAATAACTATATTGCCATAAGTTAAGAAAACTCACAACTAGTTTCCTAAATTTTGGAAAAGTTAGGTGGAGAAAAACAAACGTTTCAAATTTTGTTCAAAGCAATATACTTTACTCAATTCCTACAAGCTATAATTAGCTCAAAATGAAAGTATCCTTGACTGAAAAACAAAACTAAGCATCAGCAGCATTTTAAGAAAAGTTAAAAAGATTACTTAAGTTTTCTATTGGTTCAGTTAATTCAGTTAACTCCTATTCTATTTGATATTCATGAACATTCCAGCTCTTCATGAAAGTTCTGAAAGTTATTTTCTCTATTCTAACGTTACAATTTCCAAAGCTGTTAGAAACCTGCATTTAAGAACGCCTTCTAGCATTCTAGAGTTGATTATAAACCACCTTCTAAAGAAGATTAATGCAAGACAACAATAGTCTGTGGATGACAAAATGTTTTAGGGCAGCCACAGTCAGAGAAACAATTGACAAAGAAATTTGTTACCTCCATGGCAGACAACAATTGTATGTAACAATTATAATTGTTCCTAATAATATACACTAAATCATATCAAAAGTATGGAAGTTTCCCATAATTTTGGAATATATACCAATAACACATTTATGAAAATACAGCCCAAAGAAAACCAAACACCCGTTTATATTTGACAATGCTTCCTGTATGATTTTTGTGCCAAACAAGACAAATTTTACCTTTACATTAATGTAGTATTAATGTTAAAACCAAGTTTTAAGAAAATGTTATAGACATATATACCCAATTTTAATATTTAACCATAAGGTAAGATTCTTAAAAACCTTTTATAACCCTTTACAAGTTTTTGTTAAAGAGCAAGCATTTCATAAGCAGGTTTTTGCTCTAAGAAAAACCTATTGTGCTTTTACTCCAGTGTTTAATTTGTAGAAATACTGAATAATACTCCTTTAATTTAGCCAATGTCCATACACAGAATCTCTTTTACAATTAATTTTTTACAAACCTTCCATAACTGTCCAACCCTTTAGCTTCATTCTATCTAACTTAAAACAATTATTTAACCCTTTAGAAAAAAAAAAAAAATCACATTCCCATGCTTTCTTATAATCTTTTACCAAAAGTACATTCTACTTTCCTTACACACATTACATGTAAAACTGTTTTTTCAGTAGTCTCAATTACATGTTACAATGTTAACTTTTAACGACTTTTACTTTAGTGAAAACCCTGGTTAGTAAGCAATTTTAATTATATACTAGGTGTGGAACCTAGCCAAGGACACACCAGGCAGAAGTGCAGATACGGGCTGACTCTCCAGCATAGCTAGGGGGTGTGGATAATTCCACATGTCCCCAGGTCTTATCTTACTTCAGCATGCAAGTTGTACAGTAAGAGTCATAGTGGCATTTTAGGAAGCATTCAGGAGGCCTAACAATCGTTGAATTGTACAACATTTCTTACATAAATCCCCTTTCACAAATCCTCTCATGACTTACACAGACCATCTGAGATATTCTTGGACTTTCTGACTTGCCCTAAGCATCCCTCCTTTTAAACAACCAGTCAGTTTACTTTAGGGCAAGAATTGACCATACGAGATCCTTTCGTACATAAAATCTCTTTCTTTATAATCTTTGTATAGCTAGGGGGCATGGGCATGGCTAATTCCACATGTCCTCAGGCCTTATCTAGAATCTCATGGTTTTAAGGTAGGTAAATTGAACAATTTTTAAAAGTTAAAGAAACAGTTTATGACCTTAAAGCATTTAGTAAACTTAATATCTGATCCACATAATTTAGACTAAATGTTTTTATTTTAGCAATAATTTATAAAGCTGTTTTTATTTCCCAAAGATTACTAAAATTACATAAAGACATTACAGCTTTTATTTTGCTTTTAAAATATTTGATTTAAGCACTTATTTTTGTTTCAGCCAATTAATTAGAGTTCTTTTATATAAACATTACACATAACACATATATAGCTACACAGAAAGGTAAAACAAGATTACTGCAGTAGTTGGAAGAGTTTTTGTTTGCCAGCTTTTAAGTTTCTTAATTAGATTACTGGTTTTAGGCTGGAGGCCTTGGAAGAACAGGGCCGGGAAAGGGTTCTCTGCTGCCTCCTATTTTTCCCAAGGAGTCCAGGCTGTTAGAGCTTGGATATCCACTTCTAATTAAACTGATTCTAATCCTAGCGCTCTTTAATAACATACTTTTAGAATTTCTTAGGTCATACGGCCAACATTTCTGGCTTTTGAACTTTGCCAAAGGTAACGTCCCAGGTGCTTAGAGAAAGGAAAATTTAAGACAGTCCGTGGAGGACAAGAACATAGACAAGATCACGCAGATACTAGACCAGAAATGATTTACTTCTTAGGTGGGGAATTGAACCTGGACCACCATTGTGAAAATGCAGAACGTTAGCTACTGAGCTGCAGCATGGGGCAGCTTCCATTTCCTTTCCCAGAAGGAGTCTAGAGTAGTTCGTTTTGAGCTTGCAAAGGCTTTTAACTATTTAATATGGTTTTTAGAGCTAACTATGATATGAACCCAAAAATTTCTGTTTCCTGGAAGGTGGAGACCAAGAGAAAGTACTGCCACATGGTTACAAGGACATAAAACAAGGTGGAGACTTCACACAGTTTTTGGTTTGTTTCAGGGACCTGCAGCCAAGTTTGTTACTGACTAGCTTGCTGGGTTGTCTTGAAAAGTGGGCTTAAAGGTGTTCTAAGCCCGTGTTTTATCCTGAAGTATCCCTCAACACAGAAAAATGAATTCATAGCGCAAAATACACCAGCTTAAGACTAGCCTTAGAATTCCTTTTTTCATTCATCAAAACTTTACAGAAGAGATATACACTGATTTTCTTTTTTTCTTTCCCATTCATTCAACTGTTTGCACAGAGACAGAAGCCAGAAATCTGACTGGTAAGAAATTTTTACCCTTTTGCCAGCATGCCAGCCTTGTGAGTTCCCTTCCCTGAGCAGTCCTAGTGATCTGGCTTGTGGCGTCATTGCCCGGGTGGGGCAAGCTTCATCATAAAGGAAAATTATGTTTATTTTGTTCTGGCCAGAGTAAAATATGCATGATAAAACATACACATTAGCCACTCTGCTTAGCACTTAATATCAAATTGGCAAGGCTTAAATTTGCCCCCTGGATGGCCCCCGTCATCTTTAATCCAACCTCAGTCTAGGAGTTTCAACACGTGGTCTCTGGGCAAGGTGGTTGCCCTGAGTAACAGAAAAGCTAAGAAAGGGAAAGGGGAGAGAGAAAAGCATTGTCTGTGGCAGGGTGGGGAAGGTGAAACGCTCAGGGAGACCAGCAAAAGACCCATCCATTGCAGCGACACTGAGAAGTTCACGCGGCTGCAACTGCTGTTGTGAAGGGAATTTTTTCCAGCAGTCCCATCAGCTCTCAAGTTTCCCCTTTCGAAGGAGGAAAAAGCTCCTCATATCCCACGATCCTGTCCATGCCTAACCCTGTCACCCACAGCCATCAGCAAAGAGTGCAAGGCAGACTAATCCAAAGAGTATAACAGTTTACATCTCATAGTGCCAAACCTGTTCTTAGTTGAGAGGGACTTTACTGAGAGGGGCCTCTCATCCCCTAAATCTTAGAAGGAATTCTAACCCTCCTAAGTTGGGCCTGTAACCCAAGGTCGGTCAAGCGTCCTTGCCTTTTATTAAGAGGGGCCTCTAACCCACTTTTTCTTGGAAAAGACTCTAACTCCTCTAAGCTGGGCCTCTAGTCCAATCCCATTCTTTACCCAAGTACCCCACCATTTACCCAAAGTCCTCCAATAAGTGCTACAGTCTATTTTTTTTGGGTCAGGGGGTCTCCTCAATATTGTCCCTTTTGTGGTTCACAAGAAAGATGTTACTGGACTTCACTACTTACCCAAAGGTAGCCATTGGGTCAGGGTTTCTGCACTATAGTCCCTTCTGTGGTCACCAGAAATATGCCACAGGAAAGGGGTCCCAATCAAGACCCCAAGAGAGGCTCTTGTATCTCATGCAATAAAGAGTTCAGGGCGAGGCCATAGTGCAAAGTGAAAGCAAATTTATTAAGAAAGTAAAAGAATAAAAGAATGGCCATTTCATAAACAGAGCTGCCCTGAGGGCGGCTGGTCACCCATTTTTATGGTTATTTCTTGATGATATGCTAAACAAGGGGTATAGTATCCATGCCTCCCCTTTTTAGACCATATACGGTACCTTCCAGACATTGCCATGACATTTGTAAACTGTCATGGTGGTGATGGGAGTGTAGCAATGAGGACGACCAGAGGTCACTCTCATCACCATGTTGGTTTTTGTGGGATTTAGCTGGCTCCTTTACTGCAATCTGTTTTATCAGCCAGGTCTTTATAAGCTGTATTTTATGCTGACCACCTGTCTCATCTTGTGACTTACAATGCCTTAACCATCTGGGAATGCAGCCTAGTAGGTTTCTGTCTCATTTTACTTAGCTCTTATTTAAGGTGGAGTTGCTTTCGTTCACACGCCTCTGAAAAACATACACAACTATACCTCCTCTTGTGTCTCTGCCCCTCTCTGTCTCTGTCTCTCTCTTTCACACACACAAACACACACATATATACACACACATACACACACCCCTATAGAAAAACATCAAAATCTTTATAGCAGTTACTTCTGAGTGGTGTAATTCCCCTAACAGGACATAGCTGATTAACCCTTTCTTGGCAACAGACTGTGACCATTTAGGGATTTTTCTGGCAGTTTGGTTATTGGAGCTATTCAATCATGGCTGTATAATAATTATCCCTTAGCTTGAGTTTTTGCTGAATATTTCAAAACATTCATGCATGCCTCATTCCTTGAATTAGCCAGCAAATATTTATTAAACACCAACCATGTTTATTTTTATCATTTTATTAATAATAAACATTATATACTATTGATATTATTATAATTATCATTTTTGTTAAGTATTAAACACCAAGCATTTATTAAACAGAAGCTTGCCTCTGTGACAGCCTTATAAGAGACAGAAAAAAATAGAGAAAACAAGGTCTCCTCTTCCATACGGAGATAAAAAGGTTATTCTCTGGCCAACAGGTATATGAAAAAAATGCACAAGATCACTAATCATTAGAGAAATGCAAATCAAAACCACCATGAAATGCCATCTTACCCTAGTCAGAATGGCTATTATTAAGAAGACAAAAAATAACAGATGTTGGCAAGGATTCGGAGAAAATAGAACTCCTACACACTGTTGGTAGGAAGGTAAATTAATACAGCCTTTATGGAAATCAGTATAAAGAATCCTCAAAGAACTAAAATGGAACTACCATTCCATCAAGCAACCACACTACTGTGTATCTACCCAATGTAAAAGCAATCAATACATCAAAAATATAGTTGCAGTCATATGTTTATTGCAGTGATGTTTATGACAGCAAAATTATGGAATCAACCTAAGTGTCCATCAGTGGATGTTTGGATAAAAAAAGCATAGTATATATACACAACTGAGTACTACTCAGCCATTTAAAAAATGAAATCATGCCTTTTAGAGCAACGTGGATGCAACTGGAGATGATTATCTTAAGTGAAACAAACCAGGCATAGAAAGATAAATATCACGTGTTGTCACTCATAAGTGGATGTTAAAAAATAGTTCACATGGACATAGAGAATGGAATAATAGATAATGGAGAGTAGGAGGGTTGAGGGTGGGGGGCAGATAATGAGCAACTGAACATCAGGTACAATGTATATTATTCAGATGGTGGATACCCTAAAAGCCCTGACTTGACCATTATGCAATCTACGCATGTAACAAAATTGTACATGTGCACAATAAATATGTACAAATAAATAGAAAAAAAAACAAAGCATACTCTTTGAACTTCAAAAAAAAGGTCATTCTTCCATTTTAAAGATGATTAAACTCCACTGTAGAAAGTTTAGATGACTTACTGATAACTTGCTGAGCACTAATTAGACTCCAGCTCTTTTAATTCTTCTACACCTTGTACAAGATTATTTTCCTATACACCACATTTAAATAAACATGACCAAGTTAAAACTCAAATAGACATTTTTCTCCTATAGTAAACTGGAACAAATTAGGAAAATAAGAAGACAGAGAATTACCATCCATACGTTCATCGGCCCTAAGCTAACTACAGTTAAAAATGTGGCACACACTGTGACAGAAATGTTTCAGTACTTATTTATAGGCAATACACTTTTATAAAAATCAAATAAGCATGCAGTTAATTAATTAATATAAACTATACCATAAAATATATACCAATAATTCACTCTTCTCTTTATGTTTTTGTCATAGATAATCCAGTTAATTGTAAAAACCTACTAAATTATTAATAGATCAATAAGCAATGATATTTAATACCTACATGCCATGGAGTTTCATATGTAAGCTATTAAATGTATCATCACAATACTCATATTTTCTACCAGAAAATGAAACACGTAAACATCACCTGTAAGATACAATTATTTTCATGATAATTGACATTTAGGTTTTTCTCTACATTCTTCATGCTAATAGGGTTATGACATGTTTATTCTTTACAAAAATCTAGTTATTTTGTAAAACAGAAGCAATAGTAATTTCAAAAATTAAAACAGGACACTTGCCATCTTCTCTCTTCCTCCTCTCATTTAGCATTTCCTCAGTGCTGTTGATTGACAAATAGTTTTGACTCATAGTAAATAATAAAAGCCAATTATTATTGCCACAAGGCAATTCAAGAAAAGTGGCAAAAATGCAACCTCTTGGTATAGGAGTGTGTAAAATGTGTATTTATGTTTTTAAATGCCATCAGTATATGGTATGTGTTTTTATAAGAAGTTTCTTAAAGAACAAAATAATGTTTTCTGTGAAGTTGTAAGATGATTGGTAAGCAGCACACACACTTACATAAATATATGTCAAATTTCAGTTGAAGGTCATTTAGGCCTTTCGTACATAGATACAAGTGGATCAATCCCCCTTTAATTCTCTGGGTATGGAGGTACCGCATCCTCACTGCATCTCTGGGTGGAGTTTATAGTTTCAGAGTCACTGCAGCTTCCCAGATCCCTAAACCTCATGTGCTATCTGTATCCTTCCGGACATCCATCTTGGCTCGAATCCCAGGTCATTTCTTTTCTTACCGTTTCAAAAAAAAAAAAAAAAAAAAAAATACACGTCGAACTAATTATGAGAATCTTGGAGTTTCCTGAACTGAGAATAAGATAGTTTAGGACACAAGAGTAAGAATTTACTTTTTAGAAACAAAAATACCTTCTCAACAAACAAGTAGGTATCACCTTTTCACAGTAGAATTTTACTGTCCACATACAGCCACTACCTCTCTTCATTGATTTGACTCCTCTTCTTCTGTTCCTCTTAGCCTTGCTTCTTCATCCTTCTCTCCTACATCATCCAGGTGTTCAAGCAGTATATCTTCTATTACGTAGAGCAATTCCATCCCATTCCACCTTGTAGTTTTTTTACCTGGCCACACTTACACCCAGCAAGGAGTGTCCTATTTCTCTTGGGTTTATTAAAGCATTTTCTCAGATGAAGATATTTATTTCCCAAGAGATTTCTATTGTACACTGTTTAAAACAAAATATCTCTCTGCACAGGTTATTGCATGACTTTTTCCACATTTTAGCATTTCTGAAATCCTGATGAGTGTGTATATATATATAAATAGTGAATTATTTTGATGGTGAAGGGACTCTGGGTCTGAGCAGTTGAAAGGTAGTGATGATGACCCAAATAACATTTTTTTTAATAAAAAAAAAAAAAGAAAAAAGTTTGCTTTTGTCTTCTCTGCATTAAATGGCCAATGTATTTGTAACTGAGCCAGATTGTTTTCCTCTGTCCTAAGAGTGTAGTTATTTCTTATTTTAGAGGGTTGTTAATCCCAGTTTTGTCATCTGTTGGGTCTTCAATTCTGATGAATCTTATATCGTATATAGCCATTGCATCTGCACACACATGCTCAGATACTGTGACTTAATGAAGACATGAGACCACATAGACTACAGGTTCAAGGTTCCTGCTGCCTAATAATGTAGGTTTTGACACTCACCTCAACTTGGCAGTTTCAAAGAAGAAAAGTCATTCTGTGAATTAACTGCAGGGCAGCGAACCTTCTGTAGAAGAATTATAAAATTAACAGTGCAGAAACTACTTTTAAAAATGTCAAAACAAGGCCAGGCACGGTGTTTCATGCCTGTAATCCTAGCACTTTGGGAGGCTGAAGTGGGTGAATCATGAGGTCAGGAGTTCGAAACCAGCCTGACCAACATGGTGAAACCCAGTCTCTACTAAAAATACAAAAATTAGGCTGAGCACGGTGGCTCACGCCTATAATCCCAGCACTTTGGGAGGCCGAGGCGGGTGGATCATGAGGTCAGGAGATCAAGACCATCCTGGCTAATACGGTGAAACCCCATCTCTATTAAAAATACAAAAAAAAAAAAAAAATTAGCCGGGCGTGTTGGCGGGCACCTGCAGTCCCAGCTACTCCGGAGGCTGAGGCAGGAGAACGGCGTGAACCCAGGAGGCAGAGCTTGCAGTGAGCCGAGATCACGCCACTGCACTCCAGACTGGGCAACAGAGAAAGACTCCGTCTAAAAAAAAAAAAAAAAAAAGAAAAA